>NW_020837948.1:73515245-73928014 GCF_003676395.1 Aethalodelphis obliquidens
GGGGGGGAGGGGGAGGGAGGAAGGAAGGAAGGGATTGAAATTTGAAGGAATATTTAAAGCTTTATAGAAAAATACTATAATTGAAATTCATAACACAAAAGTAGAAGAAAACAATTCCAATAAATGTCAGAGCTAATATTCTAATATACAAAGGATGCTTAAAAATCAGTAAGAAAAAACAAACAATTCTCTCCCATGTGTGAAAGGAAATACACAAAAGAAGTAGGAAATTGTTAATAAACACAAGTTGTACTATGATGCTAAAAAGCTAAGAAATACAAATTAAAATAAGAAAACATCTTTCATCCACCATATTGGCAAAAATGAAAGACTGATAATATCCAACGCTGGCAAGAACGTGGGGCAATGCGCACTCTCACCATGAGAAAAATGTAAACTGGCAGTGTTTTACAGGGCAATTTGGCTATATGATAAAATTTTTAAATATACATGTCCTTTGACTCAGCAATTTCACTTCTGAATATTTATTTTACAAAATCAAATGCACAAACATATGAAAATGTAGGTACAATGGTAGTCACTACAGCTCGATATAACAACAAAACAATATAAATGTCTAAAACTAGGAAACTGGTTAATGAGACAGGCAAATGATAGAATCTACATAGTCATGGAAAATGACAGCTCTATGTTCATCATTAAGATAATGAACAAAATACTATTAAGAAAAAAGCAAACTATATAGCAGTCTACATAATACTGTTCTTTTGTTAAAAGATAAATAAAGTAAAAAAATAAATTCTTCTGTTGCTTTCAAAAGGACTGTCTAATCATTTTATTAATGAAGTTTAATTCTATAAATTCTGAATCCCAGAGAAATCATAAGGACCTTGTATAACAGTGTGGAGGTGCCAGTGTACCAGAATAATTGAAATATATTTTCAAAATTCAAAATAAATTTATATTAAGACACTAAACCTTCTCCAGGAATATGAACATCTACATTAATAAGTCACATCTTTTTTAAAATCTAAGGTTCAGTGAAAATAATTTTATTTATTACCCAAGAAGAATTTAAGAATACCAATAAAATCCAGACCATAAATAACAGGTAGAGCCAATTAATTATTTTGAAAGAGAAAAAAAAGAATTGTGAAATGTCTTTTTCAAAACACTAAGCATCTTAAGAGCATGTGAACATCAAGAATCCTTTCACAAGTAGCCATCTTATTAAACCAAAGTCCTTGCAGTAATTAAATAACTTGGTCAACATTGCAAAGCTGGCGCTTACTGCCTGACTTCTCAAAGTCTAGCTAGGAGAAAGGGCAGTACATACTGGTGGTGGTGATTAACTATCAAGCATTTTTTAAAAACTGCAGGATATAAAATGACTGAGGCCAACAAATAAAGCAAAACGATTTTCCCACAAAGCCAATCCACAAGACATTTGTAATGAGCAGCACCCAATTTCATGTAATTCCAAACAGCACTGTATTTATTCAGCATCATCAAGGCTACAGGACGACCCCTTCCAGATAATTTAGATGTTTACCACTCAGGATCAAAATACTTTCTAAAACTATAAACACAACAACCTTGCAATAATGAGCCACAGTAATCAGCATTACAAAAAACAAAGCCAATCATATAACCCTGATCACTCTCATTTTACAAATAAGGAAGCTGATGCCCAAAAAGTAATGCTGGAAAGTGCTGTGATTTAATAAATTTATAATCTTAGAGGCAATCCAGGTATGTGGAACCTAACGTTCAAACACCAGGTGGCCCCAACTGCAATGTTTTAATGTCCTCTTATCTCTCCCTTTCTCCTCCCTTCTCTCTCCTCACCTGTCAGGTCTCTGCTTATATGCTGCCTTCAGGGAACCTGTCTCTTGCTCACACTACTCGCCTTCTAATCGGCTGCTTTTAATTGCTGCATGTTAGGGACACCAAATGGACAAGACGGCAAGAATAATAAATAAATGTCAGTGAATTCTGAGTGAATGCCCTTGGAACTCTTCTAAGTGTAAAATCAAAGAACTTCAAAGTGCAGATTTTGTTACAGGCCCTTTGGCAGCTCAGAGCCTTTTTTACTTACTTCTTAGTGCTAAACCATGTTCTAGATAAGGGAGGCTGCCAGGTTTAGTTACCACCGGTAAATCGTTTTCTGTTACGTGGGTTCTTGGCTCCTGAAATCTCATATAGTACTTGTCTAGCAAACCTCTTCTTTAATGCAAATGTGAACTATTTATCCCAAGTTGAATTATTATCAATAACAAATTAAATTTTGGATGAAGCAGGGTTATTGGCACAAAAATCCTAAAAGTGGTACCCTAAGTTTAGATAACACTGAGAACTCGGAAGAAGGAATCATTATATTAATGCCTAACACCTTCAGGTGTATATTTATTCATATATATGCACACACACATGAGCCCACACATATACTCTCTCTCTCAACTCCCTGGTAAGAGCAGGAGAACTAAATACACATAGCAAACACTTCTTCCTACAGCATATAATCATGCAATATAGCTATTTCCTCTGTACCACATTAAGCTGTCCTACTTCACCTGAGGCACTTGGTGTGTTTAATAGTCCAGATACGGCCTAATGAATCTATCACAAACCGACAAGGCTTTTGCCATTTAACCCCGTCTTAGCTAGGTCCCAGACTACATCTGACAAAGGGGAAGAACAGATAATCCATAGACTAGGTTGAACTTGCCATGTCATTATTACCCTCATCCATTTAGTCAACAAATATTTATCGAGGGTCTACTCTGTGCCAGGCATTTTGCTAGGTGCTGGGTTGCTACCAGCCAAAGGCTCTGCCCACTCAGATTTTACAGTCTTCCAGGGAAGGCAGCCATTCACCAAATGACATAACAAATATAAAATCACAACACTGACAGTAGGGACACTGAGCTACAAAGCCAGTCTGGGAGATCAGGGAAGGAAGGCTTCCCTGACAAAGCATCAGTGAGCTAAGACCTGAACACTGAGGAGCTGGCTCGGGACTAGGCACAGTGCTCCTGGCAGAGGGCGCATGCGGTGCGTGCAAAGGCCCTATGGCAGGAGGTGGTGTGCTGAGTCTGAGGAACTTACGGCAATCCTGCAGAGAGCAAGGGCGAGCGTGATCAGAGATGGGCCTGGAGAGGCAGGCACGGGCTAAACCAGGCAGGGACTCTGTGGGGCATGTTAAGGATTCTGTGGTCTTTATCCAAATGGAAAGCATTTGAAAGTTTTAAAATTCAATTTAATTTACTTCTCTAGAGGAAAATTGTTATAATAAGATTTACATTGTAAAATGATCACTCTGGCCACGTAATATGGAGAACCAACTGGAAGGGAGAAAGTAGGAGAGAGTGAGCAAGTTAGAAGGCTACTTACTATTACATTAGTCCAAATGAGAGATCACGGAAGGTGGACTAGGGATGTGATAATAGATGAAATCACCTGAAGACCAGAAGTTGTCAAGGACAACCCTAGGTTCTGGTTCTGCCATTTCATGAGCAGGGAATGTATTAGTAGGGCAAGGTACAGGGAAAATCCTAAATTTGGTTTTAGATATCTGAGTATGGATGTGTCATGTAGACAGGTGTGGCATTTAGGAGAGATCATGGCTAGGAAAATAAACTCTGCAATCATTCGTGAATGGCCAAAAATTGATCTAAATGCATTAATGAGCCTGGGGTGGGGGTGGAAGACAGGGAATGACAGAAGGCCTGGGCCTGAGTATGTTCTAATATTAATGTTCAAGAAGATGAGGAGAAGCCATTCAGGAAGGGTTGCCACAGGGTTAAGAAGAAAATCAGCAGGGCTTACCTATCAGCCCAAATAACTAGACACTCAAATACCAGAAACTCAATTTTCTCAATATCTGACAGTTTATACATGGCTCTAATTATTTTGTAACTACACTTAGTTATTGAACTAATTACTGTTTGGTTTACATTATATAAAACTGGTCATTATTATTAACTACTGCTTGCTAAATACCAACTACTGCTACAAAATACCAAGCAATGCACAAAAACTCATAAGAAATAGTTCCTGCCTTCAAAACCTGCCTCAAGCTAGATTATGATTAAAATCACATCACATCACAGTAAGTCATGAGTCAGTGTATCTTCTTATACACTTATGTAAAAATAACCACTTTGGGAAAATGAATTCATCCTAACACTCATGTGCATCCAATATTCATGGGTGCTAGACATTAGCCTAGGTGCTGAGCAATGACAAAGAATAAGACAGAGCTCCTTGTCTGTTAGCAGTTGATATTTAGTATTCAGAACGCTGTAAGACCAGTTTGAAGATTATTTGATGCTATATCAGTCGAATGGCTATTTAGCAATAAAGAAAGGTAATAATCACATCTTATCTGTCAAGAGTACCACCTCCACCCACCACCCAGTATCTACCCTCTCCTTGCTCCGCATATATTCATCATCATCATGCTTACATGTGATAAACTTAGTAAACACACTAACTACAGCACTGTGTGAGCTCCGGGCACTTCCTCCAGTCTTCAAGAAGTCTGACTGTCTCATCAATAATTCCCAGGTGACAGATTGTACTTACAGAAACACACGCTTGGTGGGTCTTAAGAACCTGAAGAGCTCTTGGCAGTCTACAACATCTCAATCTATCAAACCAAAACTAACCAGACTAGTATTTCAAAGGACTCAATCACTAACAGTACAGAGCTCCTCTCCATACCAAACATACCTAAACCAACCAGGATATGTCATAGAGTAAATGAAGACAAGGGTATCTTCTTGATTATCTTACATCCTAGAGCATATTTTACATTTCCCAATGTTGTTTTCTTAACTAGCAGAGTTGCTGTTACTAATAATAAAGTCTCAATTCTAAAGCCAGCATTGGTAGATACTCGGTTTCTTGCTCCTATACCCCCATTTTAATTTTCTCTTTCAAGAAAGACAAAAATCATGTCTGAACTTGCAGTTCCATACATATACCTCCTAAGAGTAGGCAGAAATAGTTTGAAACTAATCTGTATCTGAATTCCTGTTGCCATTGCTGTGGAAATGGAAAAGCTACAGCATATATCTGTCCTAAGAAAAGGTAAAGAGACCAAAGGGAAAGAGCAAAAACTAGCAGACCAAATGTACAAGCAGAAAGCAGAACAAAGCTACCACCCTTAACTACAAACCTAGAAGGTCAATTAATTCCTCAGAAAGTTAGTGAGGTACTACTGTATTCACTGCAGGAATACAGTGTGAAATGTCATGGGTGAGATTCACAGCACTACTCTTTAATCTGGATGCCCCTCTCTATTCCTATCTCTCTTACAACGCTTAACATGGTGGTGTGAAACATGTTCATACTACAATCTGCCAACAGAAACAGAGGCTGTGCGTTGATGGTATTTTTCTCTACCACCCAGAACATCACCTTGCAGAGGTTCATAAATGCTGGATGCATGAAATCTAAAACAAGTACAAAGGGATAGGGTCTAGCTATACTGCAACAGCTTGTCTCCATATGTGATGATTAAAAATAAATATGTGATATTATTTCAGCTTCTTTATTTCCTTCCACTTACGATGTAAACAGCACAAATCAAGGAACCTAAGAAACACTCAACACTAATCAATTATTCTCCCTGCCTAACATGATAAGGTGATCTAAGCACAGCTTACTTGTATTACATGGATGAGGCCAGGTTACAGAAAGCTATGCATTACATACACATCAGGAGACAAATGTATTAGCAGTGGCACTGGGTAGAAACCTATCAATTGCTTATTGACTCTTGAAGAACAACTTTCTCCTTCAAAATCATTAGTTAATCTGATTATTAACTTGAAAAAGAAAATGGAGACATTAGAGAGTGATGAAAAGAAATGGACTGTGGAGTGGGACTAACTTGGGTTTGAATCCTAGCCTGTCTTCTACTTGTATGATAATGGGGCTTTAGCATTGCACATGAGTTTCCACCTCTTGAAAACAGAAACTACATTGCACTGGAAGGCTGCAGCGATGATGAAATGAGATAATATATATAACTTGCCTGACACACAGAAGGCAAAAAAAGTGACTATATAAAAGGTATCTAAATACATCTCTATGCTCAATGTACATGTTTAGCCACAGCAAAAAACCTCTTATATTCTTGCAATAAGAACACCCAACTCATCTCACTGCTTTGCAATGAGCATTTGTAAATGAACATTTAATTATGTTCCTGATTATTTCTTTCGTGTTTAAAAATGTTCTTAAATTATTTCTTAGAAACAACTTGGGTTGATTCCTAATACTGCACATTTCCTCATATTAATCTTTTACCCGTTTACATTTTAAAGTAGCTCTAATTTTTGACTCAGGATATAAAAGGAGGCCAAGACTGAGGAAAACAACCAAGTCTAAGGAATATACTTGGTATATCTGATATAGCAAGGCATTTCAAGGTTAAAAGTGCAATATACTGCAGCTCTTAAGTAGCCTCTGGAGACTATTACTTTTCCATGCCACGTTCTCCTATTGCCTTCTTCATAAAGAAATAACTCTCAACCCAAGAAAATAGGGTACAAAATGCAAAAGTTGTGCCTTCTAACTCAGAGCACTTCTGAATGCCCTACATTTTTCCTCAGGGGAATCCACTCCCCATTAACTGCCTTGCCACCCCATCATTTCTTCTTCTGGAATGCTCACAGCAACTGTCAAGGGCTGATCAGCAGACAGCCTAGGCAAGCTGTAGCTGGTTCTTCTGTTCTTGTTGAAACCAAAGAACACTCCTTTCATTCCATATTTTGGAATCTTTATGTCAATAAGTCCGCGACCATTTCTAAAACATGCAACATATGCTTGAGGTGCTACAGGAGATGTGAAAGAATACAAATGAACAGAGCTACTTCCTGTTTTTTGTATCTAACAAAACGGAGTTATTATAGTGTATTGGGGATAATATATTAAGGAATGTTGGTTAACCAGTCACCCTTGCCAAAATCAGATATGAAAAGACAACAAAAGTTGGCAACAATTCTAGTTCTGATATTTCTTTTTCAGAATTATATTTAATAAGGTTAGTCTTTGAAGAATGCATTAATTTCCTTACCTAATTTAAAACAGAACTTGGAGACAATTCATAATTACAAAACTTACAAATTCATGTAAGACTAACTTATGTAACTACCTCTATTGTTTTATAAAATCACCAACTTAACTTTTTTAAAAACTTGTTTTTAGGTAATAATGTTCCTATACCTCCTCTAGTAAAAATTCACTAAGTTATATTTATAGTCTAGCAGCTTCTAAAAGGAAGTGAAAGCTAAGGGCTCTATGAGGATATAAAAGCAGCCTATGAAATAGCTTTAGTTTTACACAAAAACTAACATTAACAAGTACAGCATATCTTGTTCTTTCATGGGGCCAGCAAATTGATAGTTGTTTTTTTTTAAGTTACAAAAATAGAATGGAGTAATTATATCTACCAACTCACAATAGCCTGTTCAATGGAGAGTAACACTGTAATTTCTCTTCAAAGACCGTAAATAGGAAGAAAAAGCCCCTAATTCTGTAATATAAGGAAAAATCCCAAACCCTTGGGCGCCACTTACAGGCAAAAAACTTCCACTGATTTCAGTTACTAACCTGTAAAAGAGGGATGTACTTAAAATCTTGTTTTAATATGAGTATTCTTTATATAAGTTATACTACAAAAATGTATTTTCTACAATTTAAATTTCTACATCCGAAGATCAAAAATTGGAGGAAATTATGAAATTAAAAATCTCACAGAATTCTCTTTAAAAGAATACAATAAGTCTTTAAACAGAAGGGGTCTCCAGACCTATAGTACCACTGAAACAAAAATATTTCAAAATCTCAATGTTAGATTTTCCTCCTGAAAGTATGAATGCAACTACTGTCAAAAAAGTAAAGTTCAACTGAGATTTTACTAACTGCTTACAATCAAAGTGTTTATACCAATAGAATCAAATGAATTTCAACCCCATTAACAAGGAAATTGTAAAAAAAAAAAAAAAATCACTATTTCAAGAGGAGAGGGAATCAACATTTTACTATAAATGAAATGTTTAGGTATAAGATTTGGGATGAACAAACAGCATTCTGGCTAGTGACATTCATTTTAAAAAATGATTATGCTGATTAGCCCATAATTTCATATACTGTGCAATTATTATCCACCCCTTAAACAAAAGGGGGGAAAAACCTAGGTTACAAAATGCAAAAATTAAGCATGGATTACTCAGTACCTGAATTCTATCTGCTTACACCTTCGTCCTCTTATTTTGTGTGGAGACAACACTAAACAACATCTATATGTTAATTTTACAGTAGTTCCTCTTCTGCTATATTCAATAGCTCATTAAGATGACTAGAATGCTGACACTTGCTAAACTATTTACTGTATCCAAAAATTCGGTCTCATGAGAACAGACAAAATTAATCTCTCAAATTTTGGGTTTAATATTTTTATCTGGAGCTCACTTGTAGTAACAATTGCCTACAACGAATTATCCTAGTCAAGTTTTAATCCAATCTTCCCAGGAGCAGTAGTGTAGAGGAATAACCCTGTAAGACTAAGTTACATGGACAAGAGCACACAGAAAACTACCACAGTCACAAATCTTTCCTATCAATACTGCCATGGCACAGTGCTGACCATATTTTTAGTTGGTTTTTTTTGGTGGGGGAGGGTTGAGGCGGGGAGAGGGAAAGGGGTAACTTCCAAGGAATCAACGAACTGTGGTTTTAAACAATCAAGTTCCCCCCAAAATCACTTTAGATAATTAACCAAAGCCAATGAGTCCTACTGTCAAATTCGTTTCACAAGGGAAACAAACCTAAGGCAGTCTTTAAAATACTCAGAATAAAGGTCAGGAAACCCTATAGGGAAACGGGTGACTATCACAAAAACATTTCCAGCAACTCAAAATACCTCTCAAACTTGTGCTTTGCATACACTAGTCAGATTCTTTTAAAAACAAGGATGATGGCTGTCACAGTCAAAAGAACTTCCTTAAACATAAAAATTTCCAGTTGCCAAAAAGGGTCAGGCCAGGAACGGCTGGTCTGAGTTACCTTACAAACACCGTAGCGCACAGGCAGTACGGCTCTTACGGAGCCGGAGCCACAGCACTGTGTCCCCTGGAAGCCGGCAGTCGGCGGCGGCCCGCGCAGCTGCACGGAGCAGGAAGTACCGCACCCGCGCCGCGGTCCCCAACCACGCCGGAGAGGCTGCGGGGAGCAGTCACCACCGCTTTGAAACTGAATGGCTGACACATCCGGTCCTGGCTCTTACACCACTCCGCCAAATGCAAACCTCAAAGGCCAAATTCAAACTCCAAACAGAACTCACTCAAGTCTTAGTGGTGCAGTCTTCATTCCCAAGGACATTGGGGGACGCAATCAGAAAACCCCACGTCCTAAAAGACCGCAAGCCCCCGAGCATTTGCAGCCGATCAGCCCACACCGCTTTGACAGACGTTACGGAGCCGTCCACCCGGAGCCCCCTGCGGCCGCGCTCCGGGCGCGCAGCCTTCGTCCCAGCCCGGCCCCCGGTACCTGCCGAGAGACTCTGCCTGTCACAGCCGCGGGGACCCCACCGCTTTCTCCGCCGCGCTCCGGCCCCCCCACCCCCGGCCTCCGGCAGGGTTCCCCACCTACCCCGCCCACCTACACCGCCCGCCTGCAGGGTCGGGCCTCACCCCGGCGCCCCCGAGGACTCTCGTCCGAGGTCGCCGCCGCTGCACGGCTGCCCGCCTCCCAACCCGACCCGGAGGGCAACGCCAGGGTCCCGCTCCGGGGCTCCTCGGAGAGTTCCGATTCCGGGAGCCCCCAAAAGCCAGCCCGGGCCCCCACACCTTATCTCAACCGGTACCCGCAGCGCGGCTCGCACGCCTGTCACATGTCTGCAAACAATAACAAACTCTCCCGCATGTCCCCGCCCCGGGCCCCCGTCCCGTCCCGTCCCCCAGGCCAGGTCCGGGGCGCCGCCCGACGCCGGAAGGGTCAAAGGGGGTGCCAGAGGGCTCCCGGCGAGCGGCGTGCAGCCTCGCTGCGCGGATCCCCGGGACGCCCTGCGCAGTGCCCGGGGTTCATTCATTGCCCTCGCCCGCCCGCCCCCCAAGTCCCCATCGCGCCCCCGGCCGCGCTGCTCACCCGGCTGGGGCCGCCGCAAGAGGCGGCTCGGCGGCGGGCGTCCGCTTCTCCCCGGGCTCGGCCCCCGCGGGGCTCGGGGCGCCGCTGTCCGGTGCGGCCGCCGGTTCTGTAGGGTGGGCGCCGCTGCGGCTCGCGGCTCCGTGGGGCGGCGGCACCACCACAGGCTGGAAACCGCTCCCGCCAGCGGCCGCGTCCGCGGGCTCCGGCGACGGGGAAGTGGAGGACGACGGCGGCGAGGCGGTGAGGAAAAGCGGCGGCTCGGGCAGCTGGTCCAGCTCCACACTCCGCACTTTGCGCAGCTGCCGCCGCCGCCAGTCCGCCCGTTCGCGGCCCCCACTGCCCGCCTCCCGCAGCAGCCCCGCGGCTGCCGTGGGCGTGCTGCTTGCCTTGAGGGCCCCTCCGCCGCCGCCCGCTTCGGGGCTTGCCGCCCCGGCGCCCGGGAATCCCGAGGACGAGGCGCGATTCCCCGCCGCCGCCGCCATTTTCTCTCGCGGGCTACATTCGCTTGGCCCCTGCGAGGGAGGGAGAGGGCGGGGAGAGTGCAGGGGGCGGGCGGACGGGCGGGCGCTGCGCCTCTAGCGTAAGGCCGCCTGCGCCAACTGCGTGAGCGCGGCCCTCTGGGCGCCCGGCAGGGACTGACGCGCGGGCGCGCGGGGTTCAGTGGAGGGAGGACAGCCGGCCGCAGGTTGGTGGGGGGCCGGCTGTGCGCTCCGTCCTGCGCGCCGGCCGGCAAGGTGGGCTCCGAGGTGGCCGCCGTGGGGGCGCGCTGCGGTTTGCGCGCCGCACCCGCCGCGCCGCCAGGTAGTCCCGGGCTGCACCGGCGAGAGGAGGAGCTTCGGTGGAGGAGCGCCGCTTCCTCTCCGCCGCAATCTCGGCCCCGCTTGGCCGGGGCTCGCCTCACGGGATCCGCAGTTCAAACTTCGGTGTATGGGCCGTTGAAGAGGACGCAGGCAAGAGGGTCTGCAGCCTGTCATTCGCATTGCTCGTTGCAGTGGGCGTCGGGGAACCCGGGCGCGGACCAACCCACCCCCGACCCCGCCTCCACTCCGTACGGGGCGCGCAGGTGGCGCCCAGGGCTGTCGCCTGCTGCAAAGCGAAAGAAACCCAACGTTCAGCGGCCCTAGTTCCGCGCACCAAAAAAAACAAGTTTTATAAAAGTTTTCCTCATCTTTTGCCCACCCCCCACCCCCCAAATCATGCTACAAATAAAAGTTTCCTGGAATATCTTGTTCAAAACCTGAAGTCACCGATTGGGACACTCTTCTCACCCTCTATCCCGCCCCCGGCTAGAGAGAGACAGGAGCGGGCGGCGGGGGTCCCGGGGGATCTCTATAGATTTCTATTTTTTCCTCCGGTGTCTTTGGGGAAGGCAGCGATATACAGGACCACAGAGAGCACGTTTGGAGAAGGAACCAGGAAGTGTTTGCTATTGTCATCCTCGGCCAGGTTCTGGCCCTCCCCGAATCCTATGCCTTTAGCTGCACGTCCCTCTTCCCAGCAGGGTCGGGCCGCCGTCCGGGTTCCCTCCGCCCCCGCCCCTGCAGTGCCTGAGCTGCCTAACGCGGAGTTCCGAACCCTTCCAGTCCCTGGGGGCGTCTGGCGATAAGGTGCTTTGGAATGGAAAAAGCACCATTTACATGTTAATGATTTTCGACCTTTCTTCAGGCTTCCTTGTCGCGTTTATTTCTCCCCTCCCTTCTCTTCCTCCAGCCGGTTTGTCTGTGATGAGAAATCTCCCACAACCCGGGAGCAGAGTCCCTAGATTTATTTTGTGAAACAGGAATTAAGGCGGGGGCTGGGTTGGGGGGGGGGGGAGGCAGAGGGCTCCTCAGGAACAGAAAGGAGAGCGGTATCCTGTCAGTATTCATATATTTCGACAGGAGTCTAAACTGTCTACAAAATAATTCCTTTGATTTTTTTGGAAATAGATAAAATGAAAACCTCCTTCCTGGCTATAAATGGTAACTGAGGAGGATGGTGATATCCGAGGGATTTTTAAAGCGGGTTCAGATTTCATATTAGCTCAGTGTTTTGAGTACTGCAACATCTGCCATAAGATAGTTTTAGATAATTACATCCAATGGCACAAATTTTGAAACTTTAGATAAATCTGTTAAAAGTTTAAGTCTACATTTAGGCTATAATTATACACTCTTTTAACGGTAGCCAAGTGTATCATCCAAAGAAAACAGTAGTTATTTCCCAGGTCTTCCCGGATTGCCACACCCACCAAATCCTACATTGGAAAGGATAAACTTTTTTCTTTCCTATTTAGATCAGAAAACCTTTAAATTTGCACACACATATTTAGGTAACTGTAAATGAGAAAAGTAAGTAGACGCCTTCAGCTTTTCAAAATTGTTCCAGTTTTGAAGTTTGGCCACAGTAGAAAAGTGGAAATGGAATTCCAGCAAAACATTTACTTTTGCCTCTTCATTTGTGCAGTGATGAAAATGGAACCAAGTGAGAGGAGCACCAAATACAACACTATCAACTAGCCACAGTTCTCTGACCTCCATCCATCACACCACCATGGAGAAACCTTAAGTGCTGGTCTTTCATCTAGCTTTTGGTACTTTGAGTCATTTTCCCCTTAATCTTTTTTTTTTTTTTTTTTTTTTTTTGCGGTACGTGGGCCTCTCACTGTTGTGGCCTCTCCTGTTGCGGAGCACAGGCTCCGGATGCGCAGGCTCAGTGGCCATGGCTCACGGGCCTAGCCGCTCCGTGGCATGTGGGATCTTCCCGGACCGGGGCACGAACCCGTGTCCCCTGCATCGGCAGGCGGACTCTAAACCACTGCGCCACCAGGGAAGACCAATCTTTTTTAAAATATTTATTTATTTATTTCTGGCTATGTTGGGTCTTAGTTGCTGCGAGCGGGCTTTCTCTAGATGTGGCGAGTGGGGGCTACTCTTCGGTGCGGTGTGCGGGCTTCTCATTGTGGCGGCTTCTCTTGTTGCGGAGCACGAGCTGTAGGTGCACGGGCTTCAGTAGTTGTGGCTCGCAGGCTCTAGAGCGCAGGCTCAGTAGTTGTGGCGCACGGGCTTAGTTGCTCCGCGGCATGTGGGATCTTCCCGGACCAAGGCTCGAGCCCGTGTCCCTTGCATTGACAGGCGGATTGTTAACCACTGGGACACAAGGGAAACCCTTCCCCTTAATCTTTTATGTAAATATTCATGTTGCCATCATGCATCTATACACCGACAAACTTTTTTTTTTTTTTTTTTTGTACGCGGGCCTCTCACTGTTGTGGCCTCTCCCGTTGCGGAGCACAGGCTCCGGACTCGCAGGCTCAGCGGCCATGGCCCCCGGGCCCAGCCGCTCCGCGGCATGTGGGATCCTCCCAAACCGGGCACGAACCCGTGTCCCCTGCCTCAGCAGGCGGACTCTCAACCACTGCGGCCACCAGGGAAGCCCCAGACATTTTTTTAAGGTAGAAAAATAATCAAAGGACATGCTTGACTGAAAAGGGTGTTCCTCCTCTGCCATATGTTGATACAACGTATTTTTGAAGAGATTTTAACCCATCGAATTGCTACCATAGTTTTTGCAGCTTAAGCATGGTTAAGATTCTAGTTCTAGTTTGGTGCTGTAGGAGCCTGCTTTATATTAATGCATAAAGGCGTATGTCAAATTGCCTTAATTTGATTTCTTTAATGACATAATGGTGTCTCTTCCAAAGTTGCTTGTACACTGAAAATTCCGGTTCCTATTTCCAAGCTCTTTATTTCTATCCTCACTCAGATACAAATGTTGCAGTGATTTCATTTTCTTTGTTTCTATCCTCACTCAGGTACACGTATTGCAGTGATTTCATTTATGCCATGACAGCTATGGTAACCTTTACGCCAGTGCTTTACAGATCACTGCTTCCACATAGTGCTTCTGGGATCCCTAAGTCACACTTCAGTTCCTACATCACATTCATTTGGAGGATCCAGTTTAATATTGGTGCATTTCCTCATCGTGCATAAACATCACTGATATTAGAATGAATGGAGTTAATATGCACTGGCAGAAATATTTCAGCCCATGTATCATTCATCATGTGTTTATTAAACACCTATTACGCACATGCAAGAAGTTTTCTTCTTCTCTGGGGATATTGTTGGTTGTTTTTCATATTTATAAAAGTAAATAAATAAAACATTCCCATCTGCAAGTATTTTTATTAGTGGGTATTTATCAGGCTGACTCTGATAGAATTTCAGATCCATCAGTGTGTGTGGTTTCACTCCTCTGTGAGATCTATGTCTTAGGTAGTCATAGAGAGTAAGAAGATAACCTTGAGAACAGAGTAAAAGCTGGTGTCCTATCAGAGTTATCAATATTATTATGGAATACTTGCAGGAGAATTGGGGCTGGAACTTGGTTTCTCTGTGCTCTTTCCAGACGCCATAATTCCCAGGTATTTCCAGATGTCCTAAGTCAGGAAATCTTGTCATTTACGGGATAGTTGTCCCTCTACAAGTACACTGTAGGTGACATTATAGTAAAAAGTTTCTTAACAAGCCTTCACTTAGCTGACTCATCCAATAACAGATACCTGTCATTCCTGGTGTGGTGTGCAGCAGGCAGAGGGATGCCACAGCACAATGAATGCTCATGACACCTGCACACCAGGTGAGTTATGGACCCCAAGAGAATCCATCATATTTTTTCACAAATCTGACTATACCTGTTATAACTATCCTTATGGAATTTAATTAAATACTATTAAACATGAGTATGTAAGTGCAAAATGAAAGTTGTTCCAATGAAAATTAAGTTAAATGCTTTGAAAGAATGAATGAAGGTGAGACACAGAAGAATCTCTGTCACATTAGTTGTGGGTATGATGATTGTGAATGATTGGGGAAAAAAGCATTCAAATCTGTAAGAACTTTGCATGTATCTATCAGCTTTCACTTTGCTTGAAAGAGATTAAAAGTGAAAATTGTCAACGAGATATGGGAGAAAGATACATAGGGCTGTGAATAGTGGACCCACACTCAAAAGACCAAGGCCCTACAGCCAAATACTGGTTAAAACCCCCCAACTATACAAAACAAAACCCTGTTATTTATGTTTTAGGCTAAAAGAAAATATTTTATATTATATATACATATATTCATATATATGAGATTCCTTTTTATTAACCAGCCATCTAAACATTTTGCATGTATTTACTTGTATTTAAAATCAGAAACTAATTTTATGGTAAATAATGAAAGCCAGTTGAATTGGGATTTTTATATTTAAAAATACAACTCCAACTAATGAAGTTTCATTTATCTCACAGTTAGCAAAATTCTGCTTACCTTTACAACTCTGCACTGATTCTTTGAATTCTTTGCATGAGCCGTGTTGCTTGCTTTTTTTTGATGTATGATGAGATATTCTTTTTCCATTTAACTTTTGTGTCTTAATCATGACTATCATTTTTGCAAAAAAATATTTGAAAACTTCCTGTGTTTCCCCAAGGTCCTCCTGTAATATTCAGTTTCTTTCTTTGAATCAGTGTCCTTGTTGGTTTTCTCTTCCTTTGTGGTCCACTGATCCAACTCTGCTAAATCCTATGCTGACAAGACTTTACATGTAATCTGGGAAGTTTAGTACCACTTCCTGTGGCTTAGTCAACTTCTGCATCTTTTGCAACATTTACACCTTCAGTTTGCAATCGATGTGCATTGTTTTGGGGTCCAAACTGCTAAAGATGTATACAAAATTGGCATCCACTAGAACAGTGCCGCCTGATAAACTATAACGCAAGCTACAAATGCAAGGCACATATGTAATTAAAATTTTTCTAGTAGCCACATTAAAAAAAACTAAAAAGAAACAAGTGAAATTAATTTCAATAATATATTTTATTTTACACAATATATCCAAAATATTACTATTTCAATATGTAATCAACATTGTAAAATATTACTAATGAGATCTTTTACCATTTCTTTTTGTACTAGATCTTTGAAATCTGGTGTGTTTTTTACTCTTCAGAACATCTTGAACATCATTTGAGCCACATTTCAGGTGCTCAAAAGGGCACATGTAGATAGTGGCCAGTGTTATCAGACAGCACAGCCCTAGAGCCGTTGTACCTAAGACTTAGGAGTTTCATGGACCATTAAATGTCTGGTTAGGCCAGATTAGTGTATAATTTTAAATATCCACATTTATATGTTCAGGAAATAAAGAATCACAATAGATATAAATTGGTAACATATAACTAATATATTAGTTAACTAAGTATATTAGTCTTTAACTAAGACTAAGTATAGTCTTAGTTATAACTAAGTATATTAATCTTTCTACTTCCAGCAGCTAAACTTTCAAACAAATTTCAGGCACCATTGTCAGCTATCTTTCCAAACTACGGTTCTGATTCTGTCCCATCTCCTCAAACTCTTTAGTGGTTCTACATTACATACAGTATAGGGTCCAAATTCCTTCTTTCATTCATTCAGTGAGTATTAAATGCATTAGCTCCTATGTGCTGGGCACCATGCAAGGCCGAGGGATGTCACAGAGATCAGAGTAGACCTACCATCTGCCCTTATCACACTCCCAGTCTACCACGTCCCTCTGCCTCCACCATTGACTGTTCAGTTCTCAACACAGCTCACCCTGTCCTGCGCCTGGGCTCCAGCCACAGATTAGGAACAGATCACGCTCTCTTACCTCCATGCTTTCACCCATGAGCCCTCTTCTTCTGAAAACACTTCCTTATATCCACCCCACCCCCAAAGTCTGGACACCACTACCCCTGGGCCTGGCCCATTCCTAACATTTGGAGGGCCAGGGTGAGTACACATGAAGGCCCCATACAACATTTTAAATTAGTTAAAAGTCAAATTGTAAACCAACAGTAAATAAAATATGTTCTAGGCTCCTACCTGGATATATATAAAGACAAATTTGAATGTTACATGTAAAGTTGTGATTTTTATATGACTGGCAACAAAATATTAAAGACAATTGTATTTTTATCTTGTATAATATACAATTATATTTATATAATATAAATATAATTGTATATTTATAAATTGTATTTATATCTGGTGTTCCGTTGATGGGCTGAGAGTGTTTGGATGAGGACTAAAATAAAGACACATTAACTTCCTACTTTTATTTCAACAAAATTACTAATTATGTTGTTATAATTGGGATTTTCACATAATTGGCATTTGATCACTTGAGACAATCCAATTATCTGTTATTATTAAAAGGCAAAATTCTATTTTAAACTACAAATTTGATGAATATCAAAATGTTAAATAAAAATTATTCAAATAAAGCTGAGCCTTTAACTCTGAAAATTTAATTAAATGTCATCAAATATTTTATTAGGATAAAACTATTTGCAGTCCTAGCATTCAACATCCATACAGTTGCCAATGTAAGGAATAGCAACATACTTCACATGTTTTATTTATACCTCCATAAATACAAGTCTAAGTCATACATATTGCTTAATACTGCAAAATTTTTCTCAGCATTTGTGAGCAACTGTTGTGAATACTGGCCTAACGGGTGACTAGCTCAGGACCTATGAAATAGGTCAAAAAGAGAAGCAAAGGCTTCCCTTGTGGCGCAGTGGTTGAGAGTCCGCGGCCGATGCAGAGGACACGGGTTCGTGTCCCGGTCCGGGAAGATCCCGCATGCCGCGGAGCGGCTGGGCCCGTGAGCCATGGCCGCTGAGCCTGCGCATCCGGAGCCTGCGCTCCGCAACGGGAGAGGCCACAACAGTGAGAGGCCCGCGTACCGCAAAAAAAAAAACAAAAAGAGAAGCAAGAACAGGAGCACTCCAACGAAGAGGATATGACACGTTGTTATACAGGAATCTATTGCATTCCTGTTATCAGAGGGGCAGATTTGACAAGTTAGCTTATCTCTTCTCTTACTGAACACTTCAACTAGTGAAATTCTCCCCGACTGCAAATTAATGTTGATGTCCAACATCGGCAGGAGCACAACCACAGACCTTCTCGACACGTCAAGGTCATGGGACAAGACATGTGAAGCAGTGTTTCCCTGGGGCCTGAAAGGCACTGGTCTCTCGAGCAGATGTTTAGGGTTATGGGTCATGCTAAGCCAGCACTGCACACCAGATCTGAGTGACCAGGGTAGCTGTGTGTTCTTTAATACATTTGTTTTTCCAGATTTGTGATGCATGGTGCACTGTATTCTCCTGCCCAGGTCTGAGGGAGGTACTGCTAAGCACCTGCTAATGAGCAGGCCCTGTTCCAGGTGCTGGGAGTAGAGAAAGTGAGACGATGCCCTTTCCCTCAGAGAACTTCCAGAGGCTGCCCTTGTGGGAGAGCCACTTTTGTCCGTGTCTGCATTTTCCACCAGCTCATGAGAC
Organism: Aethalodelphis obliquidens; assembly: GCF_003676395.1. NCBI lineage: Eukaryota > Metazoa > Chordata > Mammalia > Artiodactyla > Delphinidae > Aethalodelphis > Aethalodelphis obliquidens. The sequence goes on from NW_020837948.1 coordinate 73,533,712, forward strand.
CCTGGAGAGAGGAACCATCTCCTCTTCATCATCCTTGTCTCCCCAGAGCCCCTAGCTCAGTGCCTTTCATGTAGTAGATGCTCAATTAAAAGGAGTTGACTCCAGTTGTTACAAAACACAAACTGTCCAAGACTCCTTAGGATTTGAGCTTCAATCACAACATTCCATCCCTAATGGGGGAAAAGTTCTCTTTCCTTAAAAGAATATGAATGCATCTGCAAATATAATTTTGCACTTTCTTTAGAAGAAGGTGAGAATTTATTTCTATATGCATTCTAATTGTCTCTTATTGGGGATAATTGAGAGGGAGGGAGGGAGAGAGAGAAGGAGGGACATAAGGAGAGAAGGGAGAGACAGAGAGAAAATGAGAGAGAATGAGGAGTGGGAATCTAAAATGCAGAAGAAGAGAATGGCAGAAAAGGAGCCATATCTGTAACACATGAAACAAATCTGAAAGTTTGTAGGAACAGGATCCTAGGAAGTTTATAGTTATAAATGATTTACTGAGCATTTACTATATGCCAGTATGGTGATAAGTGCTTCATATATGTTAACTTATTTAATCTACACAATAACCCTATGAAGTAGGCACTATCATCATTTGCATTTTCCAGATGAAACTGAACCACGGAGAGGTTAAGCAACTTAACCAAGGTTACTCAGCCAGGAAGTGGTGGAGGTGGGGTTTGAACTTATATGCTCTGGCTGCACAGCCTGTTCTTCAAATCTTAAAAATGCAATATATATCCATTATAGATATTGGATATATATACTAATATAACATATTAAATATATTTGTTGATTTTCACTGGTTAGATATCATTCTCTTAGTGACCATAAAAATATTCATGAGATCTTTCAGAGTTCTTGCCTCAGTGAGAATGGGGAATTTTTATTCCCCAATGATTTAAGCATCTCAAGTGAAAATTTTACCATGGGGATCTTTACTAACACATCCCTTTGAATGGGAAAAAGGATATTATACTCTGTATTATTTTTTAACCCAAAGTTCCAAGCTGTTTCAAATCTTATATTTGAAAAAAATCATTGTCTATCAAACATAAAAATTACCTTTGAATTACTATAGATCTTTAAATTTATTATACAAAGAAATGGAAATTAATATCTAGCCTAAATATTCTCTGGAAAGATGTGTTAGAGACAGTTAGCTGCCCACCAAATTCCCTCTCTCCATCCATTACCATATAGTTGTAGTTGGGAAGCAGCTACCCAGCCAGGGACTATGTTTCCCAGCCTGCCTTGCAGCTAGGTATGGCCATGCAACTTGTTCTCACCAATAGGATATGCGCCATGGCACTGTCTGGATACAGATGACTATAATGCCCCATGGGATGGCAGAGCCACAGAATAAAAGGGTCCCCAAATGATTAGGTAGAGGACAGCCCCATTAGACAACCTCCTGAATTCCTTCCCAGGGAAAAAAAAAATCTATTTTGCTGACCAAGGAATAGAATTCTAGTGTACTTGTTTAGATCTATTTGTTATAGCAGTTTAATCTACCCTAAGTAACACAGTATAATTTTCTTTGTTCACTAATGCATTGTAATACTTACAGCTTTCTATAGGAGAAGCAGCATGCCATAGAGACAAGAGGGCTCTAGTATTAGCCAGGTCTCTGTTTGAATCTCTGCTCTTCCATTATTAGCTGTGTGACCTTTGGCAAGCTGTACACACTTTAGTCATCATCAATACGGGGCTATACTGTTGGAACCTCGCCCTTTTCCTCTCACCCTTACCACTACTTTGGAACACAGCAGCCAGATTGCCATGCTGGCCACTGCATCTCTCTGGCCTCTGAAGCTCACTTTGCTGACCATGTGGCCAGCTGGAAGTGGGCCCCAATTTTCAATCCTGAGCGGTCCTTAACCAATGTTGGAAGTTGCAGGGGTATACTACTACAGGTGGTTTGCACCAACTTATGAGAACCTGGAATGCACGTGTCTTCCCAACTCCAAGTTCAGTGATGTCACGTTGACAGCTTAAAATTGGCCATGATGGGAGTATTTACACCACGGGAATAAACAAATGCTACAAATCAAAACTCTCCCACCCTCTCCCAGAGCTGTTTGTTAAACATTGACCAACATACCAGCTTTCTTACCCTCGATGTGGGATAACCCAGGAGTGTGTTCTACAATGATTTCTTGATTTTTTCCCAGCAAGACTAAGATCCAGTTACTCATAGTAGTAGCCAGCTTGGAAATAAACCTTTATTAGCTGCCTTCCCTGTATCACTTCTTCACTACTCTGCCTTCACCTCCCAAACAACTATTTGCATTAGAATCTTGTCTCAAGGTCTGCTTTTATGGGAACTCAAACTAGGACAGGGTCTAGCAATGAAGTTGAAATCATGCAAAGTACATAGCACTTAGTAGGTGCACCGCAAATATTACCTCTTCCCTGTGCTAAAATACTACATGGCTAAAGCAAACTCAGCAGAGTTATTATAGGTTAGTTAACCATAATAGGAATTGAAAGTATGCATTAAAAACTCAATTGCCCAAATACATGAATCACTTCCAATGACTTTTTAAAACTTTCATTATTTTAAATAGAGTTTTACCATAATAAATAAAAATTACACATATGAAAATTCAAGGTAAATCTCTAATACATCCAAAGAGACAAAGTTAACTCTGGAATCTACTCTTGTGAGATACAGATCTCCAGTTTCCCTTTACATTGCTGGTAGCTATAGGCTTCTAATAAATTTAAGGCCTCTGACCTCTAATTGATCTTGATGTTTCCTTAGCAATTGTCAGTTTCGTTTTATTTTGTTTTTTATTTTAGAGATTTGTGTTGACCTCATATTTTTATGTCAACTTGGAACAGTGATATATGCCGGGATCCCAGTATCCTAGTAATAAATCACAATTTTGGAGCCACCGGAAAGCTCTTTCATGAGGTCACTGTTACAAAGTTGCTTACAAAGATATAACCTCTCTGGATATTTTTCTTTAAAAATAGTCCTTTGTGGTGTCTTTATGGTGAAAGTATGAATAACATTTCTTATTTCAAAATAAATGGGGTCTTGGGACTTCCCTGGTGGCACAGTGGTTAAGAATCCACCTGCCAATGCAGTGGACATGGGTTTGATCCCTGCTCCGGGAAGATCCCACATGCTGCAGAGCAACTAAGCCCATGTGCCACAACTACTGAGCCTACGCTCTAGAGCCCAAGAGCCACAACTACTGAAGCCCGCATGCCTCAAGCCCATGCTCCACGACAAGAGAAGCCACTGCAATGAGAAGCCCACGCACCACAACGAAGAGTAGCCCCTGCTCGCCACAACTAGAGAAAGCCCATGTGCAGTAACGAAGACCCAACACAGCCAAATAAATGAATAAATTAATTAATTAGTTAATTAAAAGAAAAACAAAAAAAACAAAAGTAAATGGGGTCCTAACAGATACCAGAACTGAGGATGTTTTGGAAAAGCCAAATGATCAGTTTCCGAGGAGAGGGCATTATGATTTAATAGAAAAAGTGCCAAACCAAGGGCCATGAGTCCCAAGTTGTTGCTACCTCTGTCTGTGTCATATAGGGTGAGTCGTTCAGGCACTTCCCTTCCCTGGGTCTTAGTGCCTCCATTTTCAAAGTAAGGATTCTGAACCAGAGGACATTTAACATCTATTGTAGCTCTAACATTTTATGAAAGTCTAACACATATCGACAAAATCTCCAATTCAAATTAAATAGTTATCATTTGCCGGTCCTCTTTTAACATTTCAAGGGCTATAAGGCAGTAAGAAAAGACTTCTGGTCATGTTGTTTCCTTGCTATTGCCTTTGTTATATCAATGATTATGTGAAAATCAGAAAGTACTACCCTGATGGGGAGGGATGGAGGCAACAAAATGTTTTTCCTTAGGGTTTTAATGTTAGACGAAATGACTGATTCTTGATTGTGGTTCACTTGCTGATTTTTAAACACACGTTTTATGTTTAACTTACTGTTAATCAGACATGCAAATTAAAACAGTGAGATTTCCTATCAGCTAGACAATATTTAAAAACGTAGCTAGTGCCTGCTGTGGCTGAGGACAAGAAGAACCAGTCATCAGTGGTAAGATTTAATCTGTACCTGTGTTAGCTGAGGTCCCCCCAGAAAGTAGAGCCTGAGACAGGGGAACAGGAGTAGGGGAGTAAAAAGTGAGAGAAAAACCAGTCCAGGGGACCGTCTTCCAGCTGGTCACCACCCTTGTGGGCAATCAGGGCTGGATTTTTCCAGGACCTACTGAGGAGTTATGTAGATCTGGCCTCCCAATTGCCCTCTTAAAGAATGGGAGAGGGGAGGGGACCATTTCCCCACAAGCTCCTGTCCTCATTGGACAAGGGTTGCACCAGGAGATGTCAGCCTTTCACATTCCAAGGTTTACGCAAGTGCCAAAGCTGATCAGGGTCCCACAGGCACCCTCCACACAGCCTAAGAAACCTGGAGCAGAGGATAGAGACGAGGTGAGGCTGGAGTGAGGTGCTGTCAGGCTGCAGACAGCTGCACGAAGCTGCAGCAATAGTGGAAGTAAACGGTGGGCCGAGATGTGAGGTGGGCACAAGAGGCATCCAGTATAGTCCCATAGTTAAAGGCCAATGTGAAATATTGTTCAAAAATTTAAATAAACCTATCCTCTGAAGCAGCATTTCTACTCTGCAGAGAATAATTTCTATTCTACAGAGACCAAGAATGTCCTTTAGGGCAGTGTTTATATTCATTAAAGAGTAACAATAAGCCAAATGTCAATAAGTAGTGGCTAGATTAAAAAAATTATGCAAACTGAATCAATATTCAGTAATAAAGAAGAGTGAAATAGCTCATTCTGCCTATTTATTGTATTGACGCAGAAAGAAAGGTATCTGAAATGTAGTTAAGTGGAAAAGCAAGCAGCAGAACATTATATAATTCCAGTTTTGTAAAATCTATACATATATTATTATATATATGTATATTATATATAATGCTAATATGATATGATAAAATTTTAAAAAATATATTTCAAATACATGTAAGATAGTTAATAGTACTCTTGGGAGTTGGATGGAGGAATTTTCACTTTTTACTTCTGTGTTATTTGTACATTTTAAAACAGACATATATCAGTTTTTCAATAATAAATAATAATACATTTAAATAATATGTATAAACATAACATAATAAATATTTCCAAAAAGTGTTCCTGATTATCAGTGATATTGTTTTGGCTAAGTTTTAGTTAGATTGATATAACTTGCCTAACTTTTGAAAATAAGTGTTTCTATAACGAATCCCCCAATTTACATACATTACAAAGTTTACATTTTAGGAAATAACCAGGGTGACATTAAATGCTAGAATGGGCTTCCCTGGTGGCGCAGTGGTTAAGAATCCACCTGCCAATGCAGAGGACATGGGTTTGAGCCCTGGTCCGGGAAGATCCCACATGCCATGGAGCAACTAAGCCCGTGCGCCACAACTACTGAGGCTGCGTGCTGCAACTACTGAAGCCCGCACGCCTAGAGACCGTGCTCCACAACAAGATAAGCCACTGCAATGAGAAGCCCTCGCACCGCAACGAAGAGTAGCCCCGCTTGCCGCAACTAGAGAAAGCCTGCATGCAGCCACGAAGACCCAACACAGCCAAATAAATAAATAGAAAAAAAATATATATATATATATATAAATATATGCTAGAATGCCAGGTTCTCTTCTGGAAGTATAAAACTTTACAACTGATTTTATTTACTTATTTTCCCCAAACCTTAGTGGTGAACATTTGAATTGGTTATGAAGACTTTGCATTTCAGTCTGAAATTACAACACAGAGAGACTGATCCTTGCTATATATTCAGTGCACGTTGTGGACACAGTATGTTCTTCAGTACATTAAGTAATTAAAGTGGTTTTGCCAAGTTACAAAAAAAGAAACCAAAGTAAAAAAGAAATACAACTCATGAGGTGGGGGAAACAGTCTTGATCTGGGGACTTGGTTTAGTACTGCTCTGTCTTTCCTAAGAGGACACCTATCATTGAGTTCCATCTGTAATTAAATTATAAAGAAAAATAATTTCTAAGATGAAAAAGTAAAAGTGTCAATGTAGTAATGGCTCTAAACCACAGGTAACGCCTGCAGAGAGCCCTCCCCTCACACATATTTACTGGCAATTGCAGAATGCATCTGTTGCTTCAGATGATTTAGTGGGCAGAGAGCCTGCAGGACCGGTTGTAGGAGAATATGGCAAGATGTGGAAGCTTAAAAAGGAGCATTTACTCTCCTCAACTTTGTAGTCTACAAAGCAAGTTGTATCCTATCCCAGTCTGAGAGAGGAGGCAAAGGTAAACTAAGAACGGCTTTTCTTTGGGAAGTGCTCCTAATGGTGGGGAAACCACAAGACTATCTTCTTTATTACTAAATAGATTCATTTAAGTGGGTGGGCAATTGTTGTTATAGCTCATTAGTACATATGAAAACATTGGAATGCCAACTCCTTTTAAGATAAGAAAACAGTGGACTAGGCAGAATGAGACCATGTAAATAAACACTTCCTCTTATTCAAATCACTTGATATCTCAGAAGGTCTCAAAATTTTGTTTTAAAAGAGTCATCTCCTTCTTTAGAAATAGATACTGACAAAGTAAATTGAACTAATTCCAAGAAGGTTTAGGTTTTTTAATTTTTCAAACACTAAAATTTGCAGGGATGAAAATTATATGGGAATATCGTTGGAAATCAAAAGCTTCTGAAATTAAGGACATTTCAAAGCCAATTTTAAATTGCCATCTTTTCCTAAAAGTAATTCTTTTCTTTTTTTTTTAATAAATTTATTTATTTATTTATTTTTGGCTGTGTTGGGTCTTCATTGCTGTGCGCAGGTTTTCTCTAGTTGCGGCGAGCGGGGACTACTCGTTGTGGTGCATGGGCTTCTCACTGAAGTGGTTTCTCTTGTTGCAGAACATGAGTTCTAGGCGTTCGGGCTCAGTGGTTGCGGCTCACAGGCTCTAGAGTGCAGGCTCAGTAGTTGTGCGCACATGCTTACTTGCTTCATGGCATGTGGGATCTTCCTGCACCAGGGCTTGAACCTGTGTCCCCTGCATTGGCAGGTGGATTCTTAACCACTGTGCCACCAGGGAAGTCCCTAAAAGAAATTCTTTATGTTCCTGAAACAGCCGACTGTATGTTGGGTGGTACTTAGATTCTGCGTTGAAGGCTGAGGAGACCCAGGACATTTGCATTTTCCTATTTCCCAACTGCTTTGCAGGCTTGTTGGCTGGAACTGGTGTTCCTCACTGCAGTTTCAGGCCCAGGCCCAGCTCTGCCTATTCATGTGACAGTTACTGATTATCATCTGGTCTGGTCTGGAAGAGAAGAGGCAGCTCCCAAGCAGTCTGGCCTGTCACAGACTGGAGCTGTCAGTCTCCTATTAGGCAGAGCATAGCTTCAGAGTGGCCCCTTTCTAATTCAGCTGATTTTTGGCCCCTTCACATGTATGTCTTTCTTCTTCCTTGGACGCTATTTTCATTTTATTTGAAGGGAACTATCTCAGCATCTGTCATAAATTTTCATATTAACCTAATAATAATGCCAGCTTAGGTAACTGCCAAGAGGCCATCCTTGATGAGAGGATGGCATAAAATTACAATCAGTTGGGTTCTCTGTGAAGAGCACAGTTGTTTTTACCCAGGGAATTTACTGTTGGATTCATTGCTTCCCTTACTAATGTACACTTAGGAGCCTGCTCTGTGAGCTTACTAATATCTCAAAGAAGGTCTTAATCTTTTTTTTATTGACATTGTAATATTTAATATTTTTATTATTTTTGCCTGCATCTGTACTTTGCCAAAAATGAGTTGATTATTTTTAAGGGAGGAGGAATACTAAATAATGCAGAGAACAAAATAAATATATAGATAAAAATTATTGGTGGAAAGACTAAAATTAGGGACAAATTCATTCATGAGAATGAGTAATTTTGGATTTGATTCAACCAGCATTTACTGAGGTTCCCCCCTGTGTGTCAGGTGTTTTTGCATTCTGTCACCCCATTTAATTCTCCCACAACTCTTTTTCGAGACAGAGTTCTTCCCCCCATTTTACAGACTTGGAAATGGAGCCTCAGGGAGATTTTTTTTTTTATGCTGCCCCAAATTACTTAGCTGGCAAATTGGCAGGGTAGGCTGCTAACCCTATATTTGGTATTCTTCCCACTCTACATCACTGCTTCCAGGAAGAATAAATGTATTCTTCGTATAACAATCAGGCACCACTTAATCAGTCAACAAATATTTATCGAGTGCCTATGAGGCACCAGGCACTTGAAGATTTCTTGAGTATCGATAGCGTTATCACTCACAGTCCTCGGCCAGTGCTATTGTCAGCAGTAGCACAAAATGTCCCAGCAGTTCACTGGAGTTAGAAGTTTAGCTGGTGATAAAAGTAAAATTTCTCTGAATGATGCTGAGTAACTCAAACAGGGACCATGCCTGCCATGTCACCTCATTAGCATTATACTTTAATTCACAGAGGTAGCAGGGCCACACCAGAGAACGTGGGACCGAAGTTGCACAACAGATTCACATGCATTCACTAGGATCATCCAACACGCACAGTAGGCATTCGAGATACTCAAATGCCAATGTGATACTCTCAGTTTTGTATTTTCTCAGTTTTGCAAATTGAGTACTTCACATTTTCCTTATTTATTTATATTATTTATTTATTTATTTTGGCTGTGCCGCGTCTTTCTTGCAGCATGTGGGATCTTTTTTTTAGTTGCAGCGTGCGGGCTTCTTAGTTGCGGCATGTGGACTCTTAATTGCGACATGTGGACTCAGTTGCGGCATGCAAAGTCTTAGTTGCGGCATGCGTGTGGGATCTAGTTTCCCGACTAGGGATCAAACCCAGGCCCCCTGCATTGGGAGCATGGAGTCTTACCCACTGGACCACCAGGGGGTCCCCACATTCATCTTCTTAAGTCTGTTTCAAAGGGCAGCTCTTTTTTCTCCTTCTTCTTCTAAAGATACTCACGTGGATGAAGAAGGAAAAAAAATCTAACAAAAGTGGCAAGAAAACATTTTGCTTTATAAAGTCCTCATAACTGAAGGAATGCTAATCAAATTTTCTCTCTAAATTAAGTTTGGGTTGATGCCAATATGGGAAGTTCCAGCTGCAAAGTATGTAATCCCAGAGATTTGCAAATCCCAGATATTTTCCTTATTCTTTGTCTTTGACTCGAATCTTTTCTATTAGCATTCAGTAGCGTTGATACAAATCCACTGGAGATGAACAAATGGAGAGAGTTAAAATTGAACAAAATGAGCTCATAAGAAAAGCACTGGTTGGTCATCAGTGAACAATAGCACATAAAAATATTGTTTTTCAACCCTTAACTTTAGAAAAATCTTTGGGTGAAATGTCACCTCTCCTTCCTGAAGTGCTTCACTTTACCAAGTAATTAAAATTTTAATTGGACTCAAAAGAGCAGAATAGGCCTTTAGCATTTTACACTTGAAGTATAATCAGCATCTAACTTGTTTAAATGCATGGCTAAATGAAAGGACATTATAAAATAGCACATGGCGTACTTATTAAAATTATTGTTCCCTCTAACATATGTCACTGAATTAGAAATAATATCATAAAACAGTGATTTTAGCCAGACGATCTGAAAGCCCAGTCAGACCCGCCCAAGTCTGGTTTTTCTTGAAATGATGATGAATCAATGTTACTGTACTTGACAACCCACCACAAGAATCTATGTGCAATTCTGTTGTTCCTACATGGCCCAAGGGAAAAAGAAAAGGATGAGGCAAACACAGCAGAAAACTTCCATCCCATCTCTACCTTCTTATCACCAGCACTATATCCCCCTAGAAAATCTCAAAGGGTTGATGACTTGATTCCAGGACTTGAAAGATGCTGTTTGGTTTATTAGTGGAACAAGGGAAAGAGCAATTTCTATGGGCACCGGATAGCAAGTTCTAGCAGTGGAAAGTGAGACTTGCAGGTTTGGTAGAGGGAAAAAAATGGCCCCACTAGTGAGGCATCTGGTGGTCAAGGCATATGCCCCCCAGCCCCTTAACTAGCTCTACCTCTACCCACAAGGCCATGGCAGCCATACAAGCTATTTGGATCTGCAAGATCTCCCTACAGCCCCACAGCAGGATTTAGAGTAGACAGAATGTTCCCGGTTTCATTGTAAGTGGAGAACTGTATCCTGAAACACTGAATTGGAATTATATCCATTATTATCTCCAAAATAGTATTACACATGTTAGTTTGGTGCTATAGGACTGTTAGCCTTGTACTGTATATTCAAAGTTACAACAGGTTTTCTGTTAGGAGGTTTTCTAAACTGCAGGTCATAACCAACTGAGTGATGATGAAATCATGTTATTGGGTTGTAATCAGTATTGGGAAAAAAAAGAAATAGAATAGAATAGAAAATACCAGAGTGCATTGCCTGAGGTAAGGGCAATGTGAATCTTGTGTGTGTGTGTGTGTGTGGTCACACTGTAAAGTGTAAAAGTGTATTCCTTACTGTAGGTTGCAGTAAAAAAGGGTTCAAGGTCATTGGGTTGGGGATTGTAAGATCAAACCAACGTTTATACGTTACAGTTCTAGATGCTGAATCAGGCACATGCAGCAAAAATCAACTCATTGACAGTGAATTTGCCACAAGCCAGTTCACTCAAAAATCAGTTCCACAAATGATTAATGTGCTGAATCATCAATTCATTGCCTTAATGGGGACTTTTCCCACATTTCAGTTTCCTTCAGCTTTAAGGAAACTGAATGATTCTGTAGATAGCGACTTGTTAGACTTGTCAAGTGACTATCAGTTTTGGCTATCAGTCTTGCAACTTAGATAGCTCTGTCCCTTTCTGCTCTTGGCCATGTGGATGGCTCTTGTAGTAACATAGCTGCAATGAATTTTCTGACAAATTTTAGCTAATTTGTCATTTGGCAAATTGATCATTTGGTAAATTGACTTAGAGCAAACGGACCTAAGGCCTGCTCATATCTTCTCTGCTTAGGAAATTCTTTTCCAGTCATTTCTATGCATAAGGACCTCTCTCTTCTCTGATCCCTTTTACATTCTCTCTCTGAACCACACTGTACATTATGGTATGGCATGCTATTCTCTAATTACCTCTACCACATAATGGTATCATACCATGTTGACTGACACACACACACACACACACACACACACACACAAACTTTGGAGCAAGACTGTCCAGGTTTGAACTTGACTCTGCAACTTAATAGTCATGTAATCTTGAACAAATTACTTAATCTCCATGTGCATTGTTTTCCTCATCTGTAAGATGGGACTAATAGTAGTACCAAACTTGTGGTGTCAGTGAGAGGAATGAATGAGTTAAAATAGGAAAAGCACTTAAATAGTGCCTGGAACACAGAGAGTACTACATAAGTGTTAGTTATTATACTTCTATATAAAACAACATATATGAAGTAGTTACAGGTAAAGAAATTTAGAAATTATAGATTTGGATTTCTTTTCACTAACTGCTATCAACATTTAAAGCTGGCATTGTTTCGCCTAACATCATCAATTAACCATGGATTATTTGGATTGTTTATAGAGAATCTATTATATCCCTAGCTATGTGGAACCAAGAGGGCATTTGAAAGAGGTATAAAGCAAAGAAGTTTATAGTGTGGTTAAAAAGCCTATTATTAAGGCATTCACTCACTCAGTTTCAGTTTGGGCAGTTCAACTGCAATTATCAGAGATAGAGCAATTGTCCTGAAGGTCTAAAGAGTTTAAAAAAACAATGCAAAGAGACAAGATCTGGTTTAAGAAGGAACTTTGAGGAAGAAGGAAGAACTGCCACCTTCACAGAAGGCTTTTGTTCAGGAGCTTTGCCTCAGTCAGTTCCAGCAAGAGGAGCCTTGATGTTTAACATCAACCCAAAGAAGAGAATGACAGGACATCTCCACAAAGAGGAAAAGACAGATTTTATGTAAATTATCACTAGGACGTTGTTTCAAAATCAACTATAAAAGGGATATGTGGATAAAAAATGAAATATGTTATAAATAAAAAAATATATGCAGTCTTGAAAAATAACAAAATTGGAAGAGTCAAACATTTCAAAACATTTTAAAAAGCAACAGTAATCAAAACATTGAGGTACTAGCATAAGGACAGGCATCTAGATCAATAGAATGAATTGAGAATCCAGAAATAAACCCTCACATTTAGAGTCAGTTGATTTTTGACAAGAGTGCTAAGAAAATTAAATGGGGAAAGAATAGTATTTTCAACAAATGATTCTGGGATGAGATAACCATATGCAAAAGAATGAAGTGGAATCCCTACCTCATAGCATATACAAAAATTAACTCAAATTGGATCAAAGGGCTAAATGTAAGAGCTAAACTTATAAAACTCTTGGAAGAAAACATAGAGGTAAATCTTTGTGACCTGTGTTTCATAATCATTTCTTAGATGTGACACCAAAAGCACAAGAGACAAAAGAAAAATAGACAAAGTGGACTCCACCAAAATGAAAAACTTTTGTGTTTCGTAGGACACTATTAAGGAATTGAAAACACAACCCTGATAAAGAACTTGTATCTAGAATACATATGAAGAATTCTTCCAGCTCAATAATAAAAAGACAGATAACCTGATTTAAAAAGGGGCAGGACTTCCCTGGTGACTCAGTGGTTAAGAATCTGCCTGCCAATGCAGGGGGCACGGGTTTGAGCCCTGGTCCAGGAAGATCTCACATGCTGCGAAGCAACTAAGCCCGTGCACCACTACTACTGAGCCTGTGCTCTAGAGCCTGCGTGCCACAACTGCTGAAGCCTGCACGCCTAGAGCCCATGCTCTGCAACAAGAAAAGCCACCTTAATGAGAAGCCTGCACACCGCAATGAAGAGTAGCCCCCACTCACCGCAACTAGAGAAAGCCCGTGAGCAGCAACGAACACCCAATGCAGCCAAAAATAAAAATTAATTAATTAATTATATTAAAAAGGGGGGAAAAGATTGAAATAGACATTTCTCCAAGGAGGATATACAAGTGGTCAATGAGCACATGAAAAGATGCCTAATGTCATTAACTATCAGGGAAATGAAACTCAGAAGCACACTGAAATACCACTTTACACCCACTATGATGGTTATAATAAAAAAAGACAAATAGGGCTTCCCTGGTGGCGCAGTGGTTGAGAGTCCGCCTGCCGATGCAGGGGACATAGGTTCGTGCCCTGGCCTGGGAAGATCCCACATGCCGCGGAGCGGCTGAGCCCGTGAGCCATGGCCGCTGAGCCTGCGCGTCCGGAGTCTGTGCTCCGCAATGGGAGAGGCCCGCGTACCGCAAAAAAAAGACAAATAATAACAAGTGTTGTGAGATTGTGGAGAAATTGCTTATGGGAATATAAAATCATGCAGCTACTTTGAAAAAGTTTGGTGGTTCCTCAACATGCTAAAGATGGACATACCATATGATGCAGCAATTCCATTCTTGGGTTTATACCCAAGAGAATTGAAAACATATGTTCACACAAAAACTTGTGCATGAATGTTCATAGCAGCATTATTCATAATAGCCCAAATGTTATCCATTCAACTGATGAGTGGATAAAACAAAGTATGGTAAATTCATAGAGTGAAATATTATATAGCCATAAAAAGGAATGAAGTATGTACTGATTTGTGCTGCAACATGGATAAACCTTGTTATGCTAAGTGGAAGAAGTGAGACACAAAAGGCCATATATTGTCTGATTCCACGTATGCAAGATGTCCTGAAGAGGCAAATCCATAGGGACAGAAAGCAGATTCATGGTTGCCAAGGGCTGGGCAGAGGGAAATAGGTAGTGACTCATCAGGGGGTACAGAGTTTCTTTGTGGGAAGAGTAAAATTTATTGTGGTGATGGTTGCACAACTTTGTGAATGTACTAAAAACCAATGAATTGTCCACTTTAAATGAGTGAACTGTATGGTATGTGAACTATATCTCATTAAGGTTGAGTTACAGTTAACTGCAGTTAAAACAATACTATCCGTTTTGTGAGATCACACGCAAATGTAACCATCCACATTAAACACGTCAGATGTGTCAGAATTGCTGACCAGAAGGGTTCCCAGGAGGTGCGCAAGGAGCTCTCAGCATTTTGGTTCTCCAACCTCAGCTTGCTATTCTAATCTTTCCCCTGTTTACAATCTCAGTTCACAACCTTAAAGACATGTAAATACCCAATAGTTTTGACCTAGTGTGGTCTTAACATTGGAGCAAGGGAGCCCTCTTGCTCAACTGGTCTGTGACTGGCCTGTCCTTTAGCATTTCTTGGTTAAATAGTGAAATTTTCACATACCAAATTTTGTTCACAATGATTTCTTCCTTTTATGAAAGAATCACATTTATTTAGATTGGACAACTGATCATACATTGCCTTTGTCTGCTTTTGTGTTGTTTTCTTATGTGGTAATTTATGTTTTAATGCACTTAAGCCTTTTCTTCCTGACCGAATTATAAATCTCTTAAGGGCAAACCCTTTATACTTAAAAAAAAAATTCCACACAGCAACTGTTGTGATTCTTTTCGTATAACAAGGACTCAAGAACATTGATTAATTGACAGATTGATTGGTGGTGTTCTTGGATTTACTAAACTGATTTGGAGACTCACACAAAAAAACGACTTTTTACAAAAAGGTCTCAGGTGGTATTTCCTACTACAGTTCCACGAATGTGTTTTTAAAAGTTAAATTTTTAGATTAATGTGAATTTTAACTCATGTACTTTTTAAAAAAATTTATTTAAATTTTATTTATTTATTTTTAAAAGAGTATTTACTTATTTGTTTGTTTGGTTGTTCTGGGTCTTAGTTGTGGCAGGCAGGCCCCTTAGTTGCAGCTCACCAGCTCCTTAGCTGTGACATGTGAACTCTTAGTTGCAGCATGCATGTGAGATCTAGTTCCCTGACTGGGGATCAAACCCAGGCACCCAGTACTGGGAGTGCAGAGTCTTATCCACTGTGCCACCAGGGAAGTCCCTAACTCATATACTTTTGAATGTCTTTACATAACTTGAAAACAGGTGACTTATGATTTGTAATGTAACAACTAGACATTTTACCCATCGCCTCACTGGGCACTGAGCAGAATGTCACAGATAGACAGACCCGGCTCTCAATAAGTTTGCTGAAACAAGTTTATAAAAATATAAAGCTCTTTGGTAAGATTGCATGGGCTTAAAATTAATTGGCTTAAAGCTATACCTACTGTTACAATTAACCTTATTTTTGAAACCTAAAAGAGCATGTCTACATGACCTTTATTTGCAGAA
The DNA here is from genome assembly GCF_003676395.1 of Aethalodelphis obliquidens. NCBI lineage: Eukaryota > Metazoa > Chordata > Mammalia > Artiodactyla > Delphinidae > Aethalodelphis > Aethalodelphis obliquidens. The sequence goes on from NW_020837948.1 coordinate 73,549,032, forward strand.
GTCTGTAGCATTGGTTGGGAAAGGCATTTTGGCAATCTTATTCCAGTAATTGCACTCTATCAAACACAACAAAAGAAGTCCTGAAGCTAAAGTGTATACCTTTTTCAAAAAGTGTTCACGTAGCATATTCATAAGGTTTTAGGTCCAAATTCCACTGATGTCTTACATTCTCGTTTTGTGGCAGAGGACGGGAGAGTGTAAATGAACATCTATCTCAACATTAGGCTTCAACCCTGTGGTACTTACTCATTCAACTACTAGAGTGTTTGCTTTTTCAGACTAGAATCTGAGTCCTGAAACCAGTGAGAAAACTTACAGCTTCTAGTAGCTTTTTCTAGTCACTTCTAAGGTTTAAAATAATGGGTTGCCTTAAAGAGCCCTTTAGCTTTACAGATAGCTGAGACAGTGCAGGACTACTCCATAGATTACGATGTGTTCAGAGCACCAGAAAAGCAAGGGCATCCTCCCTCTACAAATAAACAAGTTAACTTTGACATAGTTTTCTAGAATTTCACACTCAAAAATGGAGAGAGGGATTCTTTTAATTTCAGCATGCATGAAAGTCTTGTGTCAAAATAGAAATTTGAATTACCAATTGGGTGAGAGGACTCCATAATCTTTTCAGTGTTTGTGGTCTCCAAAGGGCCCTGGCTGTGAGAAGCCACACCCTATATGTACAAAGTCAAGTGACAATTCTCTAACTCCCCACACATAAATTGGATAACCTAATTTTTGCAGGTAAAATTGAGATAACATTTTAGAAGCTGGGCATATGGAAACTTTGTCCTACCAGAAGGAAACCAACTGGAATTAAGGCCCACCTGTGCCTGAAAGCTGGTTATCCTGTTTCAAATATCTAAGCATCTAATAAGTCTCTTAAATCCTCTAAAAAAGCCCCTAAGCACTAAACAGCCGCTTTTTTTTTAACATCTTTATTGGAGTATAATTGCTTTACAATGGTGTGTTAGCTTCTGCTTTATAACAAAGTGGATCAGCTATACATATACATATATCCCCATATCTCCTCCCTCTTGCGTCTCCCTCCCACCCTCCCTATCCCACCCCTCTAGGTGGTCACAAAGCACCAAGTTGATCTCCCTGTGCTATGCGGCTGCTTCCCACTATCTATCTACTTTACATTTGGTAGTATATATATGTCCATGCCACTCTCTCACTTCATCTCAGCTTACCCTTCTCCCTCCCCATGTCCTCAGGTCCATTCTCTACGTCTTCGTCTGTATTCCTGTCCTGCCCCTATGTTCTTCAGAATGATTTTTTTTTTTTTTTGCATTCCATATATATGTGTTAGCATACGGTATTTGTTTTTCTCTTTCTGACTTACTTCACTCTGTATAACAGACTCTGGGTCCATCCACCTCACTACAAATAACTCAATTTTGTTTCCTTTTATGGCTGAGTAATATTCCATTGTATATATGTGCCATATCTTCTTTATCCATTCATATGTTGATGGACACTTAGGTTGCTTCCATGACCTGGCTATTGTAAATAGAGCTGCAATGAACATTGTGGTACATGACTCTTTTTGCATTATGGTTTTCTCAGAGTATATGCCCAGTAGTGGGATTGCTGGGTCGTATGGTAGTTCTATTTTTAGTTTATAGGGAACCTCCATACTGTTCTCCGCAGTGGCTGTATCAATTTACATTCCCACCAACAGTGCAAGAGGGTTCCCTTTTCTCCACACCCTCTCCAGCATTTATTGTTTGTAGATTTTTTGATGATGGCCATTCTGACTGGTGTGAGGTGATACCCCATTGTAGTTTTGATTTGCATTTCTCTAATGATTAGTGATGTTGAGCATCCTTTCATGTGTTTGTTGGCAATCTGTGTATCTTCTTTGGAGAAATGTCTATTTAGGTCTTCTGCCCATTTTTGGATTGGTAAACAGCTACTTTTTCCTTCATTCAAGCAGTGCATTCTAGATGGATTCATGGGAATAAATTATGGTCTTGATTTTTTCCTTATAGCCTTCAAGTCCATTTCTACACCACATAAAGATGCAGAAAATTCTCTACTTTGGCATTTTCCCTACTCCAAAACCAACTAGAAAGGTTTTATTTGTATATATATTTTTGTTTTCTTCACAATTTTATAGATATTCGATATCATAGTGACAATCGATAAAAATGAAGTTTGTTACTTTTTTATTAGTTTTTTAAGCTAATGTTTCTCATGTAGTTAAGGAGACGTAAAGGTAGCTGATGACTTAGAAAAATTTGAGGAGCACAGAAAAAATTTGAGGAACACAGAAATAAATGAAGCTTATATTTTGTTTCTTAAATTATTAAACCATATAAAATTACAAAAATTGCTGGCAGTAGTAAAGAGTTAGATACTCACTAACCAGTTTTAATGTGCGCTGATATTTCACTGCTCTTGCTTCAAATATTGTTTTGCAGAAATAAAACAGTATGACAGATAAGGATGAAATCTTCCTTTTCCTATTCCCTTCCCTGAACCCCAAAAGTAATCACCATCCTGAAATTGTTCCATATTTTCATGCTCTTACTATGTGTTTGTATCCATAAACAAAATATAATATTGTTTCATGGTTTGTAAAAATTTATATGAATCTATCTTGAAATGTTTTTGAGATTTAATCACCTTCATGCATGTAGAACTATCTTATGTATTTTAAGACTCTATAGTGTTCCACTGTGTTGATGGACACTTAGGTGTAAATATTCTTCAATTTTATTTTAATCTATTGGCCTATCATTGAACATTTAGATTACTTCCAGTTTTTCCCTAAGATAAAGGATGCTACCTGGAATATCCTTGTATAGCTTTCCAGTGAAAATGTGAAAGAGAGCCTCTAGGTTAGTTCCTAGAAGTAGAATTGCTAGTTTATAGGATATGTACATTTTCAGTTTTACTAGATATTGCCAAATTTTATAATTTACACTTAGGGTGCTTGCTTCCCCACATACCCCTCAATGTTTACATTATTAGACTTTTGATTTTCTGCCAACTCCTTAATGTTTATATTATTAGACTTGATCTCCTGCCAATCCTTTGTGTAAGAAATAGAATTCCATGTTCTTTTCCTTTGTGTTTCATTGACTGCTGATGAGAATCTTTTCACATATTTTTTGATCATTCTTATGTGAACTAGCTGTTATCTTTTGCCCATTTGAAAAAAAAAGGATAGTGTTTTTCAAATTGATTTGTAAAGTTCTAAGAAATTTATACTAGGGCTACTGGATTTTAAGAAGTTTACATTGGATGTATCTTCTCTTAGTAGTTGTCTTAATTTTGTATGTTGTGTCTCTTGTTGTCTAGACACTTAATTTTAATGTATTAAAAATTTTTTAAAGTTTTAAATGTTTTATTTTTCATACATATATCTTTAATAAGTGTTGATTTAAACCCATGTTCTTGGGCTTCCCTGGTGGCGCAGTGGTTGAGAATCTGCCTGCTAATGCAGGGGACACAGGTTCGAGCCCTGGTCTGGGAGGATCCCACATGCCACGGAGCAACTAGGCCTGTGAGCCACAACTACTGAGCCTGCACGTTTGGAGCCTCTGATCTGCAAGAAGAGAGGCCGCGATAGTGAGAGGCCCGCGCACCACAATGAAGAGTGGCCCCCGCTTGCCACAACTGGAGAAAGCCCTCGCACAGAAACGAAGACCCAACACAGCAAAAATAAATAAATAAATAAATAAATCTATGTTCTTGTGAGGTGAGGCCTAGTTTATTGCTCTATATGGACAGCTAATTAGATGAGCACACCCTTTTCTCCACTGATTTGTGAAGCTTCTTCTGTCACACGCCAAGTTCTCGTGGACACTGGCTCTGTTTCTGGACTTGTTAATCTCCATTGGTGATCTATTTATCTACCAACCACATTGATTTATCTTAAGTTTAATATCTGGAAGGATTAACCTCCCTCTCCCCACTCTTCTTCAAAATCTTGAATATTCTTGCTTTTTATTCTTGTTTCTCCTCTTCTATGTGTATTTTAGGATCCACTTTCAAGTTTAGTGAAAATACCTGTTGCAATTTTGATTGTAGTTTGCACTGGATTTACAGGATCATTTGGGAGAGAACTGACCTCTTTATTTTATTGGATCTTTCCATTCATGAGGTGATACATCCTTTTACTCAGTGTGTCCCACTCTCCTCATATGCAAAAAGGCTAACAGTAGTGCTTATTTCAGAGTTTGGTGGGGCTTAAGAATGCTAACTCACAAAGCACACTTAGAATAGGGTACAGCACATAGTAAGCCTTCAACGTGATGATGTCGTGTTGGGGTTTTCGGAGATCATTAAATAATTCCCCCCTTTCCCTCCCAAATTGCTCTAGCAGAGATGGATAAATGGTGATCAAAGTATTGCTTTTATTGTTGATAAAAGTGGTTAGGGAATGTGCTTTAGATCTGTGAAGACATGGTTTCCTCTGCTCTCTTCCCCAGTCAGTCCAGGAGACCTTGGGATTTAGGGAAAGTTTGGGCTTGCAAAGTAAACACTCCAACCAGCTTTGTTACTTAAGGTCAGATAGAGTGAAGAGGGACGACAGAGAGGAAGAATCTGCACTGCTTGGAGCAATTTAATAGATTAGCTGCATCCAATAGAGAAAATGGGACCCATGGAGGTCAGACAAACTCTCTACTAAAGACTCACTTAAGGAGTGGGAAGCAAGGCCTAAAGTGTTACTACAGGGAAAGTTACTGCAGGAAAATATGGTGGGAGATTTCCACCAAATATTTAAGTCTCCATTTTTGTCTGGAATAAATGTTTATAATTTCCTCCATAAAGATTTTAGACATTTTCCCAAGTTTTGGGATGGCCTTCTTTCACTTACTGTAATGTTTTCAAGGTTCATCCATGTTGTAGCATGTAGCAGTACTTCATTCCTTTTTTACTATTAAATAATATTTCATTGTATAGACGCATCACACTTTATTTATCCATTCGCCAGTTGATGAACATTTGAGTTGTTCCACCTTTGGCTATTACGAATAGTGCTGTTATGAATATTCATGTACAAGTTTTTATGTGAACATGTTTCAGTTCTCATAAGTAGATACCTGGGAATGGAGTTGTGAGGTCACATGACAACTATACGTTTAGCATTTTGAGGAACTGCCAAACTATTTTCCAAAATGGTTGCATTATTTTACATTCACACTTGAAATGTACAAGGGGTCTAATTTTCCACACCTTGCCAACATTTACTGCTATCGGTTTTTAAAATTGTAGCTGTCCTAGTGAGCATGAATTGGTATTTCATTGTGATTTTGGTTTACATTTCTCTAATGGCTAATGATGTTGAGCATCTTTTCTTATGCTTATTGGTCACTCATTTATCTTCTTTGAAGAAATGTCTATTCCAATTCTTTACTCATTTTTAAACTGGGTTGTCTTTTTATTGTGGAATTGTAAGAAATTCTTTCTGGGTTCATTTTTCTTTGCACTGAAGTACAATCTTTAGTGACTCCTTTGGCCAAGGTTTTTGGATGGTAGACTTTCCTTGTTTGAAAATGTCTTTTTTTTTTTACACTTACCTTTTCTCTCTCTGTCTTCTCGTGACAGTCTGCTATCCTGGGCTGTGGAAACATTCGTGCAAGGAGGTTTCATTTTTGCCTGCTATTCTGGGCTGTGGAAACATTCCTGCAAGGAGGTTTCATTTTTGCTTCCGCCGGTCCCGGGAGTTTCAGGTATTTCACTTTGGGATTTCCACATCCTGCAGTGTTAAATCAGTCTCCACATTCACACACGGCCCACTGGGGATTGAAATCTCCCACATAATCTTTCTTTTTTCTCCTCAGAGCCTGAGGAAAAGACAAGCTTCCTTGGGCAGAGAGCAGAGTTTTTCTAATCCTCCTTTCAGTATGGGAGGGGGTGTGTGTCTCAGCTTTCTGAAGGAGTCTTAATTTTAGGTCCCTGACTTCATTGGGCCCAGGCCACATCTCTGTTCCCTTGTGGGTAATAAACCCCATCCCCTGGGACACTCTGTCGTCCTTGCTTACTGTTCTGCCTGTGGGTTCCCACATCACTTTTTTCATCTTGAGATTTCCTATTATTTCTTTCGAGCTTAGTTTTGTATTATACATTTCTATATGCTGTGATATGAGAGATTCTCCAGTACCCCAGTCTTCCATATTCTTGGAACCAGTTTACATTGCTTTTATACTGTTAAAACAAAATCTCTGGGGACTTCCCTGGTGGTACAGTGGTTAAGAATCCTCCTGCCAATGCTGGGGACACGGGTTCGAGCCCCGGTCTGGGAAGATCCCACATGCCACGGAGCAGCTAAGCCCGTGCGCCACAACTACTGAGCCTGCGCTCTAGAGCCCGCGAGCCACAACTACTGAGCCCATGTGCCACAACTACTGAAGCCCATGTGCCTAGAGCCCGTGCTCCACAAGAGAAGCCACCGTAATGAGAAGCCTGCACCCCCCACGAAGAGTAGCCCCTGCTTGCCGCAACTCTAGAGAAAGCCTGTGTGCAGCAACGAAGACCCAATGTAGCCAAAAATAAATTTATCAATTAAAAAAAGAAATAAAATCTTTGTACCACGCAACCCTATGAACTTATGTAACTAAATATAAAAGTCCTTTAAAAATTGGGAAAATCTGACTAAGAATGATCATTGTTACACTTTATAGAGAGAGCGGGGTTTTTAAAAATTTTAGCATATATCAGATTCACACAAGAGCTTGTTAAAATCATAGATTCCCAGGCCCCGTCCCCAGAGTTTTTGATTCAGTAGGTCTTGGGTGGGCTCTGAGAATTGGTTTCTCAAATAAGTTCTCAGGTGATGCTGGGGCCGCTGACCTTGGAGTCATACTAGCTGTGTAGGCATCACCTGGGACCACTCTCTGAGACCCACTTATGTAGAGGAATCAATATATTTTCTTAGCATCTTTCAGCGTTAATGCTTTGAGAAAACTTAACTTTAAACCTATTTTATAGATGAGGAATCTAGTGCGGAAATCAATTAGATGATTTTCTGAGGTTTGTACTAACAAAATAGACCTGGGGAACCCTGAGATTTCTTGGTTTTTGTTGCCACAACTTTTAATTAAGATTAAATCATAACAAGATTGAAAAGATTTTTAACAGACCAGTCCTCTTTTTTACTTGAAAATTATATCTTTATATTATTTCTTCTATAAATAAAAATTAGCTGGTCTGGGCTTCCCTGGTGGCGCAGTGGTTGAGAGTCCGCCTGCCGATGCAGGGGACACGGGTTCGTGCCCCGGCCCGGGAAGATCCCACATGCCGCGGAGCGGCTGGGCCCGTGAGCCATGGCCGCTGAGCCTGCGCGTCCGGAGCCTGTGCTCCGCAAGGGGAGGGGCCACAACAATGAGAGGCCCGCGCACCGCCAAAAAAAAAAAAAAAAAATTAGCTGGTCTTGGTAGTATCAACGAATAGCATGCATAAAGTGAATCCAAAGGACAAATGTAAACATTATCAGAAAACAAATTGAAGCCCTACTTTCATTAAATACATAGAGATAATAAGCAGAGAAATCTTATGGTCTAACTAAAGTCAAATAGCAACTCAGTCATAAAAGGTCTAGTCAGAGACTGTATATCAATACTAAGTGAATCCTTATTTATCAACTACTTACTTGTCCCATTAAATCTTTTTGTTTTTGTCGGAAGACCTGGTGGGTGCAGTGTCTTCCTGGGCTTCTTACCTACACCTCCCATTTAGTGTGGTCTGAGGACTAGCTGTATAGGCATCACCTGGGAATTCACTGAACTGCGGGATCTTGGGCCCCACCCCAACTCTTGGGGTCAGAACCTGCTTTTTACCACAATCCCCAGTTGGTTCAAATGCACACGAAAGAGAGTTTTTGAGATTCTGCATTCCTAAGAAGCTCTTAGGTGATACTGATGCTGCTTTGCTGGTCCTCTTAACCACATTTTAGCAGGACTCTACTCCCTCCCTACTCATTAAAATGAATATCTTTGAAAAATGCTACCTTTGCTAAGTAGTTCAACAGTTACTCAGTTCAGTAAAAATTTATCGGTGTGCTGGACATTGTCCTGAGGAGGGAAGAATAAAGACAGGCAGGCACAGCTCTCAGAGTGAAATGATGAGTTTGACTGGCAATGTTTTAGAACAGTGATAGTTGTATCTGATTGCTTCAAACAAAAGAAAGGTCCAAAGAGCAACACTAATGAGCCTAAATAAAATATATATTATATAGAAAATATGTTATATATTCAATAATTAATATATACAATATATATAATTGTAACAAAGAAAGTCCAGAATTCAACTGACATGAAACTGCATTTCCTTTGAAAGAATATAAAGCAATGGAAAACAGACAAAATTATATAGTACTTAGATGGAACCCATCACATTACATTATGTACATTGTTTGATTTGTTGAAGCAGTTCCATAGTCATTGTTTTGATTCAGAGACCTTTGTGCTTTAAGCTATGTACAGAGTAACTGGTGTGAAAGAAACACACGTTTTACTAGAAAGTACATTTGGGTCAAAGTGCCTTGAAGTTTTTCCAGCTTCAAATATAAGAAGGAACTTTTCAAGGTTTGGCTGACACATTCTGGTGCTGATTTGTGCCACTCAAAATGAAGGGAAGGAAATACACTAACTCCCATGGTTTGAGGATAAATGTCAGTTTGCAGCTTGGGTAGCTCGTGTTATGACAAAGCATATTGCTAAAGGAAGTATAACCACATATGCTGGACTGAGACTGGATTGAGACCTAGATATGTGGATTCCATTTCTTAGGAAGCAAGCCCATCATTCATTCATTCACCCATGCATCCCCCAACATGGCCCTACCCCCCAACCAGTGGTATCCAGGCTAACTTTGTAATGAAATAGTTTCCTGTTGACTCCAGAGCATGAGGGCAGATTTGCTTGTTGTTTTGTTCTTTTCATGAGAGAAACTGTGAATAAGGCTCCTGAGAGACATATTATTTCCATAAACAACATTCCCATCTTTTCTTCTTTCATCTTTTCAGTTTCTCTAGGGTCAAGAATTGGAAAGCTCATGGGTGGGACAATACTCCTATCTGAAGGGGTTTGGATAACATCAGCAGATATTTTTTTCCTATGTGTTGGTTTAGCAATGGAGCAATATCCCATTAAGAAGAAAGTCTGAGAATATCTTTGTTGGCAGGACAGCTTCCTGTCCCTATTTCAAGGACATTCAAATTTCAGTGGAGGGCTTCCCTGGTGGTGCAGTGGTTGAGAGTCCGCCTGCTGATGCAGGGGACACGGGTTCGTGCCCCGGTCCGGGAAGATCCCACATGCCGCGGAGCGGCTGGGCCCGTGAGCCAGGGCCGCTGAGCCTGCGCGTCCGGAGCCTGTGCTCCGCAAGGGGAGAGGCCACAACAGTGAGAGGCCTGCGTACCGCAGAAAAAAAAAAAAAAAAAAAAGGAAAAGAAAAAAAAAATTTCAGTGGATATCTAGTAGCTTTAGGTAAATCTATCCCTTGATCCATCCATTTTTAAAATCTTTTCTTCTTTCATCCAGCCATCCATTCAACAAGTGTCTATACCAAGTGCTTTCTAGATATCAGGCACTGTGCTCAGTGCTGTGATACAAATATAAAAATGCTTCAGTCACCAGACTCAAGAAGTTTCTATTCTAGTGGGAGAGAGAAACACTCAAAAGAACAATTTTAATATGGTAGGATACATGCCATTATGCAGGTATTATGGAAACTAATGCATTGGGGCCTCTATCACTCACTGGTTAGAATGATAATAACTTGCCAGGTCTTCAGTTTCAGCTAGAATCTAGCTCTAGACTGCCTGGGTTAAAATCGCATCCTCTTACTTTGTAATTATTTGGCCACAGGCAAGTTAGGTGACAAGTCTGTGCTCAGTTTCATCATTTGGGAAGTGAAGATAATAATTATACCTCTTGCATAAGGCTCATACCAAGATAAAACAAGTTAATATACATAAAGCATGAGAATTAATGATTTTTTGCAGTATTTACTTACACTATGTTAAATGCTAATTATAGTTATCACCCCTTATTTTCAAGACAGATTTAACATTCCATTAGAGCAGTAGTCTCCAAAGATTATCCACTGAAAGAAGGAAGAAAATACTAGAGCAACTATTCCTATTTATTTTCTTATCCATTTTCAACTTCTATTTTTTGTCTTATAATATATAATATATTATTAGAGATTATACATGTATAGTTTATTAATGAATGACTAAACACACATATAGATTTGGGGGTAAATGTTAATTTCTTTTTGCTGGTACTCAACCAAAAGCTTGGAAATAATTGCATTACTGAAGTATATGACATTCTTGTATACGGAAGAGAATTGTAATTTACAATTTATAATATATGCTTTACATAAATTACCTCAAGTACCAAGAAGATCCTGAGCATATTAGTAACTATGTACTTTTCATCAGCTCCTGATTCTTGCCAAGTCCAAGTGAACTGAACTGAGTGGTGCAGACAGGTATACCAGAGGAAATAACTTGAGGAGTCAATCCTACCTTACACCCTTGAAGAGGCATTTGCTAAGCTTTGCAGGGCCTCAGAGAAGTTGACTTGTATTTTGCTAGCCCATGTGCTAATCACACACGCTCAGCTATCACGTGGCAATGATGAAATAGAAAATCCATTGGAATATAAATCGAACGTATTATTGGCCAACATGTTCTCCCGTGTGATGGTTAACGAATGGTCTCTTCTGGTGTTTACTTCTCTGAAACTTTAAGAGTTCTATGAGATAAGCATACAAAAACATTTACCATGGAAAGCAATCTGGTCTTCCCGTCTACATGACTCCTTTTCAGATTTTCTTGTGTAAAAGAAACTGAAGATGCTACCAAAACAACAGCTGCTTAGCTATAAATTGCTAAAACAAGATTCTCGTTCAAGATTACTATTGAAAGGCTTTATTCAGAGCAATTTACAAAGTCATGAAGGATTTTAATTAACACATTCATACTTGATACAGCTTTTGAAGCCATTTAGGGAAGGTCTGGGGATTACATGGGAGCAACCCCTTTATTCTTTGCTGAGAATTTGAAGATTAATTTATGTAAACAAAAAGGAAAGCCATGCTTGCTAGAAATTTCATAAGCTCACTACATATTTAATTGGGTTTCATAAAAAACTACTCATTAAAAAGCAAAGCATATCAGGTAGAAAGAGAGAGTTATCATCAACCTCTCATTGACTAGAAAGACAACCCAGGGGAGGAGGTGGTAATTAGCAGGAACCTTGGGGGGCATACAAATTATTAGCTTGTGAAATTCTGTTCTTAGTTTAAAAAAAAAAAAAAAGCCTATTTCTCACACCAAAGCGCATTTTTCTAAATTGAGTTATTTTCTCCTTTGTTTCTGTTTTGTATTTCTTGATTTTTAAGAGACGAAAATCCAAAGCAATTGTCTTAACATAGAGTCTCTGCATTTGGTGCTGACTCATGCCTGCCTGGGGCAAGTCATTACCTCCTTGCTGAGTTTCTCCATCTGCAAAACAAGGATAATCACGCCTACCAGCTTGGTGTGTGAGACTATTAGCTAATATTGGTGAAGCATTTCTAAAGATGGAATGTCCAGTGGGCTTCCCTGGTGGTGCAGTGCTTGAGAATCTGCCTGCCAGTGCAAGGGACACGGGTTTGAGCCCTGGTCTGGGAAAATCCCACATGCCGCGGAGCGAATAGGCCCGTGAGCCACAACTACTGAGCCTGTGCGTCTGGAGCCTGTGCTTCACAACAAGAGAGGCCGCGATAGTGAGAGGCTCGCGCACCGCGATGAAGAGTGGCCCCTGCTTGCCACAACTAGAGAAAGCCCGCGCACAGAAACGAAGACCCAACAGCCAAAAATAAATAAATTTATTTTTTTTAAAAAATGGAATGTCCTGATTATGGCTCCGTTCGATACATTTGTATAATTTGGGACACACACTCCAAATTTTTTAGTGAGAATAAATAAACTTCGAGTTTCTCTTCTTTTGAGTGTGTGTGTGTCAGTGTGATTTGGTCTTCTAAGAAAAGCAAATATTGTGAAGTGCGGGTTAATTTGTGAATGAAGTATGCGTCCCTTGCATGTTTACTTGACAGACTATTACTATGATATTCATAATAACCTGTAAGTGTTAAGAAGCATGAGGAGGACTGTGTTGGCTTCTTAAGTCTTCATTATTCAAAAATTTTGGAGATCCAGCTATTTCCTCTCCTCAAACAAGATAAAAGAATGCTGGGAACATGAATTCCAAATACCAGTTACTTTGCTTACATGGATACTTCCTCCAATAATTTCCAGATTTAGTGAATTTTCTCTTTTTAACCTGAAGGTTTTTTTTTTTAAAGTTTTATTTATTTATTTTGGCTGCGCCGGGTCTTAGTTGCGGCACGTGGGCTCTTAGTTGCCGCGTGAAGACTCAGTTATGCGATGTGAGCTCTTAGTTGCAGCACGTGTGCGGGATCCAGTTCCCAGATCAGGGATCGAACCCCGCCCCCTCCACCCCCCCACCGCCCCGCACTGGGAACACGGAGTCCTACCCATCGGACCACCAGGGAACTCCAAAGGTTTTTTGTTTTTTTTTAAAGAATTCTAGAGCTGCAAAACACACCAGGCATGGCTTGTTATCAATTAATCAATATACACTTAGTGAGCAACTTCTATCTACTAGTCCTGGTGTAGATGATTGGATCAGTTGTTCTGAAAGTGTAGCCTCAGAACCAACATCACCTGGGAACTTGTTAGAGAAATTCTCGGATCTCACCCAAGACCTCTGAATCAGGGACCCTGGGAATGGGTCCCAGCAATAGATGTTTTAACAAACCCTCTTGGTGATTCTGCTGTTTGTTTGCTAAAGCCTAAAGAGCACCACTCTGGAGGATTGAAAGGTAGGGTAAAGTTATGTAACTTGTAAACTGCCCCCCTCTGTCTTATTGCCAGCATTTGGGCTGACATAGGCTGACACGTTCCTCATAAGCGCATCTACCTACTAACTGTGTACTGTGCTTTCGGGTTTAGGTTAAGAAATACTCTGTATTACCTCTTCTTGCACCTCCACTCTATAAGCAGGAGTAGGTGTTGAAGTTGTGCTGGGAGAGGGAGGTTCTCTCACCTGAATTCAGTTCTTCTTGGATTCAGGATCGGCCCCAGGTTGCAGGGGTTAGACAAGGGCCTACACCTGTGCAGAAGGATATTTAAAGGCCATGGAGAGGGCAGTCCAGGATCTGAGAGTAGGCACGATGGGGATGGTGTCGGTAGGAGGGGCTGCTTTGGTTTGTCCCTGTGCTTTCGGCTCTGGGTTTTTGGTTCATGAAGTTTAGCCAGAGCCATAGGACTGTCCCGGCCAGATTCTGCCTTCCCAGATGAATGAGACCTTTTCTGCCAGGCAACGCGGCTTCCCCCTCACGTTCAAAAGTAAGTAACTGGAGCTCTGGTCCCTGCCAGGGAACGAATGTTCCAGAAGCTGCCTGGTAGCATTTTGCGGGGCCAGTGTGGGAGTGGGGTGTAAGAGACCACAAATGTTTGGGCCTCTTGGGGGTAGAGCTAGGAGTTGGGGACAGGAAATACTCCAGAGCTGGTCTAGCAGGAAAGGAGTCTGTTTCCTGGTCTTGGCTCTGCAGCTCTGATGGTGAGGTGTTCTTAAGTTTTGTGGCTGATGTCCTTGATATTCTGTGTGCGAGGATGCTCTAAAGCATGAAGTGTACATCTGGTAACCTGGGCAACTACAGTGTGTTTAGGAGACGTGACGGGGCAAGTGGCTTATCCTAGGTCATGGTGACTGGGATTATTGTCAGCCCCGGAGCTGTCTTTCTTGGCCTTAATACAAGTGGTAGGTGACGGGATTAGAGGAATCTCTGTCCATGCCTGGCTGCTGTGGAGTCAGAGCTGGCTCGGTGGGTGGGTGTGCATGTGCTGGGGCTGCTTAGTCTTCGCCCTATCCTGTGAGGCCGAGTGCATGGGGAGGAAGGAGCTTCCTCTGTGAGACGTTCTGTGATAGCAGCCTCCTTGAGCATCCTCTGTTCTTTCGTCCAGGCTCCCAGATCCTATACAGTTACTGGCTTCTCCATTCTGAAACAGCTTCCTTCTTGGGGATTCAGCTGTGGGCCTGAGTACCTATTGCTCCCCACAGAGCTGAGCTACTTCTAGAGTTCGAGGATCATTGGAGGGGCACCAAAAGATTCCTCCTGGGTTCTTTCCCCATTATCTTTCCATCCTATCTGTCAGACAGAGGATCATTATTGGAGATCTACTGTTGACTAAGGTATTGGGTGGAGCTGGTACCCACCCTCATGGCAGAGGAAAAGTTTCCATTGCTGATGTTACTGACACCGGCCTGAATGAGTGTGTCTACACCAATGGCAGGCAGGATACAGGGATGCTGGTTATGTCCTGGTTCCTCGCACGACCCCCTCTGTTTCTCCTGCCTTACCTGCAGGAACCCTTTATCCCTGATGTGGAGCAGCTGGTCCTGGGGTTCCCAGGCCAGTGTCACTGGTAGATAGGGCCTGGCCAGGCCAAGTCTTCAGCAGAAAAGTTCTGTCACCTGCAGGATCACAAGGTGAAACTTCAGAGATGCCTGCAAAGAGTATTGCTGCACCCAGTTTCCAACTCCCCTTAATGTCAGGAGACATGCGTGGTTCTTCCAGGTCTGCGGTCCCATCAAGGTCAGGGTTTTCTCCTTGATGGTCCGGGATGGTGAACACAATGAGTGTGTATTGCATGAACACATCCCTGATAGAAAAGTGAGGCTGCTTTTGAGATACGCTGGAGCCTCCCACCAGCCTCACAGCCACGGCAATCTCGGGACTCTAGTGAGGGCCTGGGGTTAGTCCTCATAGCGATGAGAGCTCTTTGAAGCTCTTTGGTTTCTATTTGTCAAAGCACAGTAGGAAGGATGGAGCTATGAGAATAACTCCTCCTTGGATGCTTGTCTTTGTGGGCAGAGGTCCCTCTAGTGCTGTTCTCACCACCCCATCACTGGGGGAGCTGGGCCCACTGTGTGTCAGGATGTCTGGATACTGCTCTGTCCTAGATGGGTGAGTTGGCCAGGCTCTGTGTCACCTTGGGGGTCACTTAGGAGGGGAAGGAGGAGTTGGAATGGGTGTGTGCCTGCCCTTGGGGTAGGGGTAGAACTGTTACTGGTGTTAATCAGGGCTCTGCTTTGGACCTTTCCAAGCTATTCCCCTCCTCTTGTCCGTCTCTATACCATAGGCCTGCAGCTGGCCCAAAGCAGGCTTAAGTCTCAGACTGTCAACTCCTCCCCAGCTAACATTCCTGGCCTCTTTGGAGTAGGTGAGGACTCTGTCCAAGGGAGCATTCTGCATGGGCTAGTCGTGGTGCAGGCCACCAGGCTTTAGATAGTGGTGAGTGTCAGCTGAGAGCCTGGGAACCGCTGGGTATGGATGACATCGCTGGAGACTGACCCTGGGTGCAGAGAACTTGAACCTCACAGACAGATTAAGTCTCTCATTATCACTTAAGAGACTTTCTGCCTAAAGATGGTTTAACTCAGTTATATTAGCTCTTTTACTATGTTTAATATTCTTTACAATCTGTACTAGTTTTGTTGGTCTCATGCTATCTTTTGATATCCTTGAGAGTCTGAATCAGAATGAGTAAAGGTATTGGGTCACAAGTCTTATTGTCTAGGATCACAGAAAAGAGAAGTAACTCAAATGCTCTTTGAAATGTTTGTCCTTTATAGTATTTATTCATGACTTTTGGTTTTAAGTTCTAAAACCTAGCTACAAAAATATAAGGAAGTACTCCGATGTGACTATTCATGCAGAAATTACTTGTTAGACGTTGATGCAGGAGAGAAACTGAAAAGTTCAAGATGACACTCTGCATTTACTGAATACCTTAATATTGTATGATGGGTCCTAAAATCCTAGGAAAGGAGAGGAATACATCAGTTACATTTGGAAATAACCTTAAGGTCACTGCATTCAACGTTCTCAGCAGTATTCATAGTTCTCCATGTTAGCCTGTCCTTGCAGCATAATTTATGAAGTTGACAATATGGAAGAATAGTGGTTGGGGTGGGGACTGAGTTAGAAGACATAATGGTCCCTGGCTCCTGTCTGTTCCAAGCTCTGTCTCAGTTTTATGGTATTTTTTAAATGGATGCACTAACTTGTTTGCTAGATTTTTAGTACTCCTGCAACGGAAGTTCAACGTATTTATGGAAGTTTGTGCAACTGAAGTTCTAACACATTTATGGAAGTAGTCTGTGCTTTAAATGTAAAGAATAGCAAAGTATACAAATGAAAGGCCCACCTCCCACCACTGATCCTATCCTGAAGTCATTACCATTGGCCTGACTGTGCCCTGCCAGATTGCTTGCTTTGCATATGAACAAAGTTCCAATTAACGGATTGCATTCTTGGTGGGTCCTCAGAGAATATTTAAAGTTACACGCTGTTAGAGTGCTATGATAATTTTTGAGTACATTTCTTCATGCTCTAGGAGAATTTCTCTAGGGGAAAGTGCTAGACATAGAACAGCTAGTCAGAGATGTGTCTTGGTCTTGCTGCAATACTGAGCTTCCTCCTAAAAAGGACTGTATCAACTTATATTCTCATCCACTGTGAGTGTCCATTCTCTCCCTGTCCCCCCCACACACTGGGCAATATAATTTTTGTTAATCTGATTATTTCATTGTTTTAAGTTGCATCTTTAAAAATGAAGATTTGAATATCTTGTAGGACACGTGAATTCTTTGAATTTCTCTATCATTTCTCTATTTTCTTGTAGAAACTCTTAGCATGTGGCAAATATATAAGGTTTATCTTTTCTACATGGAGGTTTATATAGACAAGTCAATCACTGTCTTTATTGACTCTTGGTTTCATGTTTGCTTAGTTTTCCATGTTAAAGGATCATACACATTCTGCACTTCCTCGTTTTTGTGTTTTGTATTGATAGTTTTACCTACATGTTTCCTCCTTCTGAAGTTTGTTTCTGAGTGAGGAGACGTGGATATCTCCCACACCCTCCTGTATCTAGGGCCCTGTGATATTCTGGTCTATGAGGTGGAAGTAGAGGTCTGCAAGGTTTCCAGGAAAGCTCGGCTTTGGAGCTTGGGGCCTAGCAAATTACTGGGGGTCATGTGGCAAAGATGGCAAAGGAGAAAACTGAAATGACCTTGGGTTCTGTAGGGCAGAGATCAGCAAGCTTTTTCTGTAAGGGGCCAGATAGTTACTATCTTAGGCTCTGTGGGCCATACAGTCGGCCGCAACTACTCAACCCTGCTGTTGCACTGTGGAAGCAGCCACAGAGGAAATGTCAACAAATGAGCATAGCTGTATTCCAACAACTTTATTCATAGGCACCAAAACTTGAATTTCATAGACTTTTCACTTGCCACAAAACATTTTTTTGCTTTCTTTTTTGTCGTTTAAAAAGACCATCCTTAGTTTGTGAGCTGTACAAAAACTGGTAGTGATTGGCTCATGGGCCATAGTTTGGCCAACCTCTGCCCAACGATATCATTGAACAGGTGGGCCACTGCTAGCAACTGTCTCTCCTGACTTACATGAGAAAATGTAGCCCTAGCTGTTTAGGCCACTGTTAGTTTTTTTGGCTACTTGCAGTTAAATGCATTCTTACCTGATGAGAATCTTTTTTTTTTTTAAATAGCCAACTGAAACAATACATAAATAGCCAACTGTCCTGACCTTTTTTATTGTCTATTCACACTTTCCCCCACTGATTTGAAACACTATTGGGGTGGGGTAGTGAGATTTTCCAGCTGAACAAAGCAGCACCCACAATGGCCTAGAAAAGAAGGGAGAGTAAGACCTGCATTTGGGTAAGTGCAGAAAGCCCAGTGGAGCTGGAGCATGGATTTGAGGTAGGGGAAGTTGAGGGAAGTGGGGTGGGCAGATAGACCCTGGGAAGAGAAGAACTGTTCTGGGCAGAGCCTGTGGCATCATATGTATTCAAACATGTAATTGCTCTTCTTGGAAGATTATCTAAGTCACATGATACAAGAGATCACTTCTCTATAGTGACTTTTAGTAAAAAAAACTTCATGGGGCTATCTGCTAAAGCTGAACACATGCACCTATGGCCTAGCAATGTTGCTCCTAAGATATAGCAGTACTATATATAAAAACCCTCAAACTGGAAACTACCCAAATGCCTATCACCAGCAGAATAAATTATGGTATGGTCACACAGAGGAATACTATGTAATGGTGAGAATAAATAAAGTGTAACTGTCTACAACAGGAGCGATGAATCCCACAGACATGATGTTGAGGTAGGGAAAGCCAGACACAGAAGAATACACACTTGGATGATTCCATCTTTAGAGAAAACCAACGGCCAAAACTAGCACCAACACTGTGCAATTCCACTCATATGAGGTACCTAGAATAGTCAGATTCAGAGACTGAAAATATAAGGTGGTTGGCAAGACCTGGGGGTGGGAATAGAGAGATTGTTTAATGGGTAGAGTTGCAGTTTAAGGATAAAGAGCTCTAGAAATGAGTGCCGATGATGGTAGCACAACACTGAACACAGCTAATACTACAAAACTATACACGTAAATGGTTAAGATGGCAAATTTTATGTTGTATTTTATAATTATATCATAAATATAAATGTAAATATATCTTATATATAAAGCATATCAATTATAAATATAAAAGTATATTTTAAAAAAGCAAAACTAATATTGTCAGGATAATGGTTATTGTTAGCTGGCAGGTGAGGCAGCAATGGCTAGAGGGGAGGGTCTTAAGGTGCTGGGAATGTTCTTATTCCAGGCAGGGCTCTCATGGTTATCCTCAGTTCGTGAAGATTTACCAAGAGGTATCTTACATGCACTTCTGTCTGAACGTTATGCTTTGGTACAAAGTTATCCTGGAAGAAAAAGACTCAGGAAGTTTTGAAACGAATGAATTTGTAATAGGTTACACTATTGAGTGCCAGGTGCAAGGCACTCTTCTAACTCATTTAACCCTCTTATAATACTGAGTTAGGTGCTACTTTCTAAAAGAGGAAATGAACGAACAGGTTTATTGAGGAAAGAGTAGTTGTATGTAGGTGTGTAGTAGGAGATATCCAATATCTCAGATCTTCAGGGTATACATCTCTAGAGGTACACTCCCTTGTTTACTCAGTTTAAAGTTTTTCAGTCTATAGAATAGAACTTCTAATTCCTAAAAAAAATAGGACCTGGTGTTAAATTGCATGTTTCTCAACCAGAAGGAAAAAAAATTCTCATTTAGCCATAAACTTTCTCATTCATGTTAATTTCAGGGTAAGCTGGAATTATAGGATGGGTGCTAGCTCTGGATAGTTCAAAGCCAGTCATGAGAGGCTTTTTCTCCACAGAGAATTTATAATACTCTCTAATATGGAAAGAACATAAGTGTTTAACAGACGAGTGGCTAAAGATGTGGGATAGATATATATATATATATATACACACACACACACACACAGAATGTGTATATATATATGCACACACAATGTGTATGTACATATATATGCACACGCACACACAGTGTGTGTACATATATACGTGCACACACGCAATGGGATATTAGCCATAAGAAATGATATCTTTCCATTTGCGACACCATGGAGAGATCTAAGGGGTATTATGCTAAGTGAAATTAGTCATACAGAGAAAGAGAAATACCATATAATATCACTCATATATAGAATCTAAAAAACAAATGAGCAAACGTAACAGAACAAACAGAGAAAAAAAAAAAAAACAAACAGAGGCGTAGATACAGAGAACAAACTGGTGGCTGCCAGAGGGGAGGCCGTGGTGGTGGGCGAATGAGTAAAATAGGTGAGGGAGATGAAGAGGTACAAACTTCCAGTTGTAAAATAAATGAGTCATGGGTATGAAACGTGAAGTGTGGGCGAAAATAGTAAACGAGGCACTGTCTTTGTACGGTAACAGATGGTAATGAGATCTATCATGGTGATCATTTTGTAACATGTGAAAATATCAAATCACTATGTTGTACACCTGAGCCTAATATAATTACGTCAATTATACTTCAATGGAAAAAGTTCATAATACCTCTTAAAATTTTTAGCGGGTGGGGATCAAACTGGGAATTTGAAGAGAAATTTCAGTGTCTCAAAGCGTATTTCACAGACCTTTGGGAAGAGGTATATCTAAAAACTACACACAACTTACTATTTTCTCTTCAAATATGGCCTTCATTCTCTGTCCCTACTTAGTTTACAGGGGAAAGAAATGTAAGTCTTCCCTTCTGGGTTCTACTCCTGTGTCTGTCTTCTGGGTCTGCCCCTTTGTGTCCATATTCGTTCCTCTAAGGCCTGTTTGTCCTTCCACGCTTAGTTTCATTCAGCTTTGCAACAACAGCCCTTGCACCTTCAGCCACAGCCACAGCCGGCGATCTCCGGCTGGCTGGTCAGAACTCAGAGCAGCCGTGGGCGGGATCCTGCGGCAGAACAGGAAAGCGTGTGCTCCTGGCAGGCTGCTCCGGCCCCATTCTATCACACCCCATCAGATTTTTGAGACACCATCTTGCCCCAGGGATTGGGCCTGGTGAAAATAACCATTCTCTAGGGGTGTTCTCAACAGTTTATCTGGGGAGGTTGGGAAAGAAGGAAAAGGAGAATCATCTTAAAGATAAAAGAAAACAGTACCGGAAATGGGGGAAGAACTAGGGGGAAAGGTTAGCTCTTATCACAGCCAAACTGGTGCATCTTGCTCTGTATCGTCTAAAATATCTCCTTTGACCAGCACTTTACAGGCTATCTGCTGGTGACTGCCACTTATTTCACAATCCTGAATTCGAGGGTACCCATGAGACAAGAATACAGTAACTATTGAGAAGACTCCAACATGAAGCCCGTTGTGCCTTTCCCTAATTTTAGCTCAAATCCAGGCATGCTGACATATTTTTAATGGGGGATCTGTGCACAAGCTCACTCACTGCAGACAAGCCATTCTCCTGCTATGCGGAAATCTCCCATTTCCCTTCCCCACTGTGTCTTTGGTCAACAGTTATAAACTCTCTCAGACAGCTGGTTGTGTATTAAAGTCTATTTATAACAGTCAACGGACAACTGCTTGTTTATGGGGAATCGTGGCAATTTTTGCTTAGGAAGGACAATTGGGGTATTTCTTCTGGAGTGGAGCGGGTTCAGTCGCTGGACTCCACAAACATTGCCTTGCTTGTCTTCTTACATTCTGTGGACTGAGGTTACCCTGGGTGCTAATGGTGAATTCAAACCCGGCACAGACTGCTGGTTCTTCACTCAAGGTTCTTGGGGTCTGGACAATGGAAAACATAAAACAATAATACTTTGTAAGGAACAAAGAAGTAAAGAAGTACAAAAGTACCCATAGCTCTGAGGAATAGCATACTCTACTCAAAAATCTGCAATAGAGTTCATGAAACTGTAGATTTCCTTTTTCTCTCCTATGGCTCTACTCAAAATATGACCACATAATAACTTGTTAGTATTCAAAAGACTCTATTCTGGTGGGTCTTGAGGTGCTTTTTTTTATTTCAGGAAGTTTAACAACTAGAACATAACACAACTGAAATCTACTGGTCATGAATGGGCAGTGAAATAAATATGTTACCAGGAAAAAATGTTTGGATTCCTAGAGAATGTCTTGCATTGGATTCCTAGAGAATGTCTTGCGCAATGTTTTTCTACTAGTTCTAACTTTAATGGGATGGCTTCCCGCTTCCCCAATTTTTTTGCATAATAGAATAGGTAATGATATTTAACTTTAAAATAGAATGTTTTTAGTTTTAGTTTTGTTTTTTTTTTTTTTTTTGTGGTACACGGGCCTCTCACCGTTGTGGCCTCTCCCGCTGCGGAGCACAGGCTCCGGACGTGCAGGCTCAGCGGCCATGGCTCACGGGCCCAGCCACTCCGCTGCATGTGGGATCTTCCCGGACTGGGGCACGAACCCATGTCCCCTGCATCAGCAGGCGGACTCTCAACCACTGCACCACCAGGAAAACCCTGTATTTGGTTTTTAATATAAGAAAGCATATAGAAAAATTAAAATGGACTCTAGCCTCACTGACCAGACAAAACGTTTTATATTAGAAACTGTCACTAGTATGTGGTTAGAAAGCTCAACTGAGTAGCTTTACACTGAACATGAAATGAAAACTAAAAATAGCCAAAGTTCGTGATTATCAGTCCAGAAAAAAATGTATCTTCATACACATCTATATCTGTGTCCTTAGAGCAGTTTTAAACAAGTGTATTTAAATACTGCAACAACCTGGTCCACGTTTTGGTTGTCTGATTCTGATTTCAATTTATTTCACCTCATCTATAAAACTGAGCACATCCACTGCATTTTATTGTGCCTTCTCCAGAAGATGCTGATTTCACAATAAATATGATTTGAGTGACTTTTAATAGTTAAGAACTTAAATCCGTAAACTAGGATTTCAAAAATTCTCAGTCACTTTGCTCTTCCAGTCAGTGTTATCCCTAAGTGACTACTTACCCAAGTTCCAACGCTTTTGCTGGATTTAGTAACTTTTTGAAGCATTGTTTAACTCTTACTTTTCTATGTACTTTTTTTAAAGACTAGTTTGGAAAAGAAGCAGACTTGTGCTGCTGGAACAACTTATTCTTATTTCTGTACTAATTTGGGACTGCTTTCCAGAAACAGCAGGATAAAGCCTGTTCAGTGCGCTCAGTGAGGCCTCTTTGAGATTTGGTCCTTGGGCATTTTTCTTTTGGTCTCTGCTGCAGCAAAAGGTAAATTAATAATGAGGTGCAGATGAATCAGGTCAAAGCCCTTTCAAGAGAAGCCTGTACAGCAACATCGGGCTTTCAGTTCTCACATTCTGCCTAAAGTCTTGGACTCTACTGGGATATAAAACTGCAAAACCTTCTGTAGAGGCTGGAATCAGTTTCAGGTTGTTCAGACAAGATCATCATTCTTATTCTCAGTTCCCACCAGAGGAAGAGCTGAAGGTTGAACTATTGAAAGCTTTTCTTGTGGCCACACAGATGTTAAACTGTCAGAGAAGAGGAGAGAGAACAGTTAATTCATCTCAAATAAAAGCCCCTTTGGGTGGGTTTATCAGTGAAAAGTAGTAAAAGTTTTACATTGACTGATGCCTCTGTGAGTTATCTGAGGGGACATAAACAACTAAAATGGGAGGATAAAGACTTAAGTAGGTCAAAAGAAGTATTTTCAGAATTGTATTCCATACGTGAATATAGAACGTGCTGGAGGGAGTAGTCAATACAAACAATAGTGGCACATCATTTAAAGCAGAGAAAACTAGATTTATTAGTTTGGAGCCATAGTTTAATATGGTTTTACTGGGGAAAAAATCAGTGTGGTGTTTCCCTTCTAGCAGTTAAAAGGTCTGAGATTTTTTTTTTTTTTTTTTTTTTTGCGGTACGCGGGCCTCTCACTGTTGTGGCCTCTCCCGTTGCAGAGCGCAGGATCAGTGGCATGGCTCACGGGCCCAGCAGCTCCGCAGCATGTGGGATCTTCCTGGACCGGAGCACAAACCTGTGTCCCCTGCATCGGCAGGCGGACTCTCAACCACTGCGCCACCAGGGAAGCCCAAGGTCTGAGATTTTTAAGAACTGAACCCTCTTTGAGGGACAAGATCTATGTAATTAGAGTCTTCCACAGACAATGTAAGGGGGTAACTTTTAGAAGACAGAAGTTATAACTCCTCAGGATCAGCCAGCCCCCAAGATAGCCCCCCTATCCAGAAGAACACACTTCTAAAAAGCCAGCAAAATCCCTTCCAGCTAATTTTGGGGGCAAGAGGGGTTTGACAAGTCTTCCTTTCTTCTTAAAAATCACTGAGGGCTTCCCTCATGGTGCAGTGGTTAAGAATCCACCTGCCAATGCAGGAGACACGGGTTTGAGCCCTGGTCTGGGAAGATCCCACATGCCATGGAGCAACTAAACCCGTGAGCCACAACTACTGAGCCTGCACTCTAGAGACCATGAGCCGCAACTACTGAGCCCACGTGCTGCAGCTACTGAAGCCTGCACACCTAGAGCCCGTGCTCTGCAGCAAGAGAAGCCACCGCAGTGAGAAGCCCATGCACCGCAATGAAGAGTAGCCCCTGCTCACCTCAACTAGAGAAAGCCTGCGTGCAGCAATGAAGACCCAACACAGCCAAAAAAAAAGAATAAATTTTTAAAAATATTTTTAAAAAATCACTGATAGGTTAGGTTCTTAGGAACAATGAATGGTGATTTTGAGCATCCCTTTTCTCTTTTCTGTTTATTTTCTTCTTTCCTTTTTATTGTTGAAACCACAGAGAGAGTGGCTTCCCAAGTACACTGAAACAAAGAAATAGAACATACTTTCACCAAAGCTTTCTAGGAAACTTTGAAAGGGTGGTGGCGTAGGGGGGAGGTGGATTATTTAGGAAAGCGACTTAAGGTCCCTGGTGGCAGAGCAGAGAATCAAGGAGAGAGAGAGCAGAGCAAACCTAGGACAAAAGCTGTAAGCGCTGCTGGATGTAGTGAAAATCTCTGGGGAGCTGAGGGGATGGGGAAACTCCTTGAGTGTCCCTTTGGAAGCAGAGGGTGTCCCTGGCACCCTTGAGGGCAGTGCTTCTCTGTGCTGGCTCAGTTGGGCCAAGATGAGCCTGGGGCCACTAGGACATAGTTATATTAGAATCTCCATAGAGAGGACTCTCTACAGTAGTCCTGCCTTATCCATGGGGGATGTGTTCTAAGACCCCTCAGTGGATGCCCGAAGCCATGGATAGTACTGAACCCTATACATACTATGTTCTTTTCCTATACATACATATCTATGGTAAAGTTTAATTTATAAATTAGACACAGTAAGGGAATATCTGAGCTGTCAGCATCACTATTTTTGTGCGTTGGGACCATTATTAGTAAAGGGTTACTTGAACACAAGCACCGCAGTCCTGCAAGAGTTGATCCGATAACCAACATGGCTACTAAGTGACTGACAGGTGGGATGCTCTGAACAAGGCCTGATTCACATCCCCCGCGGGACAGCGTGAGATTTTTATCACGCTGCTCAGAATGGTGTGAAATTTAAAAATTATGAATTGTTTATTTCTGGAAATTTCCATTTAATATTTTCAGACCATGGTTGACCGGGGGAAACCGTGGAAAATGGGAGACTGTTTAAAATCCTCTTCAGGCAATTTTAATGTGCAGCCATGAAATCGGCTTCTGAACAGGCATATAATACATGTGGGCCATGAGGGAGTGACTATTCCAGAAGAGATCTTGTGAATTCCAGCATGGACACCCTCTTAGGTGGTAACCTTGGGTAACACTGCAGGTAATGCCTACTTCATGGAGTTTGCTGGGAAGGTTACCCTTGTGGTTGAGTTCAGAGGTTTGGAATCAAAAGCACTGGGTTCAAATCCTGAGTCACCCATTTACCAGGTGTATGTCCTTTGGTAAGTCACTTAATTTCTTTAAGCCTCAGTTTCCCCACTTATAAAATGGAGGTAATAATATGTGTATGGAGGATTTGGTTCTGTAGCTGTCCTGAACATGCTGCTTGGCCTATGGAAAGCATGCAAAAATTGTAGCTGCCCTTTTTTCCCTCTCTTCCTGTTGTTATGTCTAATGCCTAACGAAATGCGTAAATACCTAAAGGTTAACCTTTCTTCCCATTTCCAAACTTTTTGTTAATGCTCAACATGGGATACTAACAGACTGTGGAACATTATTATAACATACATACTATATAATGTATCATGCCCCTGCCTGTTGATTTTCTTCCTTTTCCTATATTAAAATCTTTCATCATAATGTGAACAGAATATGTGCAAGGACTAAATACCTGTTGTCTGGGTGGGATTCAAGTCAAAACAAATGTGACAACCTTTCCTAGAAAATAATAATGACATCACCACCACCTAGATATTAACTGAATGTGCTAAGCACATGGCAAGGACTGCCCAATTCAACATAGTATCTCTTTGAGGTCATTAACAGAATTGCCTCTGTTTTTTCGATAAGAAAATGGAAGTTTACAGAAATGAAGTCATTTGTCCAAGGTCAGGGAGCCGGTATGGGGAAGAAGAGGAAGAATTCTAACTCAGGCAGGCTGGCTGGGCATAGCTCTTTGCTTAACAGGCCTCACTTGCTGTGGGTGAGAGTCAGGTTCAAAGTCCTCTAAGGCAGACCTGCTACCATAAGAGAAAAGGGAGCACCAAGAAGCCTTCTCCTCCAAGTTGCTAAATAGCGGCTTTCCTCATGTGTGGATTGCTGTTGAGCGGCACAGTTTTTACACTGTTATTTTGGGGCCTGGTATGATTGTTCCTGTGTTTACATTATTTGTGTGTATCTGCATATCTCTCCAAACCTGTATGTAAAAAGAAGGTTAAAAGGCAATGAGATTTCTCAGAAAAATTATATCAACTTTATGTTTGAAGATTTATGTTCTTATTATAAAAACAGGTACAAAAATGAAAATAACAGCATGTATAATATCTTAGCATATTTCAAAATGTACATTTACATATGGAAATCTACAGAGGAAAGTAAATCCTAAATGTTAACACTAAAATGTTGACAGTGGTTAACTCTCTAAGGCGAATTTGGGTTGATTATGACTCTACCTTTATGACCTTTAGTCTTGTCTGAATTTTTTCTTATGATGGACATGCATGACTTTTATAATCAGCAAAATAAAAATACATGCCCACTGTAGAAAACTTGAAAAAATCCAGAGAAGTATAAAGAAACTAACAATCATCCCATTCCTAACACTCAGTTAAAAATGCCAACATTTTCGCAAATTTGCTTCCAGTCATCTCTATACCTATGTATCTTATGTGGTCATACAATATTTATAATTTGGGTGACTCAATTTCTTTTCTTTCCCTTTTTTGGGTTAGTATATGGTAAACATTTAATGATATTAAATATACTTCTCAGGCATTATTTCAATGGCCACATAATACATCACCTATACAATTTACTTACCTACTGTCCTATTTTTCTACTTTTTTGTAGTGATCATCAATGAGGTATTAAACATTTTTGTTTGTGAGTCTTGGCCTATATTCCAGAATATTTTCTAGATTCCTAGAATTGCTGGGTTAAAGTGAATGATCATAATTTGGTTATCTGTTGCTGTGTAACAAACTGATCCCAAAATGAGCAACTTCATTTATTATCATTCATGATTCTGTGGGTTGAATGGTCTGAACTTGGCGGTTCTTGTTTGGAATTTCATACAGTCAAATGCAGGCTGGGGCTGGAGTCAGGAGGAGGCTTCACCCCGCTGGACATTCAGCAGAGCTTCCTCACGCACGTGTCTGATGCCTTGGGGCTCCCTCCACCATGTGGCCTCTCTCCAGTGAAGTGGCCTGGACACTCAGGGCTCCAAGAGATGGGAAGGGAAGCTGTCAGTCCCTTCAAGGCCAGGGCCCGGTGCTGGCACAATGTCACTCCTACCATGCTCTACTGTTTAGAGCAGTCACAGGCCAGCCCAGATTCTGGGGTGTGGAGGACTACATTCCACCTCCCAGGGGAAGAGTGGCACGTGCCTACGGGAAGGGTTGACATCGATGGCAGCCATCTCGGGAGTCAAGTTACCAACGATCACTTTTGAAAATGTTCTCAAGTTTAGTTTGGTACAGTTTTAAACTTGTGAAGTGGCTGAAAGAAATGTCTGTCCGAAAGAATTCTTGCTAATGACCCTTGAAGGAGGATGAGTGAGGGCAGCTGGCCTCTTAAGACTGGCCCTCCTCAGCAGGCCTCGATGTACCGTGAGGACACTGCTGGGATGGAGAACCAACAAGTGAGAGTTACGGTTGAATGACTCACCATGCCTCAGGCAAACACTGAACTTTCCTATTCTCCGAGGTCCAGCTCAGGCTGTCCAGGCCTCCAGGGCCAAACCGGGGCAGAGGTTCCAGGAGAGAGGTGGGGCATGGTCGCAGGGCCGTGTCCTGCGGCACACGGGTGAGCCCTCGCTGGGAAGGGATTTGAGATAGAGAGGACTATGAGGGGAAAAAAGAGGGAAGCCCAAGACAACATGACTAACTGAGAGAGAGATCTTCTACTCTGGCCTAAAGATGCAGTGGATCCACAGTGCTTGTCAGTGCTGGGCACATCAGCCAGTATTGTCTTTCTGGGAGGGGTTGTCATGTCGCTTGGTGTGAACCCTCCACCCAACGACCAGAAATCTAGCATTCCACCCTGGTGGAAACTCCACCACCTATTATCGTGAGGCTCTGAAATACTTCAGGCACGGGAAAAATGAGGACTCATCCTTCACCTGCCTCAATGGCTCCTCTGCCCCTCTCTATCACTCCTGAGCTTCCCTCCTCCCCATCCACCCGTGCCCATCACAGGAAGTAATCCCCCCGTCCTTAGTTGTCCCAAACCTCCACGGAGGCAGGCAGCAGACGATAGAAATTAGGAGCGTGGCTTCTGGAGCTGGCCGCTCGGGTTCAGAGGCTGGCTCCACTCACTAGCTGTGACCTTCGGTAACTTGTGCAGCTTCTCTGTACCTGGGCTTTCTCACCTATAAAAGGGGTATTTTTTTTTTTTTTGATTGCCAGTTAACTTTATTTATTGGGAATATACATATCAAGTATATAAAATGGAGTTTAAAAAGCAATTACAAAGGAAATACTTTGTACAACAAGCACCCAAATCAGTAACCCCCCAAACCCCAAATGTGCACACCCCCTTTACAACTTCACCGTCATCTTTGCCTGTAGGCAGCATCTAGTTGGGTTTTGCCTTTTTATCTAAACTGACAGTCTCTTTTTAATTGGTATGTTTAGATTACTCACATTTAATGTGATTATTGATTGGATTAAAATCTACCACTTTGCCAGCTCTTTTCTATTTGGTCCAAACTTTGTTTCTTTTTTCCTCTTTTTCTTGCATTAATGGGGATTTTTTTTTAATGATTCCATTTTATTTCCACTATCGATTTATTACTTATACCTCTAAAAATTTTTTTAGTGTTTTTCTAGGGTTTAAAATCATCTTTAATGAGTCTATCTTCAAATAATATTATACTACTTCATGTGTAGCATGAGGATCTTACAACAGTTTCCAGTTCTTCCCTCCCACCCTTTGTTACTGTTGTCAGACATTTTCTTTTCTTTTTTTTCACAAGTGTATAAATTTCATTTTGTAAAATAACATTAACCCCCTCTCTCTCTCTCTCTCTCTCTCTCTCTCTCTCTCTCTATATATATATATATATATATATATACACACACACACACACACTTATATGTACCCACACACATAATTATAATTACATGAGCCCAGAGAAAACTACAGAGCTACTAGGTTGTTAACACGATTTGGGGATGTGGTACGGTAGGGTGGGAGAGGGTGATGGTGGAGGGGAGGAATTAAAGCAGTATTAAAAAAAATTCATAAGTGTTCTGTAACAACAGTAATAATATTGTTAGAATGGTGGCTTGAAGCAATTAATGTGCCCACCAAGGACCAATCTCCATATATTAATTTGTCTTTTGGAATAATCTGAATGATGAATAGATTGATGCAATCTCAGCTCTGCTTTTCTGATAGTAATATTGCTCAGAACTGTGAGGCAGTATTGAAAGCTAAACTTAATTGTCTGGCTCTGGATCAAATTCGGGATGACATAATATGAAGAGTAGTTAAGGAAGTAAGTGCCAATATTAATTGATTTCCTGGGATGTGAGTGCTTGGTTTTAATTTTTGTTTTCACAACTCACATACACACACACTGTATTTTATTTTTACAAGAGATAAATAAGCTGACACCAAGCATTGTAAATGCATGACCACAACAAAAGCAACAATGACTGCAATTACCACACACGAAACACACTCACACTATGTCATAATATTGACATTCAGTCCAGGAATCCTCCACTGTAACAGCTCCTTTACTTCGTAGTGAAAATTGATTTGTGTATTTTTTGCCTCTGAGTCCTTGTGGGTTTTTTTTTTTATTATTCAAACAGAAAGTCACAAAAATTATAATCATCCTCATCAGTTCACTCAGTATAAAAGGGGTATTTAAAGATAGTTTCATCTCATTTGGTTGTAGTGAGGATTGAATGAGCTAACTCATGTAGTTTCTTAGACCTGTGTGCTGCACACAGTAAACACAAGGCATGAGTTGTTTTACCTCTGTATCACTTTTTTTCAAACTCTTAATTTTTTTTTTTTTTTTGCGATACGCGGGCCTCTCACTGTTGTGGCTTCTCCCGTTGCAGAGCACAGGCTCCGGACGCGCAGGCTCAGCAGCCATGGCTCACGGGCCCAGCCGCTCCGCGGCACGTGGGATCTTCCCGGACCGGGGCACAAACCCGTGTCCCCTGCATCGGCAGGCGGACTCTCAACCACTGCGCCACCAGGGAAGCCCAAACTCTTAATTTTTAATTGAGTTTAAAATTTTGTTTTTAGAGCAGTTTTATGTTCACAGCAAAACTGAGCAGAAGGTACAGAGTTTTATTATTTATTTATTTTAAACAATCCTTTATTTTTATTTTTATTTTTTTGGCCATGCCATGAGGCATGCAGTATCTTAGTTCCCCGACCAAGGATTGAACCCACGGCCCCTGCAGTGGAAGTGCGTAGTCTTAACCACTGGACCGCCAGGGAAGTCCCCAGAGATTTCTTTTATATCCCCTGCCCCCAAATATGCACAGCCTCCCTCCATCACTGTCAACATCTCCCACCGGCATGTTGTACAGCTGTTACAATCGATGAACCTATAAGTGATTCATCGTAATCGCCCAGAGTCCATAGTTTACATTAGGGTTCAAGCTTGGTGTTGTACAATCTGTGGGTTTCACCAAATGTATAACATGGTATCATACAGCTTAGTTTCACTGCCTTGAAATCCTGTGTGCTCCATTTGTATCACTTTTAATTGCAGCTTGTCTCAAACTGTACATATAATAAGGCATTTCTTAGATATGCTTTGTTTCCTCTTCTGAACCAACTAAAACTGAATTGGTTTATGTGACTTGCACAATTTTACTTGTTCCACAGAGCCAAGTGCAGCACAAGGCAAAAGTGTACTGAATAACTGGGTAGATGGGCCGACGAATGAGTGAGACCCTTGGATGGGTTGAGAGGACTCAAGTTTACATGAGATACATTCTCTTTTTTATACTTTATTATTTTCCATGTTTTCTATGAGCATCTTATTTTTTAGTCAGAAGTAAACAACACCAAGGGTGGGGTTTTTTGGTGGCTTAAAACCAAACACAAAAACTCTGTGTCTCCTCCTTCTCTACTCACTGATTCTTAGCCCTGGTTCATCGTTTTGGAAGTAAGCACCACGTTATCTGTGGTGGGAGGCGCTGAGTTTTCCAGTTAGTGTTCACTTGGGCAGTAGCTATAAGGGCATAGATTCTGGAGCCAGACGTGAATCCAAATCTTGTTTCCTCCCTTCCTTGCTGTGTGAACTTGAGCAAGTTACTCCTCTGTGCCTGCCTTGCCTCATCTGTAAAATGGGGATGATGATGGTAACACACTCATCGAGATTTGCGAGGATTACCTGAGTTAATACATGTAAAGTGCTTAGACGGTGACTGGCTTGTGATACGTGCTCATGAGGCCTTAGCTCATGTTGGTTATGCCTTAAAGCTTCTTAGGACATGTGGGATCAGCCCAGAAGTTTCGGTTCCACTTCAGCACTATCGAGGGTCTGTGTGTGCCCTTTTTTACTGCCACACCCACATTCTGACCAGAAGTACAATTCTGACAAAAGAAGCTACATTTTCAGTTTTTGAAAAAATCTAACTTTAGGCTTCTGCTACCTTTTGAACTACAACTCTATTGGAGTATAATAAACATATCAAGGAGTAAATAAAAACGTCAAGATT
This sequence comes from Aethalodelphis obliquidens, assembly GCF_003676395.1. Classification (NCBI taxonomy): domain Eukaryota; kingdom Metazoa; phylum Chordata; class Mammalia; order Artiodactyla; family Delphinidae; genus Aethalodelphis; species Aethalodelphis obliquidens. Next base: position 73,580,818 of record NW_020837948.1, read on the forward strand.
GATTACATGCTAAGTTGTAAAGGGGGAATCTGCTTGCTCCCTTGATCCTCCTTTCACTCTTTAATTGCACCAGCAAAATGTAACAAGCAAGACCGTGGAACTTGTCTGGTTGGAGGTGGTCCAGGCAGGTCCTGTCACTCCATATCCCACGCATCTAGGCACAAGGTATGAGAATGTGCATGGCTGGACGATATCACCCTTCCAGCCAAGGCACCAGTCACTAGACACTTCATCTTAGAGAAACGTGCAACGTTGTGACTTCTTCCAATCAAAGTCAAACCTGAAGTTAAGTCCAAATCCAAACTTCTTTGGTTATTATTATGCTTCTGTTAGCCTGAGGTTCCCTAAAAGTTTCTAGATTGTGCAAGGTTTGATTTGGTCAGTATAAAAGGCTCAAAACAAAATGATCCTATTTGCCAGAAATGGCTGATGTGTATTATACAAAATAGACTTCATTTCACAAACATTTCTGAGCAGATAGGGGGCTCCAGGCACTGAGGTGGGTGCTGAGGATATCGTGGTGAACAGGTCAGTGAAGTTTCTCTCCTTATGGAGATTCCAGTCCAGCTGAGAGTCAAAGACTGACTTGTGAATCAGTAATGTCCAGTGCCTCAACATCGAGAGAGGAAACAAAAGCCCCCACACCTTTTTTGTCTTTTTGTAAAGATCCAGGATTCTTTCCTGTGATTCCAGGTCAAACCTCAACTCAGGGGGCGGGGGGGCCAGGTGGTGTCTAATCAACTTTCTTCCCCCTCCCCTTCTCTTCACTAACCCCTCTTTCCAAGTCCTCATTTGCCACACTGGCTTCCTGTTCAAAATCTGGGGATGGTGCTTTTGACTTGTGGATGTATTAATATGGATATGCCGGAGAAACAGGAAATAAGTATTATGTTATATTTTTTATATATGTGTGTGTATATATATACATATATATATATACCTCCTATACATATATGGTTTGTTATAAGGGGTTGGCTCTCTGGTTATGGAGGCTGAGAAGTCCCAGGAGCTGCAGTTGGCAAGCCTGGAGATCCAGGAGAGCTGATAGAAGAGTTTCAGTCTGAGTTCAAAGTCCTAAGAACCAGGAAAGCCAATGGTGTAAGTTCCAGTCTGAGGTTGAAAGCATGAGACCGGTGTCCCAGGTTGAGTAAGCTCAGGCAGGAAGAGCGAATTCTCTTACTTGTCTTCTTGTTCTATTCAGGCTCTCCGTGGATTGGACAGCACCCAAATTGGGGAAGGCAATCTGCTTTACTCAGTCTACTGATTCAAATGTTAATCTCATCCAGAAACACCCTACCAGACACACACTCACAGACATACCCAGAGTATCTTTTAACCAAATATCTGGGCTCCCCGTGGTCCAGTACATTGATACATCAAATTAACCATCACAGTGGAACTTAGGTCACATGCCAAAATTCTAGCTGCAAAGGAGGCTGGGAAAATAAGTATCTGGCCTTTCAAACTTACACAATGAGATATTCTGCAATTCTGTAAAGAAAGGGTCAGATACTGGGTGACTAAAAAGAATGGCAAAAGTTTCCTTCAGGCTAGAACCCAGTTTTCCTGATTCCAAGTCTAGTGCTTTCTTTACTACATCGTGGTTGCCACATTCCACTCCCCCCTCCCTTTACTTTCGAAAAACAGGCTGGTGGGGTGAGAGAGGGCTGAGAATTCCATTCTTCAGAGTGTATTTAATTATTTCTACACTGGAGCAAATGCCATGGACTGATGTTTTTTCATGGGAATTCAAGCCCCATTCTCTTTGGCAGAAAGTCTTAACTATTTTTGGAAGCTGGAAAAAAATTCAGAGAATCTGGTTCACTTTTGGTCATGTACAGTAATGTTATTTTTACGTATCTAGGACAGTGACATGGTCAATGCTTATTTTTAATTGGCTTTCTGGGGACACAAGGGTGGTCTAAGAGGTCGGGAACAGGGGAGGAGAGTTGCTCACAGTTGGCTGGAATCCTGTCCTGAAGGGATCCTCACTCACTAGCAGAAGCCCTCTCTCCCTGGGTACCTGAGATTGCTTCCCTCCAGAGCCTACCAGGCCTCTCTCCGGTCTTCTCATTTCCTTTCGATTCCAGCTAGAATGTTCTCTAAGGTTTGGTGCAAAGTGCTTTAGTCCAAGAATCAGGACTCCAGTGTTTGAGTTGTAGTCCTGTCACTTAATCACTGTGGGTATTGAGTGAGTTATTTACTCATAGTCTCAGTTTCTTTACCTGTGAAACCAAACTATTAGATTAGATAATCCATAATCAGGGTGCTTTGGCTATGAACCAGACTATCCAAGAATAAAAATGACTTTAAAAATAAGGAACATAATCTGTCAAAATCAAAATTCTGGACTTAGGGTAATTTCATGGATTGGCTCAACAACTCAGTGAGATATTCAAAGACACCAGCTTTGTCTTACTGCACTGTCATCTTCACCATGATGTCTCTCCTGATAGCTGTAGGTGGCTGCCAAGATTCCAGGTCTAAGAGTCCATCAGATCAAAGAGAAGTCAAGGTTACTTCCTTGCCAGTCTTTTTATTAGGGAGGAAATATTTCCTAGAAGAACCCAGCAGATTTCTTCTTAGGTCTCAAGCCATGGTTACAAAGGAAGATGGGGAAAAGACCTGCAAAATCTTTTCCTTTCCAAATATTCTGTGATTCTTTGGTTCTTTGACATTTTTTAGCAGTGAATACAAGGATCAGGCTTTGGCGCTGTTGCTTGAGTGTTGGGTCCTGTGTGACTTTGGAAAGATAATAGAACAATGGCCTTCTCCTATGAAAGGTGCATGGAGAGAATCTTGGCAATACTCTTTGGAACATTTTTCATGGGGGAAGTAATGAGTTGTCTGTTTATGGGAGTAATTTTTCTTCTTTAAATATAGAAACATCATACAAATATACCTAATATATGCTGCCTATAAAGTCTGTGTTTTTGCCTAATTTCTCCTTCTGTCAATATAGTGCATCCTAACCATGTGGCAATATTGGAAGTATCCCATTGACCCCAGCCATAGGTTGGGTTCTCTGGAAGCAGATGCTGAGCCAGGGATTAACACCTGTAGCTCCCTGTAGTGTAATTCTTTTTTTTTTAAATAAATTTATTTATTTTTGTATTTATTTATTTTTGGCTGCGTTGGGTCTTTGTTGCTGCGTGGGGGCTTTCTCTAGTTGCGGCAAGCAGGGGCTACTCCTTGTTGCAGTGCACGGGCTTCTCATTGCGGTGGCTTCTCTTGTTGCGGAGCACGGGCTCTAGGCTCATGGACTTCAGTAGTTGTGTCACGTGGGCTCAGTAGTTGTGGCACACGGGCTTAGTTCCTCCACAGCATGTGGGATCTTCCCAGACCAGGGTTCAAACCCGTATCACCTGCATTGGCAGGCAGATTCTTAACCACTGAGCCACCAGGGAAGCCTGAAGGAGATGTTTTTAATGACCAGAAAAACAAATGGCTTAATTACTTTCGTCCATATGCCGTCAGTTCCCAACTCGTCTGCAAAAGGAGCCAGACAATGTGTTCTTTCTGCGTGCTTAAAAAGAAATGAGTATAGTGAGCATACGATATTTTCTTTGTCACAGAAACCAAACTCAAAAATTCCCCATTTTCCTAAAAAATAGCATCTTCCCCAATGTCATACTTGCATATGCTTCTCTTGTTTATGATTCAAGTTCCAAAGACATGAATGCCCTTAGTAATGACTGAGAGGTTTGGGGGACCAGGTTCAACCTGTGTGTATGTAAGTGACCATCTCTGAGGCTACCCCAAAACTAAGTATAAATTAATGGAATTATTTGTGTGTCCTCTCAACACCATTGATGTAGCCAGCTGAGGGTCTATTTCTTCCATTCTACCAAGGGGAAGGCTCCCTGTTCTTCAAAGTCTATTTCTAACTCTTCAAGTTCCATAAACCCTCAGTTAGATATCTCCTGGTGATTGCAGTGGATAGAGTGCTTTGTGAGCAGGTGTGAGACTGCATCTCTTTTTTGCAGATTCCCAAAATAACTGGGAGGGGTGTATGTTTCAGAAAGGGCAGCCTGATACTCTTTGGGTACAGTGCCACAAAAACAGGATTTGTGCATTATTGATATTTCTGTGACTTCTTTTTGTATCCATGGGCTGGAAAAGTATAGGAGCATTTGAGATATGTTCATTTTAATTTTGGAGGGGGGTGTTTTACTATTTTAAGTCTTTATACTTTGTAGTATTATAGCTAATTTTGGAGTCAAAAAGGCACGAGTTTGAGTCATAGCCCAAGCACTTAATTTTCTTGGTAAATCGTTTATTCTTCCTGAACCTCTGTTTCTTTGTTGGTAAAATGGGGATAATAATACCTACTCAAATAGTTGGGAAGAAAATACAATAATGTACATATAGCACTTAGAACAGTATCTTCAAGATAAGGCTTGGCATAATTATTATCTTCCTGCATCCATTTTAGGCTTCGATAAGGCAGGGACCAGGTCTTATATCTCCCACAGTGGCTAGAATAATGTCATGAACACCATAGGCACTGGATAAATATTAAGATAATTTAAGATACCTTCAGCAGTGCTTTGATTTTTCTGTTAGAAATGCCCTGTACAAATTCAAGACATAATAAGAATTATATACTGTTTGGAGGGCATGCTTTTGATTCCCGATCAATAAACTAAGCATTTTGGAAGTTGTTTGACAGCAGCGTTTTTTATTTTATATTTTTATTGAGTCAACTGATTGCTTGCTGACTAGCCGTTGTGAACCTGTGAAAGGTAGGATGCAAGATGGCAGGCTGGGGCAAATGGAGAGAAACCACTCAACAGACACACAGCTGCAATTGTGGCCTCATCATCACAATGCCCTAATTAAGGGCTAATTAGTTACTATTGATAATTCAGGTATCCATAATGAGCCAAATGCCTGGGTGATAGATGGAGGTCCAATGACAAAGGAAGAAATGCACAGCAGTAGAAACCATCACTGTTCCAATAAAATGTTTCATCCTGTATGAATGTTATCTACATTGCAGGAAGCCTAATTTCATTTCTACCTTTAACTGAATGACACCTTAGAACACTGGGGCTTGGGCTTGGTTCTGTCATAGTATATTTAGTACTATAAATCAAAATCCAACAGAAGCTCTTCTTACAGAAAAAAGATAGGGGAAATAAGGCAACTGGGTTCACAGATCAATTCAAAGTAGCATGTTTTAAAACTAAGTATTAAATTATAGAGCGCTTGCTCTAGTACAAATATAAACCCAACCATCAAATTGAAAGAAGGTAAGAGTTCTGCTTCCTAGCATTAATTCAAGGTAATATCTGCAGACTGCTGGGTAAGGTAGAATGGGCTAGTGAATTAATACTCAATATATTTTTTAAAGTGTATGTTTAGGACATACTTTTGTAACTAAAAAAGCCCCCATGGAAAAACTTTACTAGTAAACTTTTACCTCCTTTCTTGTTGATGACAGATACTCAGTGTTCACTGTCATTATTAGTCTCCTAATTAATATTTCAGATAGTATCAACAATATAGATAAAAACTGGACTGAATTTTTTTGGGGGGGGTAGTATAACCACTGACCTGGGAGAAAACACACTGGGCTGAGAGTATTCACATCGAATATTTATCTGCTGATTTAACCAAGTCACCTAAGCCCTGGGTGCCTCAATTTCTCCATTTATAAAGTATAAATTACAGGGACTTCCCTGGTGGAGCAGTGGTTAAGAATCTGCCTGCTGGGCTTCCCTGGTGGCGCAGTGGTTGAGAGTCCGCCTGCCGATGCAGGGCACACGGGTTCGTGCCCCGGTCTGGGAAGATCCCACGTGCCGCAGAGCGACTAGGCCCGTGAGCCATGGCCGCTGAGCCTGCGCGTCCGGAGCCTGTGCTCCGCAACGGGAGAGGCCACAACAGTGAGAGGCCCGCGTATGGCAAAAAAAAAAAAAAGAATCTGCCTGCCAATGCAGGGGGACATGGGTTTGAGCCCTGGTGTGGGAAGATCCCACATGCCGCGGAGCAACAAACCCTGTGTGCCACAACTACTGAGCCTGCGCTCTACAGCCCGCGAGCCACAACTACTGAGCCCGTGTGCCTAGAGTCTGTGCTCTGCAACAAAGAGAAGCCACCGCAATGAGAAGCCCACACACCTCAGAGAAGGGTAGCCCCTGCTCGCCGCAACTAGAGAAAGTCTGCATGCAGCAATGAAGATGCAACACAGCCAAAAATAAATAAATAAATTTATCAAAAAAATAAAAATTAAAAAATAAATTACTTACAGATGTTACAAGAATCAGAAGAATTGCTTACAGATAGAATTATGTAGCATATGTGGGAGAACTTTTCACAGTGCCTCTTAAGTATCTTCTGTACACAAAAGACATGGTATATACCCCTTACCTCAGCTGTTCCTTCTTGTTACCCAAACAACAAAAATCTCGTCAGAATCCATGGAGAGAGAGATGTCACTTCTGAATAATAAGAGTTTTAAAAATACATTACAAAGGAAGGGATTCACACCAAAAATAAAAAGTGCAAGGTTACACTATAAACATGAATTCTTGGATCCAAACCTTGAGATGTTTGTTCACGTAATGAGAGCCTAATTTTGGGGTGTGGGGAGGAGAGGAACAACTTAGTTCCTCTCTTGGAAGTTGTTTGTAAATATGAGACTGGGGCATGGAGGTGTGTGTTGAAAGGGATCTAGAAGGATGCTGAGCAAAGAAGTCCTGCCAACTAAGCCACAAGGACAGGGAAGGGGCCCCCAGGGGCCTCTGGCATAACAATGTCCTCTTTGGAAATGCCCAAGCCACAGATCCAGCCATCTCTGTGCAAGCTCTCTCTTGCCTGAGGCTCTCTGGAATGCCAGATGCCAGGCCTCTCTTCCCTCCCAGTGGCTCCTGGCATTTCCACTGCCTGCTGGATGTGGGGATTGGGCACTGGCTCCGAATCAGCTAGGTCAGGTCTGTCGTTGAGGTTCCTGGGTCCTTCCAATTTCATCTCCCTGACCCCCTGCTGTAATTCCCCTCTCCCGAACACGCATGGTTACTATCATCTGTCTGTTATACAATGACATATAAGGAGAGAGACAATTTTTCAAATGAAAGTGGCACTGCAACACAAAATATTTGTCAAGAGTCTTCCTCCTGGTGGGCCACATGCTCAGTAACCACATGCTATAGAATTGCAGAGCCATTATCTCTAAAGAACACAGATTTAAGTATGACAAGATTTTATGTAGGTTGTAGTCCACTCCGGTGGTTCTCAAAGTGTGACCCTGGAACCCCTGGGGGGGGGTCCCTGAGAACTCTGCACGGAGTCTGCAAGGTCAGAGCAATGTTTATAATATATTAAGAACTTACCTTTTCAACTGCATTGACATTTGCAATGATGACACAAAAGCAATGGTGCGTAAAAGCGCCAGGGCCTTAATACAAATCAAGGCAGTGGCACTAAATTGTACTAGTTGTTGTATTATTCTTCACCACCATGTAGTTGGTACGATTTTTTAATATTCTGTGTGATGACCTGGGAAGTCTGATTCATGAAGCACTTCTGTCATCAATGAAAGCACGTTGTCTTGGAAAAAAGAACTTTTGCAATTTTTTGAATTAGAACTTTATTTTTGGAACACCATTTTTCCTTGAAGGAATGACTGACGGACAAACCATGGATATTCAAATTTGGGTATTTGGCTGACATTTTTTTCCAAAGTAAACAAAGGGAAAATGCCACTTTAAAGAAAACAACTGGTGGTATTTTGCTAATGTCAAAATCTGAAATTTCAAGCAAAAATTAAAATTCTAATACCGTGTCCATCACTGTGAGCTTGATAACTTCCCAATATCTAATGATTTTATGAGATCAGTGTTTATTAATATTATATGCTAGCATTTTTACTATTTATTAAGTGTAAATTTTTGTTACTGCATAAAGAAATGTACTAACAATTTGGAAGATTTCCATAACTTCAGTGAACTAACACTTCCTAAACGACAATGTGTAGTGTTACATTATAACATGGGTAAAAGATGCATGAAAGTGCATGAGATCAATGAATTTAATGTAACAATATGAAAAGTTTATTGACACAGTTTTAAATTCCACATTGCAACTAATCTTCAGAAAACTATTTATTGAGTTTTGGTATAATATCAAAAAGGAATATCCACAATTATCGGCAAAAGTTATTAAAATGCTCCTCTTTTCCAACTGTATACATGCATGAGGGTGGAGCTTTTTCATTACTTCAAAATATGTCAGAACAGTTCTGTTCTGGACTCAGCTGTATTCTAATAAGCCAGACATTAAAAGGACTGACAAAAATGTAAAACAGTGCCACTCTTCTCACTGATTTTTTTTTTTTGGTTTTGAAAATATACTTACCTTTTATTGTAATGTTATTTATATTAACATGTAATGGGTTTATTTTTTCATGAGTAAAATTTAAAAATTTTCTGTTTTAATTTTTAACACAGTAAACATCGATAGATATAACTTGCATAAAAGTAACCTCTTTGGGGTCTTCAATAGTCTTCAATAATTTAAGAGTGTGAAAAGATCTCAAGACCAAAATACTTAACAAGCCCTAGTCTATTAGAATAATTGGTTGAATTCTACAAGGTAATTGTGAAGTCTGGAAATATGGCAAGTATAATAATGAATGATCTTTGTGTTACAATACCTGTGTTTCCTGTGTTGTCCCTCATCAGTAAACCATTGTCCAGTGCTCTGTGCAAAATTACAATGAGACTGTGCATTAACCCAACATTTCCATCAATCTCGGCACATGCATCCGTGACCAGTGGCCTTAGAGGATTTCTGACTCAGCTTTTCATTAAATGAACCTGTGCCTTTAGCCTAACGTAAAAGAAGTAATCAAGCGGACTCAACTGTAAATAAATAAATAAATTTAAAAATGTACTTCTGTTCAATACTTAATGGCCATCCTGTGGTTCTGACCCTACTCAGGATGCAACCTTTATCTTTGCCATTTTCTCTCTATATTTGTGAAGATAGAGGAAGTTAAGGGAAGTATACTTCAGGCTCTTATAAATAATCGCATTGATTAATGATGTAATTGCTTTTCTTCTGTTTGATTTTTTGGTAGTGTTCTATTTGTCATTACTAATTTTAAAAGAATTGTCATTCACTTTTCTGTACTGTTAGGAAGTCTCTCGGTTCCCCATCTTAAGAAAAATAAATCTTGGGCTTCCCTGGTGGCGCAGTGGTTGAGAGTCCGCCTGCCGATGCAGGGGATGCGGGTTCGTGCCCCGGTCCGGGAGGATCCCACATGCCACGGAGCGGCTGGGCCCGTGAGCCATGGCCACTGAGCCTGCGCATCCGGAGCCTGTGTTCCGCAACGGGAGAGGCCACAACAGTGAGAGGCCCGCGTACCGCAAAAAAAAAAAAAAAGAAAAAGAAATCTTTAGTGCCTTTAGATCCTGAGAAATATGAATCCAGAAGAATAAACCATTGGCCTCTGGTAAGCAGATTGCCTCTGAATTACATTTTATTGAGGACTGTCTTTTTGAAATAGTGACTCCAGCAGTAGAAGCTGTAATTTAAGACTGCAAATGGGGTTGAAACACATTTGGCTTTCTGTTTTCTGACTTGATACTATCAATATTTTTTAGCCCTTCCCTCCTTTGACCCACCCAGAGTATGAGCTCTCTGACATTTGCACAGCAAGTGGATAGATGATTCTTGATTCAGTGTGACCTCCTTTTGAGCTATTAATATTTTGTATGTATATAGAGCCCTTCTACTTGCCAATGAAGTACCAAGCCCAGGAAGGAAGAACCTAGTTTTTGTGGAGAGAAGTAAGTCATTTGGAAGGGAATTCAATTGCCTTAGAAACGAAAATGTGCTGATACTATCCAAGCCCCAGCTTTTTATTTTCAGGCCTGCATCACAGCCAGCTATTCTTCAAAAAGAAACTTCAGCACACCCCTAAATTTTAGCCCTCCAGGGTGGCTAAACTGAACTGAGTAATTCAATAGAGGCATTAGCGAACTTTCGCTTAAATATTGCAGACTCTTTGCCAAATATCAAATTTTTTTTTCTTAACAGCAATTAGTAGCAGGCCCATATGTTTCTAATGACTGCTCCAAATGAGCATGAATAAAGACAGGAGGAGAATGATTGCTGTAAGAAAGGGGCATGCTTCCAACTTACTATAGTTTCCTCAAGTACTTTGGAGCAGCCCTGTTTGACACCATTTATGATTGGGATTAGCAATTACAGTTAAAACTGGCAATCGAACATCATGGTGAACAGGATTCTGGAGTCAGAAACTGCTGCTTACTTTGTGGCTTTGGACATATTTTATTTTCTGAGTCTGTGTGTTTTTTTATTGAGGTATAGTTGAGGTACAATATTATATAAGTTTTAGGTGTACAACAGTGATTTGAGTCTGTTTTCTTAACTGTGAGCTGATGATAGTAATACCTGTCTCATAGGGTTGTTGTAAGGATTTAATGAGAGAACCCACGTGGAACATGCAGAATGGGGCTTGGCACAGAGTTAGGGTGCTATAAAAGCTCTATGTATGTATTATTATAATTATCCTGTTTGCCAGAGCAGGGTACAGGCTCCAAAGAACAATTGACCTAGGGTATTTGTCAAAATTTTCAGTTTGGACTAAAGACAATTCATGCCTCCGAAATCATAGGCTGATGAAAAATTAGTGAATGCTACCCGTAGCCTTACGTTATTTAAAACTTTCCTGGATTCGAAAAAAACAAGCTCCGTAGTGGTGTAATTCTGCCTGGGATTAGTTTACTCACAGTCAACTACACTCATGCAGAGAACATTACCATTTGATTCTGAAGAGGAGCTCATTGGGCTGGTGGTTAACTGGAGGATATAGACGATCTCTGTCTTTTTGGCAGTGGGGTGGGTCACATTTGTGCCCATTCTGGGAGTATTACATCTCCTGAAGCTTCAATTCAGTTAACTAGATGGGCGCCTTGCGACCCACCAGGCAGAACAGATCCTAAACCATTCTGGCAAGAAATTTTTTCCTGGTTTTTTTTTTCTTTTCTTTTCTTTTTTCCAATTTTAGGCAATTAATCCATCATCTTATGGTAGGTGAAATTATCAGCTCCCAACATAGGATTATCCTGGAATTTACAAAATAAAGAGATCTTTTAAGGGCTATATAATTAAGTGAAGTAACTTGCCATCAGTGGAAATTTGTGCTACAGCAATTCCTATTTCACAACTTGTTTGGGGAAGAGGGATTAGTATATCCTAAACTATGCATTTATTATGGACTTTGGCAGCTGAGTCAGTTTCCAGTTTAGGATTTTTAAAGTAGTTGTAGTCTTTGTGAAATATTTTCAGCAATGATTTGGGTTTGTTTAATTTTGCTTTACAGTAGTCTATCAAACAAATTGTAAGATGATGAATTTTTCGATTAAGAAGAATCAAGGCTGGCTTCAGCCCTTTATCTAGAAGAGCATAATTAAGAAAACTCTCGAATGAAAGAGAACATATGTAGAATGCTATCATCCTTTTGATCCTCGCTACTCAAAGTATCTGTGGAGCGGCAGCATTGCCATCACCTGGGAGCTTTTTAGAACTGGAGACTCACCCCAGACCAACTGAATCATAATTTGCATTTTAATAAGATCTGTAGGTAATTTGTATGCACACTAAATTTGAGAAGCACTGTTTCAGATCACAGGAAACTAATCAAATAATTAAAGAGCTGGCCTTCAGCCTTTAGTACCTTATTCCTTATTCTCATCATTCTACCTGACAGTGAGGGTCAGAATAATTTTAAGAGAACCCCGTTCTTTTGAAACTTATAACAAATTAACCAAAATTAAGCCGAGACATTTCAAATACGCAGAAAAGTACAGAAACTAATGTAATAGACGACCTGTAAACCTACTACTAAGACTTTAATTTTAGCACATTGCCATATTTGATTCATCTTTCTCCCACTAGAAAAAAAATTATTGTGATAAAATACACATAACACAAAAATGACAATTTTAACCATTCTGAATGTACAGTTAGTGACATTAAGTACATTCCCACCATTGTGTAACACCACTTTCCAACTCCAGAATTTTTTCATCATCCCAAACTGAAATTCTGTACCCATTAAACAATAACTCTCCCAGCCTTTGGTAACCACTATTCTACTTTATGATGTGACTTTTCTAGGTAACATATAATTGGGATCATACAGTATTTGTCCTTTGGTGACTGGCTTATTTCACTTAGCATAATGTTTTCAAGCGTTATCCGTGTTGTAGCATGCATCGGAATTTCATTCCGTTTTAAGGCCGAATAATATTCCATTCCGTGTATGTATCACATTTTGTTTACCCAGGTATCTGTCAATTGATGTTTGGGTTGTTGCCACCGCTTGGCTATTGTGAATAATACTGTTATGAATGTTGGTGTACAAACAACTGTCCAATCCTTGCTTTCACCTTTTTTTGGGGGGGGGGAATATATACTTAGAAGTGGAATTGCTGGATCATGTGATAATTCTATGTTTAGTTTTTTGAGGAACCAACATGTGGTCTTTCACCGTGGCTACAACATTTTACATTCCTACCAGCAATGCATCAGGGTTCCAATTTCTCTACATCTTCCCCAACACTTATTGTTTTGTTTTGTTTTTAAAAATAAACATCCTGATGGATTTGAAGTGGGATCTCTTGTTTTTGATTTGCATTTCCCTAATGATTAGTGATGTTGAACATCATTTTATGTGCTCATTGCCCATTAGTATATCTTCTTTGGAGAACTATCTATTTAAGTTTTTGCCCATTTTAAAATTGTATTTGTTGTTGACTTATAAGAGTTCTTTATATATTCTGGATATTAATCTCTTATCAGGTATATGAGTTTCAAATATTTTCTCCCATTCTGTGGGCTGCCTTTTCATTCTGTTGATAATGTCATTTGATAACACAAAATTTTAAATTTTGATGAAGTCTAATTTATGTTTTCTTTTGTTGCCTATGCTTTTGGTGTCATATTCAAGGAGTCATTGCCAAAGTCGATGCCATGAAGCTTTTCCCCCATCCTTTCTTCTGAGAGTTTTATAGTTTTCACTTTTATGTTTAGGTCTTAAATCCATTTGGGGTTAATTTTATATAGTTAGTTTTATATATAGTGCAAAGTGTGAGTCCAACATCATTCTTTTGCACATGGATATCCAGTTTTCCCTTTTATTTTGATGGAAAGACTATCTTTTCCCCCATTGAATGGTTTTGGCACCCTTGTCAAAAATTATTTGACCAAATACACAGGGGTGTTTATTGCTGGGCTCCGTATTCTATTCTACTGGTCTATATGCCTGTCTTTATGCCAGTAGCATACTGGTTTTTTTTTCTTTTTTTAAATTTTTAGCCCCTTTCCCTAAACACATGAATGAATTAATGTTCCTCCCCCCCCCTTTTTGTTTAATTTTTATTTTATTTATTTTTTTGCCTGCGTTGGGTCTTCGTTGCTGGACACGGGTTTTCCTCTAGTTGCGGAGAGCGGGGGCTACTCTTCTTTGTGGTGTGCGGGCTTCTCGTTGCAGTGGCTTCTCTTGTTGCGGAACACGGGCTCTAGGCGCACAAACTTCAGTAGTTGTGGCACGTGGGCTCAGTAGTTGTGGCTCACAGGGTCTAGAGCGCAGGCTCAGTAGTTGTGGCGCATGGGTTTAGTTGCTCCGCGGTATGTGGGATCTTCCCAGACCAGGGCTCGAACCCATGTCCCCTGTATTGGCAGGTGGATTCTTAACCACTGCGCAACCGGGGAAGCCCCTAGCATAATGTTTTGATTACTGTGAAAAAAGTTTTAAATCTAACTAAAGATGAAAAGAATTACAGGTAGAGCAAAGCTCTCTTCATCTCTTCTATCCTTCCCCAGAAGGATACATGTTTGTATGTACCCATTTATAACTTATTTTGTACGTTTTAAGTTTTTTACTTAGATACTAGTGCTATGGGCTGAGTATTTGTGTGCCACCTCCCTTAAATCCACAGGTGGAAATCTTAACCCTCCAGGATGATGGTATTAGCAAGTGGAGCCTTTAGGAAGTGATTCGGTCCTGAGGGCAGAGCCCTCACAAATGGGATTAAAGAGGCTCCAGAGAGGTCCCTTGCCCCTTCCATGTGAGATCACAGTGAGAAGTTGGCAATCTGCAACCCGGAAGAGCGTCTTTACCAGAACCTGATCATGCGGACACCATGGTCTTGGACTTTCCAGCCTCTGCAACTGTGAGAAATACATTTTGGCTGTTTATAAGCCACCTAGCCTGTGGTATTTTGTTGTAACAGCCTGAATGAATTAGGACAACTAGCACACTAAACACAGCGTTTTTCAGTTTGCTTTTCTTCATTCAACAATATTTTGAGATTTATCCATCCTGAAATGCGTGCGTCAATTTATTCATTGTATTCATTGTTTATCATTCTGCTGTATTCACATTGAGTCAAAACATTCAAATCCATTTCTTCCATGAGGGCCAGTTAGGTTGTTCAAAAACTTTAAAAAAGTTAAAAAAAAAAATAACAAACAGCACTGCCACAAACATTTTTGCACACATCTCACGCAAACAAGAATTTTTCTAGGTTAGAAAACTAGAAGTGGAATTGGTATCATAGAGCAGGTTGGGAAGTGATAACTTAACAATGTAACCTGGACATGCAGAACTGAAGTGGATGTAAACAGTAAGGGACTACTTATTGGAACTATCACTAGTTACTTGATTAGATTATGTGTCATTTTTACTAGATTTATTCTAAGGGCTGCTGTTTTTTATTGTAAAGATGTGATGATGGATGAGTTTGACCATCTGTTGTCATCATTTGATTACATGGCTGAATCTTCTAGAAAGCAGGCCTTCCAATGGATTGCTGCCAGCCTTGGCCTTACAACTTCCCAAAGTATTTTGTCACTTGTTAGACAACTTGAGATAATGATATTGTAAATCCAATCAAATTGGTTTCAGACTCCTGAAATGGTAAATACAAAGGTATCCTCAATTTTGAAAAATAGTTTTTTAATCAGGAATCTGAATTAAGATAGAGTGGTTATTATAGAAGCAGATAACTCAGAGGCAGTTGTTAACTGAAATCAGTTAACCTCTTACTTCTCCAAAAATGTGTTTGGCAGAGGGACTGCATAAAGGACCTTATTCTTAGCCTCTGATGTGGCATTACTGACCTGGATGCCGAGGCAGCACACAAGACTGTCCTCTCACCTGGATGGCTGGTCATCAAACAATGAGAACTGGTCGACTATATACCAACATTGAGAATCGGCCTCAGCCGGAAGTTCTTTGCAAGACCTACTTTAAACTTCATTAAATGCTTTCATGTTAAAATAAACATCACACTCCCCAACATTCCAAACCAGCCAAAGACAATAAAAATAAAACCTGACAAAACCTGGTTTTTGTGGAGAGTAAAATGGTAGTTACCAGAGGCTGGGGAGTAGGGGAAAAAGGAGATACTGATCAAAGGGTATAAACTTACAGTTATAAGATGAATGTATAGCACAGTGACTATAGTTAGCAATTTTCAAGAGATCTCAAGTGTTCTCAGCACACACACACCAAGAAAACGTAACTATGGGAGGTGATGGATATGTTAATTAGTTTGATCGCGGTAATCATTTCACAGTGTAAACATATATAAAAACATTACTTTGTATACCTTAAATATATACAATTTTTATTTGTTAAAAATAACAAATTTTTTAAAATTTTAAAAACTGAAAAGACCTATCCTATTTAAATTATGATTTTTAATAATATTGCTATTGGCTTTTATAGTTCCATAGATTTTATTGAATTTCTTTTTAAAATTTATTTATTTATTTTTGGCTGTGTTGGGTCTTCGTTTCTGTGCGTGGGCTTTCTCCAGGTGCAGTGAGCAGGGGCCACTCTTCATCGCGGTGCGCGGGCCTCTCATTGTCGTGGCCTCCCTTGTTGCGGAGCACAGGCTCCAGATGCGCAGGCTCAGTAGTTGTGGCTCACGGGCCTAGTTGCTCCGCGGCATGTGGGATCTTCCCAGACCAGGGCTCGAACCTGTGTCCCCTGCACTGGCAGGCAGATTCCTAACCACTGCACCACCAGGGAAGCCCTTTATTGAATCTTTTGATTGCTACATGCCTGGGTCAATTGCAACAGAGAATATCGTTTTACATATAAAAATCAGACCAAAATCTTTAGAAAGTAAAATAGATGTTCAAAAGCTAAGTCATTGAAGTTGCCAGAATGTATAATTGCTAATCCCATCGCATATCAGGCTATTTTTCATCCCAGAAATAGGTAGACCCTGTCTGTGATGCAGAAAGCCATTAGGAGATGCTTCCGTTTGAACTAGTGAATCGGTATATTAGCAAGATTGCTCGTTTGATTTGAGCCAGAAGGCCTGGGATTGAAGCCTGGTTCTGTCATTTACTATTTGGACAGTATTGGGCAAGTCTCTCAGCTTGTCTGAATTCTCAATTTTCTCATCTATCGAAAGGTGATGACAAAACCATACTTACCTCAAAGGACTGTTCTGATGATTTGACAATATGGTGCATGGAACCATTGCTGAGGAACTGTAAAATCTGTCAATTGTCACATAAACGTTAATGGTTCCCTAGTAGTCACTGAATGCCCAGGTCCTGAGCGAGAGTAGTGCATTTGCTACATATTGATTATGTTATCGGTATGAAATGTCATGTTCTGGTTTTTTTCTTGTTTCTCTATTTTCTATGAGATTTTGATTTTTGCCCACTTCCGTTGTGCTAACCATGATGCAATTCATGGACCTAACCCAGACAGATTGATAAGGGATTATATTACAAATTGGGGCCATGACCTTGGAAGAACAATCTGTCTGAGGAGTGGAGGTTGTTACATTTTTTTGTTTGGCTGAAGTTTAACCAGTTGTTTCGATAAGACGTTCAAGAGTTTTGAGATAAAGGCAGTTAAGCGTCCCCAGCTGTTCATCCTGTGAAGTCTAAATGTTCTCAGGTCCTGGCTGACGATTGCTCACATTATAACGAGTCACAATAATTTGTGCCAAGGCATGGGTTATGATCCTGACAAATTAAATTGTATTAATCCCGGACGTTATTCATTAGATGTAAGGAACACAAAGTGCTTGTGAAATGAACAATACATATATCACATGAAACATGACAAAGGATCAAACATTCCACGGAGATGTTTTGATACAGCTGGTGTGGAGAAATCAATTTTGCCAACCATCCTCCCACCCATACACGCCAGCACAGATCTATGATTCAAAACAGGATTTCCTGTACGCTACCAGAAGCATTCGTCGTGACCCTTTTTTTTTTTTTTTGCCAATTCTAAATTTCCCCATTTGGGCCTTTCAATCTCTTGCACACATTCTTCCCGAGCCCCACGTGTTATATGTGCGGGCTCTGCCTTGCAGAAGGGCACCTGGCCAAAGGGAAGAGCGAGGGCTGAAATCTAGCCCTGCGCCTTCACATGTTTGTGTGTGCTCAGAGAAAGGGATGCCTCCTTCTAATTTGCATAAAGCTGTACGGCTAGCAGAGGCTGTGCTGTCTTAATGTCTGTCTTACCTACATTCTCCCCCATACCCTATTTTCCATTCTCAGGCCTTTAAGCTGCCTCATCACCACCCATGAAGCTGATCTCCTTCTAGGAAACCTCTTACCCTCTGTGTCTCTCCAGGCATCCCAAGGCCATCCCAAAGCTCCCTCACCCTCTTGTTTCCAAGGAATCTCTTCTAATTCCACTACCTCTTATAAGATGTATTCAAGTGTATTTTTAATAGCATCATTCAAAGCACATGAGATCAAACAAACTTCACTAGTTTGGTGCGTTCATTTTCATGACTACAAAAACAATTTAAAAGAGGAAAGCTAGGTTGAGCTGAAGTGTAAAATTATCAAAAGCAAAACAGGAAACAAATGTTTGCTCAGCCAACCATTTCCTACTGAGGGCTCTCTGTGGAACGTGGTCTATGAAGGGCTCACTGTTGAACCTTAAACAGATTGAAGTAATCCATGTGGGGAAGTAGCACCAAATCCAAGGGCTGCATGGAAGCAATGTGGAGTGCCAGGCCCCTGAGCCGCTGCAGAAAGGCAGGCTGTGAAGGGCTCTGTATCTGTGAGGAAGGGAAGTCTTTGAAAGCTATCTTTTTAACAGGACGAATGTGAAAGCCACTGGGAGGGGAAGAAAAAAAAGGCAGCACAAAACTGGCATTTGAGCATTGCTTCCTGCCCATGTCCCTCTAGCTCTTTGCTGACAGTTATTCTTAGGCCTTCTTTGGCTTCAAAGGTTTCCTCTCTTCTATTTTTGGTAGCAGAATATGGATTTAGACCTGCGTTACCCCTCTCGACTATTAATCCGAGCCCCGAAGAGAGTAGGGCTGCTGTTTTCTGTTAGCGATCAGTTCTCTTTCTTTTCAGCACCTCTAAATGATTTTTAATATTAAGGACACAGATCTATGAGAAGGAGCCATTGAGTTTTCAAACTGATTTGTGGTCTCCTAATTTGCACATTCCTTTCTCCAGCAGGGGCATCTCAAGAGATCATCTCCGCGGGCTTGACTTCCGTGATGAGTGAGAGAATCCAGGTTGGTAAAACAGATGGCCATCGAATGAGCAAAAAGTAAGCAAGGATGATTTGCATTGGAGTAACGTGTAACTGCTTAAGCACAATCCCACTTTGGAAAGAAATAATTGATGCCCATGTAATCTAAGATTAGCTTAATCTATATGGATTGCAACAAAAGCTACACGTTTTTGGAATGTTTTGGAATGCTGACGACCCTGACCTGTGCAAAGGAAAACACATTGTGTCAAAGCAACATTTCCACTTTCACGGGTATTTAATTCCAGGTCCTCTGATTCTGTTTCTTGAATCACTTCAGTTTTTCCCGATTTCACGACCACCTAACTTTGCTGGACCACGAATAATAATAATAACCTCGCCTGGGTTGTCTTTCATATCCAGATAACTCAACCTTATTTTATTTTATTTATTTTTTATTTTTTGCGGTACGCTGGCCTCTCACCGCCGTGGCCTCTCCTGTTGCGGAGCACAGGCTCCGGACGCGCAGACTCAGCGGCCATGGCTCACGGGCCCAGCCGCTCCGCGGCACGTGGGATCTTCCCGGACCGGGGCACTAACCCGCGTCGCCTGCATCGGCAGTGGACTCCCAACCACTGCGCCACCAGGGAAGCCCTCAACTTTATTTTTAAGAAAGAAGAAGCATCAAGCCCTTGAGTCCTCTCATAAAAATATGGGGCTGCCCACTTGGATGAAGGCGGAGCTGGGGCTCAGGAATGCTGCCCCCCTCAGCCCAGCTGCCTCTGCTCACATGGTCTTAATCAGGGTCTCCCTCAGGGCTTTCAAAGGGTGACCATCTTATGCTCGAGGAGGATTATTGTGGCAAATTGTAAACTGAAGCATCAAGCCTGTTGCCCCACCACCCCAAGGTTATCCACACGCACCTGGCTTGACCTTCACAACCCTCTAGAAACCATGAACCCACACTCCACCAATAGTCTACGTGTGCCATTGATTTTATTTTGTTTTGCATAGAACAAAATGAACAGAAGCATATTGGGATTGGGGGGAGGGGGTGGAATTTTGAGAATTAACTTTAAGTACTTTGCAAATGGATAACTGAGAAGGAAAAAAAAAAAAAAAAACCCCAAATCTAGGTCACATAGTGGGTTTCCAGCACTGAAGAAGGTGTTTTTAAATATATTTTACATAATGTGTTTGAGCAGCAGGCAGCATTATCTGCTAAGTGGCTGTAGAGACAGTGAGCTAAAAAGCTACAGAATAGAGTTCAAAAGAAAGCCTTCCTTAAGTTTTCTCCAGAGCATTTTTACCCTGTGGAATTTTTTAGGGTTATTTTAAATGTGTCCCAATGTCAGACTTGTTCAGAAAGAGCACTGTGTCTCCCAAGAGAATGATGATTTGCTCTCTTGCTCTCTCTTTTTTTTAGTGGAGCAAAATGCTAACTTTTAATAGACTATCTAGCCTTTTTTTCTGTACAGAATTCCTATGCAAATATTCAAACTCAAGGACTGGGAAAAGGTTAAAAGGAGCTGAAAAAGTCTATAGTGGCTCTTTCTGAGATGCACTCCAACACTTGGCAGGATGAGGTGTTCATAGCAGGTGCTGGATTTGCTATAAATGGACAATTTATAAACAGAGCTGACAACTGGGAAAACAGAGCAGTGGGGAATGCTGGCATTCCAGGGGCCAGCGGTTGATTTCCTATCAGATGCTCCTCAGCATGGAATTATTGATAGCCGCTGCTCTGAAAGAAAGCCAGTTGGCTGGCGCATAAAAGGGCCGTACCTCAATGCATGCCTGATCTGCTGCTAGATATTTTAAATAGGTCAGTGCAAATTAGCTTCTTCAGGTTGGTATTTCCTTAATTAGCAATTTAATTGCAAAGTCTTCTCCCCCCTCCACCTTGACTGAATCTCTCTTCCTTCTCTGTAATGCCTGAGGAGTGGGTCCTGGGAGAAGTCTGACTGAAACAAAAGAGGAGCCTGAGGGCAGCGGGGGAGGATTCAGAGCAGCCTTTAGTGCCCAAGGCCAACACAGAACCTGGCCAGGGCAAGTCCCATGTGCATCTTAAGGCAGCATCTTTGGCCTTGTGTCCTGGGGGAGAAAGGAGCAGAGCCTTTGAGCACTGAGCCCTCTCCTTTCTCTTTTGCTGTTAGTCAAGGGCTGCCAGAACACTAGGACATTCCTGAGACCCCTCAGCAAGGTTCTGCTTTCCAAGTATTCCCATGGTGCATTCCAATAATCACACGGTAATTTCCAGCGTTTTTGTTTTTTGGGAAAATTTTCCCCCCACCGGAAAGTTTGGTGGTGGTTCCTGGATAGACGGCATTGGATGGTGCTGCTAGGTATACATCTGTGGCCTGCACTGGTGCAGGGTTCTGCTCAGGGCTAGTGGAGTGGTCATACCTGTTTGTTCTAGCTGCATGAATGGTTTTTCCAGGAGACATTTGTTTGGCTGGGTCTCTACTTTTCTCCCAACCACACCCTGTTGTTTTTCTCTTCAGAGGAACAGACGGAGGGCCTGATCCTGCAAAGACGTCTGACTTCCTTACAAGGAGTGAAAATTGCACAGGCCTGAGATTCAGTTATTGAACTGGACGCACATCCCAACACGAGGGTTGGCCTGGACAGGAGGCCTGTCGGATTATAAAGCATAGGGCTTTCAGGGAATCCAGAAGAGGGACTGTTTGGTGCTGCATAATGGCAAACATCCCTGGATGAGAGAGGGATCTGAGGCACTGAGGCAACTGATACTTCTGTCAGTGGTAGGAAGTCTTGTCTGTGAGCGGATGCTCCTGAGAATCTTGCTTCTGGGAATCTCAGTTTCATCAACTGTGGTGAGCTCTCTGGTAAACAGGTGAGAAATCTTACTGAGCGTCTATTTACAAAGGACTGTACCAGGGACAGGAGGTACAAGGAAGTATAGGCACAGTACTGCCAGACAGAAGTTTATGATGTGCTTAAGGAGATACACCATATTCTTGTGAAAAGATAGTAACTCGGGAGAAGCAGGACATGTAAAAGCCGTGGATGACAAGGAAGGTCCTAGAAGTGTCCAGGACCTGGTGGGACCTGGTGGGTGTGGGAAGGATTGACAAGAAAGATAGGACTGGGCTTCCCTGGTGGTGCAGTGGTTGAGAGTCCACGGGCCGATGCAGGGGACACGGGTTCGTGCCCCGGTCCGGGAGGATCCCACATGCTGCGGAACGACTGGGCCCGTGAGCCGTGGCCGCTGAGCCTGCGCGCGTCCGGAGCCTGTGCTCCGCAACGGGAGAGGCCCCAACAGTGAGAGGCCCGCGTATCGCAAAAAAACAAAACAAAACAAAACAAAAAACAACAACAAAAAAAGAAAGATAGGACTGAAGCGGGGCCTTGGGAAGTAGGAGTATTTCAGTCATTGGAAATGTGAAAGGGAGACTTTCCAGGTAGGGGAATCCATGCTGTGAGACCTGGCTGAGGAGACGGCTTCTGAGCTTGGGAGGAGAAAAAAGAATGTCCTGGGAAGTAAGGCTGAGGATCCCATAGATCTAGAGGTCACAGAGAGTTTGCAGTTCAACTTGCTAGACGTGTGTGATCGGGGAGGGAGGTGAGGAAAGCAGAATGTCCGGAAGGTGAAGGCAAAGGAGACAGTGGTACCCACTGCAGGAGGACCTCACTGGGTCCAGTCTCAAGGTGGCCAAAGACTTAAGTCTGCAGAGGTTTGTGGACTGCGTAGAGAGCCCTACGAGCCGCTGTGTGTACACGGAGCCCTCTTCCTCCTTCAGCCCCTGCCCACCATCTGACGGGCAGGGCTACCTAAGCTTCTGCTTACGGAGTTTCCCCACAGGCCCAGAGCCAAAGCGAAACAAAGGCAGATTCTTTTTTTTTTTTTAAAGTTCACTGCTTGACTCTTGGATTCCCATTAGTGTCGCCCTGATTGATTTGAGGCCTTACTGGACATTTGGATAATTGCTTATTTTCATAGCTAACTCAGAAGGTCATCTTTGAGATCTGGTAGCATCTGCTCAACTTGGCAGATGGTTGAAGAAAGAGCCATGGATCTTGGGGTGTGGAGGGGTGTGGAGTCTGCCCTGGTCAGGGAGGGCTCATCTACTCACTGCCCTGCCCCCCAAGCCCTGGGAGGAAATGAATGTGGAATCCTCTTTCCTGACACTTTCCCCCCCATTTTCTGACATCTCAACCTATGGCCTATAGTCAGACAGCTTGGGCATCACCTGAGAGTTAGTTAAAGATACAGAATCTGAAGCTCCAGCCTAGACCTCCTGGATCGGGATCTGTGAACTCTGCAAGATCCTGAGGGATTCAGCTGCACATTAGAGTTTGAGAAGTGCTAAGGATCACCTGAGGAGCTTTTAAAACATTCCCTGGCATACTGCCTACCCAAGACAGATTACGTCAGAATCTCTAGGGGTAGAGCCCTGACGCTGGTTTTTTTTTTTTTTTTAAGTTTCTAAAAGATTCCATGAGCAGCCTGAAAACCACTGGTCTGAGTTAGCCACTCTGTTTCCAAGGCACCAAATTCCCCTCATGTTGTAAAACAAAACACTGCTAACCTTTTAGTCACAGACCCAGACGGAGTGAAAATAATGCTAACTAAGCATTTACCCAGAAGCTGGTTAGGAAACTCCTGGCCAAGAGCAGAAGTAAATCACTGGAGTCACTTGAAAGTGTCAAGACAGTAGCTTGTTAAAATTCCTAGTCTTCTCTTCTGGCTTTGGCATGTGGCTCCGTGTAGAACCTGGCAGATGGGTGCCCCTGCCGGTGATCTTGATATCTAAGGAGACGGTTCCCAGGCCTGTGCCCAGAGGAGCCATGTCCCCTGTCCAATGACAGCAGACACACACTGAGGAATTCAAAGTACTGATTTTTCACGCAAATGCTCACTTTCAGGAAACACAAAGATCTGAAAGCAGTTTTCCACCAACCCTCAGGCTAGGGTAGATGTCAAATGTTAATAACTACTGTAGTTATCTCAGTACATTTTCTTTCCCATTGGGGCCTTTCAGTTACTTAATGCCAGGGTGCTGAGAACCTTCCTGGTGAATTTCATTGAATCTCAAGGTAGTCTCTGATTTCCCTTAGTTTACTCCCCCAATCCGGCTCTGCTGTAATATCAAGGATCTTCCACCAATAGATTCCAATCTGGAACCAATCTTGGTCAAAGCTGGGAGGGTATTAGCAACTCTGCTTCTTCTTCCTGGCTTACACCTGGCTCTCATCCCTGGGATGCTTGTGGGTCTGAGCATTGCAGTAGGAGCTTCGGCCTTCCTCCTCATGCCTTACTTTTTGTCCTCTGGGAACCAGGTTTGAAGTGTAGCCTGCTTAGTCGGAGTCTATATGTGTTCTCCTTAATCCTTTCTAGAGATATTTTTTTCTGGGCTAGATCCTGCTTTGAACCAGGACATCCTGGAATTAGTGTGCTGGTACCTGTCTGTCTGGGGTCTCCAGGCGCTGTGTCCACTTAGCAACTCAGAGCGTCATGCATACTGGTCTGTGCTGAGCCTGAGGTCACCTTGCTCCTTTGTACATTCTAGTTCTGGCTGCTCCCCTTAGGGGCTCACTTCCTGCTGGCCACACTTCCTTAGCTTCGGCTCCTTCCTCTCTTGGTTTTCTCTGGGCTTTAGGGTCTCAGCACAGCTCACTGCTCCTGCCCCACTCAAGACACCACAGTAGCAGCACCTGCTCAGATGAGACCGTGGGGACAATGCCACCAAGACCATCGTTCTCAATAACACTGGTAACTTTTTTTTTGCTGATGAGGAAACAGATTTGGGGATGAACCAGACAGTGGTGGTAAGATCCCAACTTCCTCATTTCTAGTTTGAAACATCTGAGGCTTCTCCATCATAACATTGCAAGTCAAGATGACCATGGAAACAATTTGAATAAGTAAATTGAAATCCAGCATTGATGTAAACTGAAGTGACATTTCTGTTTGGCTTCGTGCTTGGTTCATTTTATATATATATATTTGTGTGTATATATATATATATAAATTATTTATAAAAATACATATATACTGAAATATATATATATATACACACATACATACATGTATATACACTGAAAACATACTGGGGTGTTTGTGAAGTGGGCACCAAGTCCAGAAATAAACATTGTTGCTCCACTAAAAGTAAGGAACTCCTTGCTAATTGCGCTGTGAGGTTCCTAGGCTGCCGGTCCTAGGCTCCTTCAGGGACAGCGGAACACTTTACTACTCTCTGGAAGCAGCTTCATGAGGAAGATCAGAGGATTGGAGACATTGTTGCTGTCTATAAAAGAATTTATAATTGCAACTTGCTGTGCTCCCAGGCACTCTTGTTCTGGTGCTTGAAGCTGCTATGCCTTTTGTCCAGACAAGTAACTTCGTGGGCTATTCATTATGGAATTAAAAGTCAAAGCCTTCTAATTTTAAAAGATAATAAAATGTTTAAAGGTATGCTGCTTATAAACTGATTTTATTTTTTATCTTTCCATTTATTCCTATTTTATTGCCTTTTGTTGTGGGCTGGCTGACAGGCCAAGCCAAGCTAATTACTGCCCTATTGCTCTAGGAAGACTAGGTTACACCAAGGCTATTAATGAGTCAATAAACTGGGGCTGCAGGCGAGCCTGGCTGCTTTCCTCTTGCCCCATCTTGTTAGGTGTGTTGTTCTGCTATGGCAAATCTGAGAGGATGGGCACCAGGAAGCTGGCTGTCAATATGACTGAGAGCACTGGTTGATAAAGAAAATATCAAGGTGGGTGGAGACTCCAGGGACCAGGAGAGCAAGAGAGTCAAGTGGACCACCATAATGGGAGAAAGGAAAGGGGGAGAATTCAAAACTGAGAATTCCACCCTATGTTCGTTAGAAAAGTGTCTCTACTCTGATCAAGACTCGAGTCAATCTTACGTTGACTGTTACACATACCTGAACTAGAATGAAATCTGGCAGTTGCATGGTGTCTACGGAAAACATAAATGTTAAAGGGTCAGAGTAGTCTCTCTTCTTCCTATCTTATCATTAAATCTAACCCATTCTTAAAATGAAATCAGATCTAGCAAAACTTTTTATCCTGGACTCTTGCTGTTTTTAAACTTTATAAAGACTGATCATCTATTTTTGGAGGAATAATATAGTGCCTAACACATAATGGCACTTAAAAAATTATACAACAAATGAATTGTTGCTTTCTTGATAAAACTCTATTTTCCCAAGAGTTCTGTTGGCTGTATCTTTATTTTTAGATTTATTTTAAAATTAAAGTGTATTTCTTTTCATTACAAAAGTAATAATGGTAAATACAGAGTAAAAAATTAAAAAAAAAATTATCCCTGCTGTTACAGACCTCCTCTATTAATATTTTTGTGTATTTTCTTGCAGACTTTTCTATCAAGAGGTGCTTTTTTGTTTTTGTTTTTGGTGGGGGGGGGGCGGGCATTGGGAAGGTGGAATGTGGGAAACACACAGTTTTTAATTTAATTCAATTAAAATGAATTTGGTTTGGAGGCTTCCACCAACATTTGGAGTCACTGGGGTGTCTTCAGCACATTGTAAATTTCTGTTCTGAGAATTTTGAATAATAGTGTTCGAGCTGGAACAGAAAGAAGGCTCCTTGTTGATGAAATGAGATGTAGAGAGATTTGATGACCAGTTAGCTGAGTGTAGAATCTCATCTAGGACTCCCAGCCCGTTTGGGAGTCCTTCAAATAAGTATCCTCTTAGTGTAGTCACAGCAAGAGAAGCAACCAGAGAAAATGAAGGACGACCTGGAATTCCTGCAAAATATCTTGATGTGAAATAAGCCAATACATTAGAGAAGATGAAGTGACCTCAAGTAATAGCAAAATGTTTTAAAGCGTGTGTTCAAGAGGTATAGTCTTGGATCCAAATACGGGGTCCACCAAATACTAGCTCAGTGGCCTTAGACAGATTTCTTCAATCATTTCATTATTGAACAGATATGTATTAAGCACCAAGTACGTGCCTAGTACTCTCTGTGCTGGGGATATAGCAGTGGACAAAGCAAAGCCCCTTTCCCATGAGGCTTATAAGCTACAAGGGTAAGATAGACAGCAAAAAATGTAAATGTAGGCTGTGTCAGGTTGGCAATACATGGCAGGGAGAAAAATAAAGCACGATAATGGGGGAGAAGGGAGTGCCAAGGAGGGGTTGCTGTTTTATGAAGGGAGCACTTCACAGATAAGGTAACATTTGAGGGGAGATCTAAAGGAAGTCTCAGTCTTTCTCAGCCTCAGTTTTCTCCTCCTAAATGGGATAATGATAGTACCTCCCTCATAAGGCAGCATTGAGAATTAGAGGATGCATTAAAGCAAAGTGCTTTATTGATGGTAGCCAGAGTTATTATAATTTGTTTCCTCCTCTGTCAAATGAAAAAATTAAGTAGATTTGTAAAGACCTTTGTGGCAATAATACTGCTGTGATGCTTGGTCTTTGACTTGTGTGATGACACGTGCTCTTGATGGAATTTTGGATCTAATTCTCTCTCCCTGCTTATACTTAGCATATCTGCCAAAACTGCCAACCTATTTGACATCAGGTAGAGCTCTTAATGCACAGCTGAGAACAACAAGCCATATACAAAGGATGAGAACTCAACGTTCAATTCCTATGCAATGCAACTTTTCGCTGCAAACTTTAAACCAAGATTCTATCTAGTGGAGGAAATTAAGCTATACTTCTGTTCAGATTTATAGGGATGTTTCTGTGGATACAAGGCACACCTTGCTTGAAAGGATAACATTAAGACTCATTAAATTTTGAGCAAAGTGTACAATTGTGCTTATTATGAAGAAACTGAAAAAAAAAACTAAGGGCTTTACCTGGTTGGCATTTCTAAAGTTAATGCATCTTGAGTTAAAAACCAGCGCTTCCACAAGGTTCTGGAGTCTTCACATTTTTCAACCAACATCTGAGGAATGATTTTGTTGCATTTGAAAGTTGAATAAAGTGCTTAAATCTGTATGAAAATGTCTTTTATCAGGAAATGTGTTTTTTAAAGAGCGATGGGAAATTGTCTTCTAAAGCAAGCATTTGGGGAATTCCTCCCATGACTTTTGAACATGTTTCTTTCTTTCTTTTGAATAAGGACTGCCTTCTCTAAATCCTGTGTTAGGACTTCAGTCAGCAACGTGGGTCACTGAAAGGCACTGATATCCATGAGTGTTTTGACTTCTTCATGGATGTTATGCTAGATCTTTTTTTTTTTTTAAAGAAGATGTTGGGGGTAGGAGTTTATTAATTTATTTTTATTTATTTTTGCTGTGTTGGGTCTTCGTTTCTGTGTAAAGGCTTTCTCTAGTTGTGGCAAGCGGGGGCCACTCTTCATCGCGGTGCGCGGGCCTCTCACTATCGCGGTCTCTCTTGTTGCGGAGCACAGGCGTCAGACGCTCAGGCTCAGTAGTTGTGGCACACGGGCCTAGTTGCTCCGCGGCATGTGGGAGCCTCCCAGACCAGGGCTCGAACCCGTGTCCCCTGCATTAGCAGGCAGATTCTCAACCACTGCGACACCAGGGAAGCCCCAAGATCTTTTTTTATTATTATTAAATTATAGTTAATTTAAAAACTGTGTTAGTTTCAGGTGTACAGCAAAGTGATTCATTTATATATACATATTTCTCAAGATACTCTGGAGAGGACCTTGCAGATCAATCTAAGATTAAAGTTGGACCTGGTTACTACGGCTGTGCATTACAGAACTCCTTCTTCTGGCTAATTCCAGATTTATAAATTGATTTGTATTTATGGAAGAATTTGACCTACCCATTTTAAAGATATTTCTTATTTTAAAGGTACACATTAGCTGGTGTTCCTTTTTTCACTTCTGGCAAAGACGCATTCTGCTGATCTGAAAGAATTTACTGGACTGAAGGAGGCTGAACCCACTTATCAGCAGTGTTTATGTCTAGGCTCAAGCATGGCTAACTTATGGTCAGTGTCTGATTGTTTGAGGCTGCACTTTCCCCAACCATCTTTTCCTTGGCCTCTTCTCCATGAGTCCTCCTGGAACACCAAAGGGTCTTTAAAAATGATTTGACTCTAAAAGTCCTTCAGTCTGTATTTGTAGAAATTTGTAGCAGAAGGAGGTCTCAATACGTTTGGGCTACCTTTTTTTTTTTTAAACAAAAGGGGAAAACAAAATAAGTGCTGTTTTTTCAGTGGTAATAGAAACACCTAGTGTGCCTCTTCCATACCAAGTAGCAAAGATCTCCAAAAACAGGAAATGATATGCGACAAAGACGCAAGAAAATATGAATTTTTTGGTTGTTTGATCTTTGTATAAAGTCAGCTTGCACAGTGAGAGCCTGTGGTATATTATCTTTCTTATATTAACTTTTGTGGCAGCAGCGGGTTCATATGACACTTTCTTTCTTGTTTCTTCTTTTAAATTTATTTTACTGAAGTATAGTTGATTTATAATGTGTTAATTTCTGCTGTACAGCAAAGTGATTCACTTACTTATACACACATATATATTCTTTTTCGTATTCTTTTCCATTATGGTTTATCTCAGGATATTGAATATAGTTCCCTGTGCTATACAGTAGGACCTTGTTTTTTATCCATCCTATATATAATAGTTTGCATCTGCTCACCCCAAACTCCTAATCCAGTCCCCTTCCTCACCCCAGCAACCACAAGTCTGTTCTCTATGTCTATGAGTCTGTTTCTGTTTTGTAGATAAGTTCATTTGTACCCTTTTTTATAAGCTTCCGCATATAAGTGATATCATATGGTATTTGTCTTTCTTTTCCTGACTTACTTCACTTAATATGATAATCTCTAGGTCTATCCATGTTGCTGCAAATGACATTATTTCATTCTTTTTTATGGCTGAGTAGGATTCCATCGTATATATGTACCAAATCATCTTTATCCATTCATCTGTGGATGGACCTTTAGGTTGCTTCCATGTCTTGGCTATTGTGAATAGTGCTGCTATGAACATTGGGGTGCAGATATTCTTTTGAATTAGAGTTTTGTTCAGACATATGCCCAGGGGTGAGATTGCTGGATCACATGACAACACTATTTTTAGTTTTTTGAAGAAATTACATTCTGTTTTCCATGACACTTTCCTTCTTAACATACACCTTGGTGTGATCTACTAGCCTTCGTCATGGACTTTGCGTATCCAGGATTTATAGATTCACAATAATGCCAGATTGCTTTTCTAGCCTCACCAGCATAGCCATTAATTACACAAAGAGGCATGTGGCTAAGGACAGAGGTCACCAGTAATGTGATTAGGAGGCCCACTGTGCTTCAAAATTTTTCATGGATTAACATATGTCTTTTCAGTATCTGTTGACTGAGAAATAACACAATGTAAAAAAAAAAAAAAAAGATGACGCTATTGTGAATTCAGTTACATGGCCTCTTTTTAAGTGTACTTAAATACAACTGTTTATTAACTTCAGTTATACAACCTGTAAAGCTGGAGCCTCCTTCCCATCTCATGACCTGAGCTCCAATTCCAGGCCCCTCCCTGGAAGGAACTGGTATTAGTACCATAGATTGTATCCATCCATAACTTTTCTCTGCTCTCATATACAGATGTGCATCTATAAAAATAGTTGGTACTACTTTTTAACGTGTGGTATATGCATTTTTAACAAACTACATCCTACGGTATTATGCTGCAGCTCAACACAGTGTCTTGAAAGTTGTTTCATGTCAGTTCATAGAGAGCCCCACTTTTTTTAACCCCTGTGTAATATCATAGTTTATTCATTGCCCTTTTGTTGGTCATTTATATTTTCCCTCACATTTTGCTACTATGAAATGTGTTGCACAATCATCATTTGGTGTGTATGTGTGTATCCATCTGTGTGTATGTATATGTAATCTCCTTAGGACTATATGGCCAGTATCTCTGAATTAGACCCCAGGAAGTAGACTTGCTGGTGGATATGTGTTGCTTAGATATTTCTTTTTTTTTTTAACTACCTCTGATTTTGTTGTAGCAGTATAATAAAACCAAAGTTATTTTTTATTAAAAAAAAAAAGAAGTAGACTTGCTGGGAGTTTTACTTTTAAATGAAGTTATATTTCATTAATCACAAAATCAAACAGATATATTCGAAACATAATAGAATATATGTGTTAAGGCATTGCTTATTGAGCCTGAACACAGTTCTTAGTGCCAAAAGGTTGAAGAACACCCTGACTAGGAATCTCTAGCAGAGTGGACCTGAGGTGTAGTTCCAGAAGGGAAAGAATATAGGTCTAGATGTCACCAGCTTTGCTTCATCATGCATTAGCTCTGTGACTTAAGATGTCTGAATTTCTATTCCCTCATCTCTAAAATTGGGAAAATATGTTAACTTCCCTGTCCTGATAAGTAAATGAAAAAATTACATAAAAGTTCTTTAGATTGTTGGTCCCAGAAACATGACAGACTATCATGGAAGTTCTGTACACACACACACACACACACACACACAAAATAACAATAATTAATTTTTTTAAAAAAAGATTGAAATAATGCCATTCGCAACAACACTGGTGGACCTGGAAATTATCATACTAAGTGAAGTAAGTCAGACAGAGAAAGACAAATATCGTATGATATCACTTACATGCGGAATTTTTAAAAAAATGATACAAATGAACTTATTTACAAAACAGAAACAGACTCACAGACATAGAGAAAGAATTTATGATTACCGGGGGAAAGGTTGGGGGGAGGGATAGATTCAGAGTTTGGGATTGACATGTACACACTGCTATATTTAAAACAGATAACCAACAAGGACCTACTGTATAGCACAGGGGACTCTGCTCAGTATTCTGCAATAACCTAAATGGGAAAAGAATTTGAAAAAGAATAGATACATGTACATGTATAACTGAATCACTTTGCTGTACACCTGAAACACAGCATTGTTAATCAACTATACTCCAGTATAAAATAAAAATTTTTAAAAAACCACATAAAATGTTAAAAATAGAAAGTTGTACCCAAAAGGAAGAAAGGGAAATCTCCAGGTATCTGAAAAAAAGAGGGAACTCAAAATCAGAATGATAAGTTCATGAGCAGCTGTTATCACGGCCCAGAAGAGAATTAGACTTTGATATATGCACCAGATGCCTAGGGAGATGGTAGGGTTTCAATGCCCAAAGATCTGTCCCTGGCCTACTCCAGGCTGCTGAGATCCTAGCCTGAAGCCAGGGCCATGGATGCCTGCCCTTTCAATAAAAGGTGAACTTTAAAAACTCCGCAAAGGCCCAGGGAATCTCCAAGGAAGCTCATGAGTACCCAGGGTCCTGGTGGAAAAAATATTTTCCACGACAAATTGAAACTCTATGAGTGTGCTATGCATGGTGTGGAATCCAAATTTACCCTACTTGCTTCTTGGGGAATCCCAAGCTGAAAAAATTAATATAGGAACTTACTGTAGACTAATGAAACCCCTGGGCTTCTTTTACAGAAAAAAATAAAAATCATTCTCTAAATACAGTTCACAGCATACAGAATTCACACACACATACACACTCCACATGCCACAAAATGAAATAGAATAAAAATTAGGAAAATTTATACCCCAGGAACTTATTAAGGCAATATGAAAATTAGGATATTATAAAATAAGTGTCTAAAATAAAATAAGGGGAAATCATAATAATGGAACAGAATACTAAAAAGGACAGGCTTATTTGAAAGATATCACATAACTCTTTAGAAAGGAAAATTACAGTTATTGAAATTGTGCTTTGTAAATAAATACTCATGATAAAAGATAGGGCTTATTATTTTAAGATATAATTATTAGTGACTGAATAGTGAAAATAAAGCAATGATGCATGTTAGGGCATACTAATATGCTATAAATGCATTGACTTGTCATGATTTTCCATTCATCTCATTTTAATACCAATTTTTTTTTTTTTTTTTTTGCGGTATGCGGGCCTCTCACTGTTGCAGCCTCTCCCATTGCGGAGCAGAGGCTCTGGACACACAGGCTCAGCGGCCATGGCTCACGGGCCCAGCCACTCCGCGGCATGTGGGATCTTCCCGGGGGCACGAACCCGTGTCCCCTGCATCGGCAGGCGGACTCTCAACCACTGCACCACCAGGGAAGCCCATAATACCAATTTTTTATAAAGAAAGGACAAGTTCTCCTTACCCACAATATCCCAATCCACACAAATAATAACCCCAAGGAGCAAAATATAAATCAAATCCAAAGTCTTCAGAAACCTCTGGACTTTAAGTCTTTCAGCCTTTATTCTTCTTTGAGTTTGGACTCCTTTTTTAGGGAATAAATTTCCTTGTGGGAATTAAGGGACCATACCTTGTATAAAGTATAAAGTAATTCTGGAGACAAAGGGAAGTGCTTGTAAAAGTTGAACTCTAAACCTTAGAAACATCTTGCGTCCCATCATAACAATAAAGACAATCTTGTTTTGCCTCTGGGACTTGGCATGGCTGTAGCCTGAGGAGCTAGATCCTGCTTTTCTTCAGCAGTAAAGTTGTCCAATATGCTTAGACTGCGAAGAAGTTCTTATTGAGTGTGCTGCTAATGAAACTGTTGCTTATTTTCCATGCTTATGGGACAGTGGGCACAGGAAGAAACCCAAAGAATTTCTACTTTATAATAGACAGTTCAGAGACTTTTCTGAAATGTCCCTTTTTGTTGATGTTGCTGCTGGTAAGAACCTCACCCTCCTCCTGATTCACTGCTGAAAGGTCTAGACCTTTTCTGCACAACTGTCAAGTGTTTTCCTGCTCTTTAAAAATAAGACTCCCCCAGGAATGCTCATATTTTTGTTTCTACAACATTTGTGATGCCAAGTTCTGAGCTGAGCAGAAATATGAAATTTGCTAAATATGAGAGAATATTTATTAGGATATCAGTTCTTGTCTGAACTTTCTAGTCATCTCCTTTGCTTAGGAATGTTTTCTGTTGTTGTTATTGTTAATATTATGTATCGATGAGAATAATGCTAAGTTATTTATTAAAATAAGATGAGAAAGCTAAATTATCGTAGGAAAGGTAACTTTTCTAGAGATCGTAGGGAGAGACTCTGCAACTTTGACTTATTGGACGGCTTAGACTTGTTGGACGGCTTAGAACAAATTAGCTTAAAATGTGAAACTGATGTAACCAGCTAAAGGGAAAAGAAATGAAGTTTAGAATTCGGTTATCCCCCAGAAGAAAAAAAGGTCCTATTAAGTTCATGTAAGAACAACTGAAAGTAAGACATGCGCCATCCATTTTGAAAATAATTGAATTTGTTTCAATCATGACATGTTTCCAGCATTAAAGACTGTAGACTCATGTAGGATCTTGGAACCAGATTCAGAGCTTGACAGTGCAGGATGGGGAGAGAGGGAGGAATGGCTGTCTTGTTGGAAACATTTAACTGTTAATAATTTCTTCTGAACCTCTTTCGGTAGAAACCAAAACGTGCTATGGTGGTGTATACAAGATGCCAAATCAGAATACAGACCCATCTACGGATGCATGCTTTACTTTCATTCCATATGTAGGAACTGTCTTTGGAATGGCAGCCCCATTCTAAGCAAGGATCGGGGAATGGCAGTCAGGGAACAGGGAGCTATTTCTGCTTCCCAGTTGACACTCTCTGAGGCTTCCTTCAGTCCTCCAACTTGCTTTTGCTGGCTTTGCTCCTGCTAAGAACTGCACCCTCTTCCTGCTTCCCTTTGTCCTTGTTTCTCACTTAACCTCCTTGAGGCTCAGTTTCCTCATTTGTCAAAGCCTAGGGCCTGGACCATGGTAAAAACTTAGATAACATTGATTTCCTTCTTAATATACCCTATTTTCTATCCACTTAAGTGGTGATATGATAATAGCAAAATGGAGGAAAATGAGACAGGAAGCTAATTCTCCAGTAGGTTTTCTCCTTTAATATTCCTGTGGTCCCTCGTGGAAGAAGCCTCATCTGTACCTTACCCTTTCACTCTCCTTTCTTACTCTCCAGGGGCCCTAATGTTCAGGGGAGTCATTGGAATGGAATGTTCCTCTGAAATGTAGATGATTGTTTTGTTTCCTCTAGACCCCTGTGATCTCTAATCTCACTTTATGCCCTTACTACCACTGCCACCCTCGTCTTTCTATAGAATATTAAAATTATGGTTGGACTTTGGGCGGAGATTTCACTTTCTCTTTCTTAGTAATCTTTTTATTTTTTTATTTTTGGCCTCGCTGTGCAGCTTGTGGAATCTTAGTTACAGGACCAGGGGTCAAACCCGTGCCCCCTGCAGTGGAAGCGTGGAGTCTTAACCACTGGACCACCAAAGGAAGCCCTCTTTCTTAGTATTCTTAGCAACACAAACTCCTAGACAACCTTAAAAAAGATTTTAAGCTTGTTATAGGAAAAGGAAGGCTTAAAAGAATTTGGGAAGTGGACAAAGGTAGGGAGCCAACCTTGAGGGGTGTCAATAGATGGTGATGGCAGAACGTTGAAGCAGGTAGACCCACCCTGAGGTGCTCAGAGCAAAGTATCTGGAAGGTGACCCACACTGAGAAGGCTCTGAGAAGGAGACACATTTCCCTGGAGCCCTTGAGCCTTCTTTTCGGGACTTTGCTTCTTTGAGTGTCCCGAGATTGCTCTCTGGAATCCTAACTCCTGCTGCTGGGTAGCTGGGGTGAAAGATAAGAAAAAAAGTCACTGATCTCACCAAAGTACTCTGAATTCATGTTCTCCCAGTATGATTATTACACTAGTATATGGTACCCCTAGCATGGCATATTATGCCTCTGGTTCATTGTCAGGTAGCTACCGCTTAGATCTTGTTTCTTTGGGAGAATGTTTTCTGAGAGCTCCAAACAACCAGGTTGAAGCCAAACATTGGGAACCAAACATTGGGAATAAAAGCTGTTCAAAAGTTAAGTCCAACTGATAATGCAGTCAATTACACAAATTTTTCTAGATAACCATATGGTGTGATGCTATGCCATCTAATGGGATGAAAGGTTTCAGATGTTTGCAAGTAAATAACCGATAGCTAAGGACATAGTGCCATCCCAGGTCATGACACAACTAAGCCAGCCTATTGTAACACCTAAAATCACACAAAACAAGCTATCTCTTATTTAAAGGAGGTGAACTTTATTTGATTGTACATATGGCTGTTTTGAGAAATACAGCCGGCTTAAGTTTCCTCGGTAGTTTATACCAGCAATAAATCTTTCCTGATGCTCTCAGTTTTAGTGTTTTCAATTTAATTGGCTGCACTTAAATTGTCTGATCTTGAAAAGCAATAGGAAAGTGCATTAAGATGAGTGCAATCAAATACAAATGGCTCAAGGTTACATTAAAAAGGGGAAAAATCCATATATTATTCCATTTAATCTATTGTACTCAATGTTAAAGTCTGAATAAGAATAGTAATTATAGTCATTTAAAAAATGTGTTTTCAGAGAATATTTCATGGCTTAAGAATATGCTGTCATTATATTGAGTGGAAAAAAGATCACAAAACTGTATTTTGGAATGATCCCAATATTGTAAAATAACTGATTATATGTACAAACATACGTACAATATATGTATATGCATATATACATGCAAACACAAAGAAAAATTAAAAGACTTGAAATCAATAAAGACAAAGATTAACAGTGGTAATCCATGTGGTGGGATTAGGTATGACTTTAATTTTTTTCTTTGTATTTTTTTCTGTATATTCTATAATGGACAACTTTTAATTTATTTTCATAGATTTTTTTAAAGAAAAAAACATTATAGGAGAAAAGAAAATTAAAATGAATGTAATCTAACCCTAGTATGAAAGGAAATTTCCATTGCAAAGGAAAACAAAATACTTTCAAGTAAGGAAAGAAGCTGCTGAACAGGCAGGGAAAAAAAGAGTAAGGAAGATAGTCAATGGGTCAGGAATATATACAACTTTCTCCTTAAAGCATGAGCATTTTTCTTTCCACAACTGCATCCTACCTCTCCAGAGCTAATTTCCTTTGATCTCTGGAAGGCAAGTTTCTGAACTAATCAGAAGAAAGATCACTTTTGGCCCTGACGAAGCGGCCCAACTGGCATTGCATTTGTGAGCAGTGTTCGTTTCAGGGTTGCTGACTGTACAGGCTGCTTCATGGGCTACTTTTTGGGCAGCTGTCCTGATCTGGTTTTGTGTGGCGTTGCCATAGGCTTTCCTGGTTTCCTCCGTGCACCAACAGGCACATTGGAAAACTTGCGTCTGATTCCGTCAGGATCCACGGCTGTCACACTGTGAGCCTCCTGTCTCCCTTCAGCCTGAACTGGTCTCCAGACTTGACAATTGTTCCACATTAACTTGTGGTCGGGTCTCCATCTTTTGTTCCCAGATATTCTCTTATTCAGCTTATTCAGATCCTCAGCTTTTATCCTGAGATCTAGCCACATGGTGACATTGCTCTGAGATTGCCCCAAATGCTGATCCCCAAAAAGAAATGTGCACTTCTGTCTGGGCCTGCCAGCCACACCCAGTGAAGTCGGACTTTTATGTAAAGGCTGGGTTTTCAAACAAAAGCATGAGATTGAGACAAGGACAACTTCAAGGTTGAGTTTAGAGGACTGTGTTATGCTCTTTTGGCTTGTTTCTGAGCCAAGATTTTATATATATATACATATATATATGTATATATATATATATATTTAAATCAGGGTTTGCAAAGTAGCTGATAAAGTGGCTGTAATTATTTTGGTGAAATAATTTCTCTAAACATAATAATCTCTAGCATAGATTCTGTGCTATAGGCATGAAGGTAAATCTTTGTTCCAAATATGATTTTCAAAAGAGGTAATGCATGTAGGTGATTAATCCGTAGAGTAAGCATTCAATAACTGTTAATTCCTTGTGGTTAGCTGAAGCACTAGGGCTGTATGTTGCAAGCAATGGGCCGTGGTTCCTCTGTGTCACAGAACAATTTTAATTTTGGCAGTGGTGCTTTTGCTTCTAGACTAGAAATCTGTCTCAACTCTAAGGTATTTATGTTATTCACATTGTAAGTTCCTTATGGAAAACATTTCCTCTTGGGTTACTATCAATTTCTTCCTTTATGTCTGTTAATATTTGCTTATATATTTAGGAGGTCCTATGTTGGGTGCATATATATCTACGTGTGTTATATCTTCTTCTTGGGTTGATCCCTTGATGATTATATAATGTCTTCTTTGTCTCCTGTAATAGTCTTAGTTTTAAAGTCTATCGTGGGGACTTCCCTGGTGGCACAGTGGTTAGGAATCTGCCTGCCAGTGCAGGCGACATGGGTTTGAGCCCTGGTCTAGGGGCTTCCTGGTCCAGGAAGATCCCACATGCCACGGAGCAACTAAGCCCGTGTGCCACAACTACTGAGCCCGCATGCCACATCTACTGAAGCCCACGCACCTAGAGCCCATGCTCCGCAACAAGAGAAGCCACCACAATGAGAAAAGTCCACACACAGCAACGAGAGTAGCCCCCACTTGCTGCAACTAGAGAAAGCCCACGTGCAGCAATGAAGACCAAACGCAACCAAAAATAAAATAAATAAATTTATTTTTAAAAAAAGTCTACTGTGTTTGATATAAGTATTTTTACCCCGGCTTTCTTTTGATTTCCAGTTGCCTGGGATACCTTTTTCCATCCCCTCACTTTCAGTCTGTGTTTGTCTTTAGACAAAGTGAATGTCTATACACTTTATTTATTTATTTATTTATTTTGTGGTACGCGGGCCTCTCACTGTTGTGGCCTCTCCTGTTGCGGAGCACAGGCTCCGGACGCGCAGGCTCAGTGGCCATGGTCCACGGGCCCAGCCGCTCCGCAGCATGTGGGATCTTCTCAGACCGGGGCACGAACCTGTGTCCCCTGCATCGGCAGGCGGCCTCTCAATCACTGCGCCACCAGGGAAGCCCTGTATACACTTTAGACAAAGTGAATGTGATATACCACATTAACAAATTAAGGTATAAAAACCAAATGATCATCTCAATAGATCCAGAAAAAGCTTTTGACAAAATTCAACATCCATTTATGATAAAAACCCTCCAGAAAATGGGCATAGAGGGAACCTACGTCAACATAATAAAGGTCATATATGACAAACCCACAGCAAGCATCATACTCAATGGTGAAAAACTGAAAGCATTTCCACTAAGATCAGGAACAAGACAAGGTTGTCCACTCTTGCCACTCTTATTCAACATAGTTTTGGAAGTCCTAGCCATGGCAATCAGAGAAGAAAAAGAAATAAAAGGAATACAAATTGGAAAAGAAGAAGTTAAACTGTCACTGTTTGCCCATGACATGATACTATACATAGAAAATCCTAAAGAGGCCACCAGAAAACTATTAAAACTAATCAATGAATCTGGTAACGTTGCAGGATACAAAATTAATGCACAGAAATCTCTGGCATTCCTATACACCAATAACAAAAAAATCAGAAAGAGAAATTAAGGAAACACTTCCATTTACCATTGCAACAAAAAGAATAAAATACCTAGGAATAAACCTGCCTAAGGAGGTGAAAGACTTGAACTCAGAAAGCTATAAAACACTGATGAAAGAAATCAAAGATGACATTAACAGATGGAAAAATATACCACATTCTTGGATTGGAAGAATCAATATTGTGAAAATGACTATACTACCCAAAGCAATCTACAGATGCAATGCAATCCCTGTCAAACTACCAAAGGCATTCTTCACAGAATTAGAACAAAAAATTTCACAATTCATATGGAAACACAAAAGACCCTGAATAGCCAAAGCAATATTGAGAAAGAAAAAAGAAGTTGGAGGAATCAGGCTTCCCGACTTCAAACTATACCACAAAGCTACAGTAATCAAGACAGTATGGTACTGGCACAAAAACAGAAATACAGATCAATGGTACAGGATAGAATGCCCAGAGATAAACCCACACACATATGTTAACCTAATTTACAACAAAGGAGGCAAGAACCTACAATGGAGAAAAGACAGCCTCTTCAATAAGTGGTGCTGGGAAAACTGGACAGCTACATGTAAAAGAATGAAATTAGAATACTCCCTAACACCATACACAAACATAAATTCCAAATGGATTTAAGACTTAAATGTAAGACCAGATACTATAAAACTCTTAGAGGAAAACATAGGAAAAACACTCTTTGACATAGACCACAGCAAGGTCTTTTTTGACCCACCTCCTGGAGTAATGGAAATAAAAACAAAAATAAACAAATGGGACTTAATAAAGTGAATCTCTTATAGACAGTTTATATGTAGGTCTTATTTTGGTATCCATTCAGCCACTTGGTGTCTTTTGATTGGAGCATTTAGTCAATTTACATTTAAAGTAATTATTGATATGTATGTTCTTATTGCCATTTTGTTAATTGTTTGGGGGTTGTTTTTGTAAAAAAACATTTTCTCTTGGAAGAATGGGGAAAGGAGGACAGTGACACATAATATGTCACATCCTACTTTTTCTGACCCCCCCCCTTCCTTTATTTTTGTGTGTTTTGTTTTTGTTTTTGACTCCATGGAATGAATGACTCGATCATACAACCACCTGGAGAAAATTTCTCCTAATTCAGATCCCTTCTGGATGGCCAGAGGGACGTAGCCAGTAACCTGGTGAGATGGGCATTGCCTGAACAACAGCCCTCTTTCCTACTTAGTAGGTTATTTACTCAAGTTTTTTTCCTCTGGAGACTTGGAGGCAATCTACTGCCAGCAGGATCTGAGCACTGGGAAGACTGGAGGGTGCCTATCTCTCTTGGAAAGAAAACACTCATTCCATTCTGGATTAGGGTGGGGGTGGGGATTAACATGATTAAGTTTGGTAAATTCCTTCATTAATGTGGCTGTTATCTAGCAGTCAAAAATCAAAATTCAAAGAATCATACATCCTTGGCAAAGTTGCTTCTTCAAGCCGCTCCTCCAGGGCATGAGGAATCTGCTGGGTGGAGCGGGGAGCTCTTGCATCCCATTAGAAGTGGAGAAATGAATAGACTTTCCTCTTAGGGCTCTCCCATTATATCATGCTTGCTCTTGAAATCTGTCCCTTTTCCTCACTTCCTCTTAAACTTGTGTCAAACCAAGAGAATTAGGGATTTCATTCCTCCTTTCCTCTTTCCTTCTGTACATTTTTTGTTTTGCCTTTTCCTTTGAAGGGACACACTTTTCATTCATTGCCTTTTTTTTGAGTATCCACTCTGTGATAGCACCTTATTTCTAATAATATAGAACAAAAATATTCTATCTCCTTCAAACTCCTTTAGTTCTGTATCTCAGAATATGCCCCCTCATTGCTGGAAAAGGCATATGCAGGAGACCAATGAACATTACACAGTGGATGGTTTCTTTTGGGAAGGTTTTCCCATCAGATTCTCTGTGAACTCCTATGTTCTCTCTCATTGGAATGGGTACTTGCTGGGATGAGAATTTGCCTAAGTGGTACCATTATTATGATTGTCAAAATATTTTTGATTTCACCAAAAATGTTTGCCAATAATTCCGAGTATTTGTGTGGTCACTTTAAAATCTTTAAAAATACCTATCTTTTCAGTAACAGCATGTTCTCCTTAGCATGAAGTTTCTACTTTCTATTAAATATGATGGTTTTGTTATTTCTGCTTCAGAGGAGAGTACCCTACCATTGAGCAGAACCCTGGGTGAAATGGCTGTAAAGGAGGCAACATTTTAGGTGTCCCTTCTTTATAGGAAAGGCAGAGATGCGAGGTTTGATAAAAATGGGGGGTACATATATACAATGGAATATTACTCAGCCATAAAAAGAAAAAAATTAATGACATTTGCAGCAACATGGATGGACCTAGAGATTGTCATACTGAGTGAAGTAAGTCAGAGAAAGACAAGTAATTCATATGATATCACTTATATGTGGAATCTTTAAAAAAAGGGTATAAATGAACTTATCTACAAAACAGAAATAGAGGGGCTTCCCTGGTGGTGCAGTGGTTGGGAGTCCACCTGCTGATGCAGGGGACACAGGTTCGTGCCCTGGTCTGGGAAGATCCCACATGCCGCGGAGCGGCTGGGCTCGTGAGCCATGGTCGCTGAGCCTGCGCGTCTGGAGCCTGTGCTCCTCAATGGGAGAGGCCACAACAGTGAGAGGCCCGCGTACCGCAAAAAAAAAAGCAACAAAAAAAAACAGAAATAGAGTTACAGATGTAGAAAATAAACTTATGGTTACCAGGGCGTAAGGGCGGAGGGGGGGGGATTAAAGTGGAAGATTGGGATTAACATATACACACTACTATATATAAAAGAGATAACCTACTCTATAGCATAGGGAACTCTACTCAATACTCTGTAATGACCTATATGGGAAAAGAATCTAAAAAAGAGTGGAAATATGTAGATGTATAACAGATTCACTTTGCTGTACACCTGAAACTAACACAACATTGTAAATCAACTATACTCCAATAAAAATTTTTGTTGTTGTTGTTGAAAGGAGGTGAGAATGTTGAAAGGAGGTGAGAGGATGTTGTTTCTAAATATAAAATGTATATTAACTGCCATGGACATAGAAGGAGATGATTCACTTCACAGGGAAAGCAAGCAGAGAGAAACCAGAAGATCATATGATTATAAATGGTGATAGACCTCTGAGTCAAATCTCAGGTTAGTGGTTTCAGAAATCAAGGTGCTTCTCTTAGATGCTGGATTCAAAGTAATCTTGTAACCTAATGGACCTTCAGCCCACTTAATTAATTGTGTCAACAGATCCCCACAGTCCAGTTCTGTTTGCTCTTCAGTTTTAATTCATGGGTCCTGAGCAGTAGTTCTCACACATGAGTGTGCATCAGAACCTGTGGTTTATTAAACAAGAATCACCTGTAGTTTATTAAACGTGAAGCTTCTAGTGTTCTACCTCTGGAGAATCTAGCTCAGCAGGGCTGCCAGAGGGCCCTGGAAGCTGTATTTATGATGCACACTCTAGCTGGTTCAGCCATGGAATGAACTATGAGAACCAATGATTTAGTGGTGTTTGGGATTTAGGTAGTTTTGACAGGGAAGAAATATATGAAGAATAATCAGAAAATGATTGGGATGGACTGCCATAACCTCACAGAAAAATCATTTAAATTAATCCACTCATCTGACTAAAGCAAGATTGTACACATCTTATAATTATATTCAACAAATGTTAAATAAATGTTCAAGAGTCTTATCCCAAATATTATTGAAACATTGTTTTTAGTAATAGTTACCTGTTTGCTTCCTGGACATTCCTAGAATCATGATGATTTTGAAAACTTTCTTATAGCATTCAAAATATAAATGGAAATGAACAGGTTCATAGACCCCAACTCACTTTAATGAACACTTGCTACATTTCCACCGGAAACCCTGTCCTGGGTTAATATCTGGCTTCGCCTTCATGTCTAATGGTAGGAGACAGAAAAAATGTCCCTGCTAATTACAGAACAATGGAATGTAGTTGGTACCATAATAGATGGACCTATAGAGAACAGGTGAAATGAGATGAAGAAGCAAGTTTTTCGACCTAAAAGAAACTTTAAAGATAATTCTTAAGTCTATCAAAGACTTGTTTCACAAAGAAAAAATTGGGGTTCAGAATTAGGGAGGCTTCAATGTCTTCCTTCATTTGTGTGAAAGACCTTAAAACTCTACATCATGCTTTCTGTCCCACCCACATGAACTTTGTAAATGATATTCTAGGGGGTGTATATATGTGTTTTGGTATGTAAATGAAAGAAAACTGTAAATATAACTATAACATTGTTTTCTTTAATTTAATTTACATGGGCCTTTGGATCTTCTGAAATATCTTGATCACTGGGATTCTCATACCGTCTTTTTTTAACATGGTGGATTGTTTATATAGCTGGACTGATCAGCACACACGTGCTTCCCTAACCCATGATTTCCCAGCTACTGGGGACCAGACGTGTAGAGCTATATGGAGTTAGTGTCAGATATCAGGTTTTTCTTTCTGAAACCTCACGCTGTCATGAAAATAAATGCATTTTGGGACAGGATTTGGTAATATTTTGACGTGTGGCATATTTAAAACCTAGGTACCCAAAGCAAAACAACAACAAACAAAACTAAAAGAAAAAGGAACAAAGAAAGAAATGCCTCTCTACACCTCCCACTTCTTCTAAGTCTCTAGCAGGGCTGGAAACAGGCAAG
This sequence comes from Aethalodelphis obliquidens, assembly GCF_003676395.1. Classification (NCBI taxonomy): domain Eukaryota; kingdom Metazoa; phylum Chordata; class Mammalia; order Artiodactyla; family Delphinidae; genus Aethalodelphis; species Aethalodelphis obliquidens. Next base: position 73,624,451 of record NW_020837948.1, read on the forward strand.
GAATGATCCTTTGAACTCTATTTCTATGGATAACGTCCCAGTTGATTTTTGAGTAGGAGGCTACCAGAGCAAGGTCACACAACACAGATATGCAGGGATAGAAAGCTTCCTTCAGGGGTGAAGTTGAAGCAGTTAGCAATTGTTAAATCTCTTTCCTGGCAAGCTCTAATCTGGGGCTGACAGGGAATTACAGGTCTTAATGGTTTATAGCAGAGCTCTTAGTCATATTATTTCTAAAACACAAAGCAGCTAACAAAACTTAGACTAGGTAAAATGCACAACTGCACAATTTTGCTTAATTCAAGTGTTAAGCTCTAATTTGGGGCTTGAGGGCAGAGCAGAAATGTGATAAATGTTCATAATCTGCCTCCCCAGAAGTCTCTTTCTTTAAACTCAGTAGGGATCAGCTAGCTTTGCCTCTCTGCTCTCTAAAAGGAAGGATGTAGTTGCTAATTTGCTAAATACTTTGGATAAATTCCCAACTTCGTTTTAGACAACTGGACCAATTATGAACTACTTGGAGAACACCTCACAGAACAAGCTGATAGAATAAAACAGCAGAGTGTTCTATCCTGATTTAGGGATCTTGGAGCGAGCCCAGGAGTTAAGAGGCCTGGGTTCAAATTCCTGCAGTGTAGGGGTGGGTGGGACTTTAACATAAAGCGTTTGGAATTAGACAGACCCAGCTTTATACAATACCTGTTACTTTCTAGCTGGGTGAACTTGAATTACTGAGCTTTTGAAGCTGCAGATTTCTTATCTGTGTAATGGCAGATAGAGGGTGTTTGGAAAGTATCTGTGGTGAGTGACTGCTTACTTCACTGAGTGGTTAAGAGAATTAAAGGCATGAATTCACATGTGGCATTTAGGATGGTATTTGGCTCATATATAGCAATACTCAATAAGGGGTAATTATTTTTCCTATTTCTAGCTTATGGTTTTGCACAAATCACTTAATCTGTCTTAATCTCTCTTTCCTTTATCTGAATCATATTTAATGGAGTTTTTGGATGAGAATTAATGGAAAGAATTTTATGAAAATGCCTGGCTCACAGTAGGCCCTCAATAGAGGAAAAAAGAAAAGAAAAAGAAAAAAGACAAATGAATCTGCCCCTGGGTATCTGGGGTGCTCAGAGCTTCTAAACATGCCATTTTGGAGCATTAACTCTTTGTGCAATCCATCAATTATCACTACTTGAAAGTGGAGAAGTACTTCAACATGCAATGCAAGGATGTGACCAAGAAAAGGAAGCTCGAACATATTTGAGGGGGAGTAAGTGAAGCCAATCAGAGTGAGTGGATCAGGAAGGAGGCCTTAAAGGCTCTGGTTTAGTTGCTTAGCAGGACCTAGCAGAAGTAGCTTTCAGTCTAAAGATGTCAAGTAAATAGGACCTCAAGGGCCAAGAAAATATCATTTGTTCTTTTGGTAGTTTCTACAGTTTTATTAGGAGCACAAGTTGAGCACATGATAGGCAACAAATAAATGCTTGTTGATGATACACACTATTGGTTGTGCACCCAGTGGCTATTCTCTTTTTCCTCTTGGTGATAGAAACCTGGTTTTGATCAGGCAACAAAAGGTCCAGCCCCAGAAAAATGACTCATGGTTGCTCTAAATCAATCATAGCAATTCTATTCTTCTTACCCAGTGATTGGTCTAGAAGTGGTCATATAACACAGTTATGGCCAATAAGACATCTGCTGACTATTTCTGGGAAATATTTTTCTTCTGAAAAGATAAATATTCATCAGGAGAAGTCACCCCCCCCCTTTTTTTTTTTAGTTTTGCTCTCATCCTATGACCTCCTGTTTAGGATCCTATTGCCTAAAGAACTTGTAATTGAAGCAGCCATCTTGTGATGAGGGGAAATTTTGCCAATACAATGAGAAATGCAAAGAGGAAGGATGGGAGGAGCCTGAGTCCTTCATGATATCTTTGAGCTGTAAACCAAACCCAGGGGCAACACACTTCTTATTAAGTAAATAATGTGTGTTCTTATGGTTTAAGCCACTGTTAATCAAGTTTTCTGTTTATTACAGGTTAACCCTGGTAATAATAATAATGATAACATTTAGAGTCCTTACTATGTGCTGAGAATTTTCTAAGTGCTTCGTATATGTTTGTTCCTTTTTTTTTTTTTCTTTTTTTTTTTTTGCGGTACGCGGGCCTCACTGTTGTGGCCTCTCCCGTTGCAGAGCACAGGCTCCGGATGCGTAGGCCCAGCGGCCATGGCTCATGGGCCCAGCCACTCCGCAGCATATGGGATCTTCCTGGACCCGGGCACGAACCTGTTATTAGCTTGCCCGGTGTTACAAACATAGTAAGTTACAGAATTAGCATTTACATCTAGTTATCTGTTTCTACTACTATATAAGCTACTTCAGTACAGCTGAAATATTTATAATAACATAAAAATTGTCAGATTGAATTGCCTTATGTTGGCCAGAGAGCAACAAGAAAACACCTGAATCCTAATTTATTAATATAATATCAGGAATATAATAGCCAAGAGCCTATATAATGGCTATTTCATATATCTGCTAAAGAAATTAATATAATTTTTCCTGTATTTCGAAAATATGTACAAATGTAACCAAAGTACCAGGAAACATGTAACAAAAATGTTATTTTATGGGGGAATGGTTTACCAGTTAGCAATGATTTGAAATGGTTCAAAAATTAAAATCATAAAAATGTAAATTAAAAAAAATTTTTATTTATTTTTGGCTGCGTTGGGTCTTCATTGCTGCGTGTGGACTTTCTCTAGCTGTGGCGAGCGGGGACTACTCTTCGTTGCGGTGTGCTGGCTTCTCACTGAGGTGGCTTCTCTTGTTGCAGAGCATGGGCCCTAGAGCACACGGGCTTCAGTAGTTGCAACATGTGGGCTCAGTAGTTGTGGCTCGTGGGCTGTAGAGTGCAGACTCAGTAGTTGTGGCGTGTGGGCTTAGCTGCTCCAAGGATGTGGGATCTTCACAGACCAGGGCTTGAACCCATGTCCCCTGCACTGGCAGGCAGATTCTTAACCACTGCACCACCAGGGAAGTCCCGTAAAAATGTAAATTATAATAGAAGACTGGATTTCACTCGATAACCATGCAGTTAGAGTCCTGGGAGGAGCAATGGAAGGATCTGTCATTGCTTCAGCAAGTGATACTCCTAAATGAAATAACACAAGCTTGGAAAGAGCTATTTGTCTATCTTTTTGATAGGGTTTGCACTGAAAATATTTATTTACAAGGTGATTTTTTCATGAATAAAACCAATAATAAGGTATCCTAATACTAAACCTAATAGATGAAAATGAAACTTTTCCTCCTCTGCCTCTTCTTCTTCACTCATAGTAAATGATAAGAAAAAACCCTTACAAGAACTGGAAAGGAAAGAATTGCAATTTGCTATCTTTGTACACATGCTTAAATGGTATTCTAAAGAGAAGAGGACAAATTAATTGGAGTATTGGTTCAAATGTTTGTAGTGACAAGCAATAGAAAATACAAATCAAAATGACTTAAACCATGCAGAAAATGAATTATCTCACTTTTTAAGAAGACATGATGTAGGGACAAATATAGACCTTATGTTCTAGAATTGTAATGAAAGAAAAAAGAATGATTTCCTGTAAAACCCTTGAAACAGAGCACATAGCTAGCATTCAATAAATATTAGCTACCATTATCTCATCAGCTAGGTTTACGTCACAAGTCCATGTCTGTACCAATCACTGACAAAGGGAATGGCACTTTCATGGTTATCTTAAAGTCAGCCGGATTTTTTGTGTTTTTTTTTTTTGAGCTAGTGAGATAGAAATAGGGTCACCTTGTTGACAGAACAATTCTATGAGCAAAGAAGTAGGAGAATGGCTGCTGGTTGAGAACAAATAGTGCCAGTACAACTGTGTTTAATGTAACTGGGGAGAAGATCTTTTAAAATGCTTTATTATATTTAGGTATATTGATTGTCTGAGGTCTACAGGAAACCAGTAATACCAGTATGAAATTGAAGAGGCCCTATTGTATGAGGGTAAGTCTAGAGGAGGAGGGGGGCAGAAAACTTACCACTCAAAACCCATACATTTGTCATATCAAGGGACTGCCCCTAAACTGGCTTGAGAAGTTAGGGATCTCAACCTCTTTTTCCCACCCAATGACATTCTCTAACCACAGTTGGCATTTGGCTAATCTTAGTCTCCTGCTTTATTCCAGTTCTTTGTGCTGATTCCAAAGACCATTCTTACTCTCCCATTATTCAACACCCATCTTTATAGTTGCTTAGTTTAGAAGCAAGAAGAGGGAACAGCCTTCTACCCAGGGACTTTTGGTTATATGGAAGAGAAACCTACTCAAGCTGGTTCAAGTAAATTGGTTGAGGGATACTACATCAAAATAAAAATAACCTTCATGAAGTCCAAATGTCACCAGGCCTCAGAAGAACTCTGGGAAAGTGAGACTCAGGCTGCTCTCTTTCTCTTTGGGACTCTGCGGCAACTTACACTGATCTTACTGTATAGACCCAACATGGCACCCAGTGTTAATTCTATACTATTTAGCACAATCTCTCAGTTCAAGTTCTCTCCACTGACTCAGTCTCTCATTGTCCTAATTTTAAATTCCTGAGACACAAGTTTGATTAGTTTCACTTATCAAACCAGGTGCTGGTTATCATGGAGATGAATTAGTGACTCCATATGTAGGGAATACTCTATTGTAATTGGATGGAAAGTGAAAATTATTCAGAATATGTGACAGATTATGGTAAATGGACTAAGCACTGAACTGAGAGTTTAGAAACCTAAGTTCTAATTCTGATTATGTCACTACCTGTTTGTAAGGTCTTACTTCTGCAAAATATGAAATTAAAATAGATGTTTTCTAAGGTTCCTCTCACCCTAATATTCTATAAATCGTCATTTTGTAATCTGTGACGTAATTCCTGAAGTTATCAATTATTGTACATTGACTATGTCGTACCTAGATTGATTCCTTGTAGCAGATCAAGAACTTTAAACTCAGCAAAAATGTTTTACACAGCCCACCGTGGAGTGGCTAACTTCTGGGAGTACTTTCTGTAGAGTTAATCTAAGGTTAAAAATCTACCTGAATTTTTATTTATAGCCAACTTAGAAGATGCTAGAGAAGAAAGTATATCAGAGGTAAATCCAGGACCTCTGGATGAGGGAGCAATTGACTAAGATGCACAGTAGGAGTCTATTAGAGTGTTTATTGTTATTTTGTTAATGAATAAATAGTAGATGTTCAGTATTTGTATCTCGCTAAATTGATAAGAACGTAATTATTACTTGTATTGCCATATTTAATAAGATTCACTGTAATCAATTCAACATTTCGTGTGCATGGATGCTATTCTGAACATAGAAAGAGTCCCAGGCATTTTTTTCCTATTAAAATAGAGTTAAAGTTGAATGGCTTACTAGACTATATTCTGAATTCTCTGCTTCTACAATGACACAGGATTAGGAAACATATGCATGGAATTATGAAAGGTTTAAAGCAGAAAAAATTTCATATGTTTAAGTGTAAGTGGAAAATTTGACACTAGATTGGGTGCCTCACAAGGGGGTGATGGGCATAGAAACCACATTCGTATCAGTCACAGCAGAAGGAATAGGAGCTGCTTGGGCTGCCTTCATGTATTTGGTTATAGTGGAAGGAGAAGATGGCATTTCCTTCTCCAGTGGGAAGCCTGGATGAGGAAGCATTACAGGGTAGTGGAGACAAGTGAGGGCCCTGGAGTGAGACATCATCCTGAGTGTGTCCCTGCATCTCTGTGCCTTTGCCTCCTTGTCTTTGTTAGGTTTTCCAGAAGTAGACCCAGTGATCAATCAGGTTCAAGTGCAAATATTGGGAGGTGATCTGAGAAAACACTGGTAGGGGAGTGGGGAAGTAAGCAGATGAAGGGAAAGTGGCCAATAAAAGCTGAGTTATCAAGCGTGTTACAATTGTGAGACCAGAGCTTCACCCTACTGGGGAACTCTGAGAGCCAGTGTAGACCACACACTGCAGAGCCAACCCACCTGAGGAGCAGTCCTCTTGGTCATTGGTTGAGGGATGCTTCTAAGGGGGTGTTAATTCTCTGGCACTTCTGGTCAAATATACTGCAGGAAAGTGGGCTCTGGCCCAGAGATGCAGGTGTGTCATGGGGGAGTCCTGCCAGCATGCACTAAAATGACGGGTATGAGAGGCGATGGTCAGGGCACAGGCAGCATCTGCTAGAGTCTTTGCCTAGAAAATGGAGATGATGATTGTATTTACCAGAGAAGGTACTTGTGAAGATTAAATGGTACATGGCAAGCTCTTAGTACGGTACTTGGCATATAACATTCAATAATGTTATTATTTTTTAATTTTTAAATATTAATAAAATCAGATCAATTTATGTTTGGTAGAAATGCCAAGCAGTGAGCTGTCTGGTGATAACATCTGGCTATGTCAAGGGAGGAGAGGAGGAGAAGCTGCCCATCTGTCAGCGATCTGCAAAAGTATCCCTGCACTGCATGAGAGGCTGAGCCAGGGGGCCTCTGAGGTGCTCTCCTACTCTGAGTTTCCATGGTTACTCAAACCTGTGTGCCTGCAGCAGACACATTTTATGCTCTTAGCCGCATGCCCTCCGCCCACCTCATTCCTGCTGCAGCTGTGCTGGGCAGGTCCCGGTGTTTCTCCTGGGAGCCCATCTCAAGCACCTGCTACATCTCTCTGCTTCCAGCCTTGGGGTTTTTTTAAGGCAGGGTAGATTGGATGTGTGGGGGAGTTAATGCCCCTGGGGGGAAGGGGATATGAAATGAAGACCCAGTCTTTATCCTCTGAGGGATGGTGAGGCCTGGGTAGAGGTGGTAAAACAAATGAAGTTAAAATATACTTGCTAAGTTAGAGCTCTGTTTGAGGTGCTCTGAGCGGAGCTGGGGTGGAGTGGGGATGTTTGAGAGAGGAGAGCTGAACTGTGAAGGAATTCCAACAGAAGCCAGACAGGCAGAGAGAAGGACAGGTTTTCCATTTGGAGAGGCCAGCAGGTGCACGGGAGTGTTGGAGGGAGAGCAGGGCCCAGAGTACATGGGGCAGGGAACTGTCGGAGATGGGAGAGAAAGGTAATCCGGGTCCTATGAGAAGGACCTTCCCCTGCAGGTATGGGGAGCTTCTGAGACTTTTAATCAGGAGAGGGACTGGATGAGATCTGTGCTTTGCTAAGTTTGCTCTGGCAGCAGTGGGGAGGGTAGACCTGAGAGAGGAGATGCTAGAGACAGGCAGTTCCAGCAATGGGGAAGACAGATAAGGACAGCCTGACCTAGGGCAATGGAGCAAGTGGGGGCTACGGTGATTTGCATCATCAGTACTTTTAAAGAACAGGAGTAAGGCGGTGGGGGAAGGGAAGGGAGGGAAGCAGCAGAAGGTTAGAGGCCACAGCAAAGCATGTGAAGAGAACTTCCCTGTCAGTTGCTTCCTCAAATGGTTTGCAGATGAAACAAGTCTCTTTTTCCCCCCTCCCTTGAAATGGGCCCTAGAAGGACAGTTCTGCATCCTTCTTTTAAATCCACTACTAACTCATACGCAGATTTATTTCTAGAAGCCTTTAGTTCAAGTGAACCAACATCAGCATCTTCTTCAAAGGTCTTTGGACAGAATATCAGATTCCTTGGCTGGGTTTTGTTTCTTGGTGCATGGAGCTATTTCCTACATGGTACGTGGAAAGATGTCTTGGAACGACATGCGTTGGAATGTGAGGGAAATAACGTGGACTCATGCCAGACATTTGCAATGGCCCCGATGAATGGGTTGAAGAAAGACTCTTGCCAAGTTCATCCTTCTACTTGGAGACTGGGTACATATCAGGTGCAATATAAATAGAGTCCTTTAGGGAAAAGTCAGGGAAGAGGGTCCTCCATTACGGATGAGCCAAAAACTGATACGTACCCCCTGCAATTACACAAAGACTGAAAGACAAGGCAAGGGAGAGTTATTTTTATCATGTGATCCACAGAACCCCAGAAACCCATCTGTAACAGTTTATGATTAGAAGAGTGCAGAGACACCAACCCTTGGAAACATCTATGTGATACATTCCGGAACAGTAATGTTGTATTTTACCCTTAATGAAATAATAACTATGCAGTAAAGGAAAACTTGTCTCAGCAATCCACTGATTTGTGTGCAAAGACAATAACTTTATTCTTGGACCTTACCATCCCCAGTTTTCTTAGATTGTGTTATTTTAACTCCAGATGTGCACAACATCTTGAAAATTACACTAAAGTAATAAACTGAATGTTTGATCTTGAATACCATTTTGTAATACATGCTTGCTTATGTTCGCAATGTAGAGAGTATTTTAATGATCTTTATGTATCTTAATAATTGTGCATTTGATGGAGAATATCATGGTCTGTAGCCCTGATGGGTCTATAAGTCCCTGTTGGCTCTGGTTCTACTTGTTAATTCTGCAGACCTTCTGGCCCTGTTTTCTAAACTGGGGTACTCAGTGCATTTGGGGGGGGATGGTAGGCAAAGTTAAGCAGTAAAAACAGCACATCTTCTTGTAGTGTGTTTATTTGATCAAAATTGAAAGAATACAGATACATTATGGAACAAATGTAAAATGTGTTTGTATTTCAGAAATAACATGAGATCACAAAGAAATTTTGTATCTAGAGCCGGTTGCTCAGAAACACTTCCTGGCCCTCTAAAACTCTGTACCCCCTCACTTCCTCACCCAAGTTTGCTTTCGCTCTGCTCTTGTTACAGGTGCTTCAGAGGAGGAACATATTAAAGCATTAGCCTTGGAAATTCGCTGGGACTGGAATCAGGATAGCCTTGTCCTGTCCACGTAGTAACGATGCTGCCGTGCGCAGCGAGTTTTAATGGTTCTGAGCTTTGCTTTTCTATCTGTAGAATGGAGATGTTCTTCCCTATCCCATAAGGTCACTAAGATGGAAATGTAATTAGATTGCTAATATCAAACTGGATTTTGGTCTTTAGTGAAATGAATATAAAAATTCAAAATATAGATCTTTCTTTTAAAGATCATTTAATTTAAAAAGCAGGCTTCTTGAAGACTGGGCCTGAATTTTTCTGTTTGCTCTTCCATAATTTTTACCTTGGTTTATTTCGTAATAGTGCCTGAGTTCTTTTGACACAAAGGCCCTTTGCATATTAAATACATTGAAAGATTTTTTTCCCTTCCACAAAGAAATACACTTTCTCAAAGCTCACTCCTCCAGTTCATTCTGATTTCTGTTCAAATGCCACTTCATTGGAGCGGCCTTCTGTGACCAACATATCTGCCCCTTCACCCCATCCCGACCCTCCACCCCTACTCTACCCCTGCTTTTTTTTTCTTCTCATATTACATACCACTCTCTGCAGTGCTATTGTATTTTTTGTTTATCGTCTCTCTCTTACAAATAAGAAACGGCTTGACAGGGGGAGGAACATGTCCATTCCCCCTGACCCTGCCCTTATATCCTTAGTGTTTAAAACAGTACCTGGCTCATAGTAGGTCTTCAATAAACAGTTGTAGAATGAAGCAAAGAATGATTTTTTTCCTCTTGATATATAATCCTTCAGGTCCGTCATGTCCCCGTATTTGATAGTGACATTGGAAGAAGATATTTCTTTCCTATAAAATACCAACCTTGTAACCCTTATGGGAAATGGCAGCTGATGGGAGACTTCAGAGCAGAGGAGAAGGGGAGGCTACGGGAAGTGGCGGGGACTGTGTGTGGGGAGGCAAGGCCCACCTCCCCTGGACCGTGAGATGGCTGTCTGAAATTTACCAGCTCTGGACTCGTATTTCAGCGGTGCAAATCCAGATTGCACCAAATTATCTCCTAATTTCTCTTAAAGAAGACAGAAATCGCCATTGTTTTTTTGGGGGGTGGGGGCTTTTTGTGTGTGTGTGTGCTACAGGTTCTTTGTTTTGTGTTTTTACATTTATTTATTTGTTTGTTTGTTTTTGGCTGCGTTGGGTGTTGCTGCGTGCGGGTTTTCTCTAGTTGCGGCGAGTGTGGGCTACTCTTCATTGTGGTGCGCGGGCTTCTCGTTGCAGTGGCCTCTTGTTGCGGAGCACGGGCTCTAGGCACGTGGGCTTCAGTAGTTACAGCACGCGGGCTCAGTAGTTGTGGCACATGGACTCAGTAGTTGTGGCACATGGACTCAGTAGTTGTGGCTCACCGGCTCTAGAGCGCAGACTCAGTAGTTGTGGCGCACGGGCTTAGTTGCTCCGCGGCATGTGGGATCTTCCCGGACCAGGGCTCGAACGCATGTCCCCTGTGTTGGCAGGCGGATTCTCAACCACTGCGCCACCACGGAAGCCCTCTCCATTGATTTTTTAAATGCTAGCTCAAAAAAAAGAAAATTGCAGGCCAAACACAATACTGGGTCACTTTTGACCTCTGAGGTACATACCTTTCCTTCTCTAGGAAGCCTGGAAAATAGAATAGGACACATATACATGCTTAAAATGTCCTTGATGGGTTCTTGCCCTCAGTGAATGGCTGGCTGGGTCCAGCAGGAATTTACATGTTATGCAGGGACCTGGGGCCACGAGCCCTAAACTTCCGATTCAGAGTTAGCCTGGTCCCAAACCGCCTTCCTGGGCTGGCCTCACCTTACCACGCTCCCTTCTGCAACTCCTCAGCACTTCCCAATTTGTTCCAGTTTGGTTTTGCTCTTGTAAATTTATTAGTCTTAGACCATTTCACATGCATACACACCCTCTTTTAAGCTCTGACAATATCCCGTTAAAGCTCCTAACTCAATAAATATTTACTGACTGCATGACTGCTTTCCTCAGTACACATCTTCTGTCAATTGAGCAGCCTTTACCGGCACTGAATTTCCATGATCCGTGCCTTCTTGCACACAGTTCCAATCCGTCCATGGTGATGTGAAGGCCCATTAACATCGATAGATAAGAGCCACTCTCTTTAAATTCTTCTACTAGCAGCAGCTCAGCACGAAGGACAATTTTCTACGTGAAAATGTAACTTTTAATGTTGGTATTTATTAGGTAGGAAATAATTTTATGCAACACTCATGTTCCATGAACTAAGTTAAAAGAAAGTCTTCAAAAATGAAAACAGTTCTTAGTTTAATAGCATTCATTCTCATCACAGGAAAGCAAAAGTGATGATGACCAGCAGCTTCCAAACTCTGTTAGTCAGGGTAGCCACATACAGCAACCAAAGGAATCCCAGAGCAGTCTCACCCCTGAGGTTGTTCACCTAGTAGTTTACTTAGCTTGTGGATGCTTCCCCTCCCGCCTGCAAGATTTCCTCCTCTCTGTCCATCCCCCCACACAACTCCCCGACAAATCCACTTAGCAAGTGACTTTCAATATCAATTGAATTGCTGGGAGGAGAGATTTTCCCTTACCGAAAAAAAAAAAAAAAAATCCGCCTCACACAGGTGCAATGGCCTGCCTTGATGAAGAAAGGCTACCTGGATGCCTACAACAGAACCCGTTTTTATACAATAACCCCCCGCTGCAATGTGAGGCTCTAGGTAATGTGATCTGTTTTCACACAGCCTAGTGTTAGGGTGCTACTGCCACTCACTGTAAAGGTTACTATCTCTCTTTTATTGTAATTACAAAAGCTAACTGCAAAACCCGAAACCTTGCTGGGAAATTGCCTACCTACACAAAGAACACAGAGACCCTATCGTTTCAGAGTTCACTTCTTTCCGAGCTTTTTTATAAAGGAGTTTTTGTCTGCCTTGCAAGGCTCAATCACGGAGAAATTGCAAATCCAGGTTAGCTGATGGCTTAGAGGGTTTCAATGGAGGAGGTGCTCTTTGGTGGTTTGCATAGGGGTGCTTTACACTTTAAGTCACAAAGTTAATTAACACTACAACCCTGATACATTTTAGATAGTGGGAAGGGGGAGGGGGGAAGGGAGACAGAGAGAGAGAGAGAGGGAGAGAGAGAGGGAAAGGGAGAGTTTCCTACTAAGTGATGTCTCCTGTTTTTTCAGATCCTATCAGCTTTCCTTGAAGGAGGCATTACAGTGCGTTCATTCTCCTGCTGTTTGCTTTCAGCACCCTCGGGCTCTAGGTTTGGATACTGTAATCACAATGCAGAGGGTGTTGGGAGGCACTTATTTTTATCCCCACTGCCAGCATCATCACAGTGTGTGTGATCCAAATTCACACTCCTCATACACGCAGCCCGTGGCACTGCTGGGGAGCCAGCTGCTTTCCCCAAGGCTGAGATATGGTCAAGGTTCTTGTCTTGCCTCATCAAAAAGGTGATAGCAAAAATGTGTGAGTGAAACCTACACTCACGGTAGCTTACTTAACAAATTTGAAACGTGTTTCAAACGTGTGATTTGCTCTTCAGTGGGAGCCCAGGATGAAGACTGCATGTCTGTATGTGTGTGTTTACGTGTGTGAACTTGTATTAGCTGTTGCAGACATGGTGAATGCTCTAGATGGGCTCTCCCTCTCTCCTTACTAACAGAAACTGGCTTTCCCAGGGCAGCAACGTGTTCAGCTCAGAGATCGAGTTTCCCCTGAGGTAGGTGTGGCCGTGTGACCAGGTTTGGGCTGGCTGGATGTGGGCAGAGTATTCTGTGGAACTTCCAGGAAGCCTTCTGCAAAGGGAGGGCGGGCGCTTTTGCCCTTCCTGTCTCCCTGCTGACTGGAAAGCTGATATGAGGCTGGCGCCCCAATTAGCGATGCTGGACCTTGAAGACACAGCTGAGGGTTGAGGTGAGGTACAGGAAGAGAGAAGGTGCCTCGGTCCCTGAAGCTTTTGCTGAGTTGTCACACCAGCCCTGACCTGCCTCCTCTGGTTTTTCCTTATGAGAGAAAATTCCTTTGTGTGTTTGGGTCATTATTTTTGTTGTCTCTGTCACAAGTAGCCAAATGCAATTGCTAACTGATATATCAACCTGAGGTTTAACGTTAACGAGGCCTGATTCGAGGGGTGAGTAAGCCCAGAGGACAGAGAATAGTGCCTGACACCAAGGTTGTGTGCAAAAAAGCTAGCTGTTAATGCCCCTTTGGGGAATTATTACATTTGCCAATCATCTCTGAGTTTACACTTTAATTTAGGAATACCCATTTTAATTCAGCTTTGTGTTGCAACTAAAAGGGCTCTAGAAGAGTGTCGACTCAGCTTGGTTGTCCTAACTGATATGTTCGACCCACGGAATTTGAGTGTATGTTAAGTTTCTTCATTTATTCATTCAGGAAATGTTTATTCAGTGCCTGTTTTGGGTGAGGCACAGCTTTAGATATCGGTGCGGGTCCAGGGGGTGGTTATATAAAGGAAAATGAGAGGGAGACTGGCTTCAAACTTATAGACTAGGGAAGGAGAGAATTAATAAATAGTAATAACAGCTAATGTCTGCTGAGCACGGATGATCAGCTGCAGTATTTTACCTGTATCATCTCATTTAATATTGATAACAGCCCTTTGAAGTACACAGGTGCTCTTATTTTTCTAATTAAACAAGCAAGGATCTAGAGGTACAAGGAAATTAAGTAACCTGTGCAAAGTCATAGTGAGTGATGAAATTGGAAGTTGCAAATGGTATTTGTGTGCTCTTAATCACTATGCAACAACTATAATAATTCAGCAATTTATTGAGCCCATTTTATGTGCAAGACCAAACATCGTGTTATAAGGCAGTGGTTCTCAAAGTGTGGTCCTCGGACCAGCAGCTGCAGTGTCATCTGGGAAACCCTAGAAATGCAAATCATGGGCCTCACCCCCAAACCTGCTGCATCAGAAACTCTGGGGTAGGGCCCAGCGAGTTGGGTTTTAACAAGACTTCCAGGTGATTCTGATGCCTGCTGAAGTTTGACAACCACAGTGGTAGGGGATGAATAGATAGGTGAGACTAAGTTTGGAAGAGGGTAAAGCAGGTATATAAATAACTATACCTCCAGGCAGATAAGATGCAGAAAAGACTAGAATCCTATTGAGTTTGAGTTTCCTGCCAGATTTTCTGATTTTTCGAGAGAAATTGGAAGCCAGATTTTGATGGGAAATCTCTCAACTTTATCATTGGAGTCAAAATAAACTTTTTAAAAAATAAATAGGCAAAAATAAAACCTGTCTGCAAGGCAGGCAGCAGCCTGTGAGCCCTGCTGAGGACAGTGGAGAGGCATAGAAGCTTTCAGTGGTCTGCCCAGAGCAGTCCGAGAGTTAATTTTCCTAAAGGCATTGTGGGAACTGGACTAGAGCTGTAAGACGTGAATTCACTGTATTGGTTTGCTAGGGTTGCAAACAAAGTACTATAACCTGAGTAACTTAATCAACAGAACTGATTTTTCTCACAGTCCTGGAGGCTAGAAGCTTAAAATCAAGGTGTGGGAAGGCCTGGTTTCTTCTGAGGGCTCTGAGGGAGAATCTGTTCGTTGCTCTCTTAGATTCTAGTAGCCCCAGGCATTCATTCCTTGGCTTGTAGATGCAAACTCCAACCTTCCGTCTTCACATGGTATTCTCCCAGGCTTCACATGGTTCTTTTCTTCTAAGGACACCAGTCACATTGGATTAGGTGCCCACCCTACTCCGTTATGACCTCATCTTTACATCTGCAATAACCCTATTTCCAAATAAGGTCACATCCTGAGATGGTGTGGGTTTGGACTTCAACATATCGTTTTGGGGACACAATTTAATCCCCAAACATTCAATTTTAGGTAGTGTAATTCAATAGTTAAGCTCTTTGTTTTCCTTATAAGTGGAGGCTAATTCATTAATTTTTTCCTTGTTCCTTTCTATGGGAATTTTTAAGAGGATATGATATACCTTAATGACATTTTATAGTCAATGTGTAGTTATTTGAGGACTTTACAATCAACTGGGACATGGAGCTAATGGTAAAGCAAATGACCTTTGCCTTATGCGAAGTAAAACACACAAAACAGAGCTCATTTAGAAGATACTTGAGAGGCTTGTGATTTTTGAGAACTTGGGTGAAGAAAGGCTACTTTGATAGAAATCCAAATATTCTGTTTGGCTTAAGGTGAGGTTAAGGCCCAATGGCTTTAAAGGGTCCCTCGAAACACTTGTAGTATTTGATTAGAGTCTGGCTAGCCGTGGAAATATGGGGAATTTTAAACATGGGATGATAAATCCAGCAAAATTTAGGAGCACACAGACAAGATTCTACCTCTCCATGTACTTTGTTCCCCAAAACTAATAGGAAAGTCTGACACAAAAGTCAAAAGATAGGCTCATGTATTCTGAGAATGTCCTCACTCCTCAAGAGCTGGAAAAAATATAAAAAATTTAATTTTACCTTATTTTAAGACATAATCTTCAATTGTATACTTCTAGATTTTTGCATATATTTTTCCCTGTCTTTTGTGTGTGCACACCTCCATGTGTATGTTTTGTATAATTGAATCCAAAGTCAACCAGCTTAAGCCTAATGTCTGAATTGACATTAAAGATTTACTGCTTTGGAGGATTTCTTTGAGGATTTCTAAATTGAGAGGACAATACTTTTCAGCACTATCCACATTTTCATTTATCCATTTTCTAATGTTTTTATTTAAAATAACATAGGTAAAATGCATAAGAAGGGTTTAGTTTAACCCCCCCCCCCTTTTTTAGCTGAAGAATTGTTTTTCAAAGGAAATCCAACATGTAAAAATAGATGTCAGGGGAGTTGCTCTGACTGAACCAAGAAGGGTTGAGGGGTTACCTTCCAGGAGCTCCACCTGGGACCCCTTGGAGCATCATTTGAAAATCACTCCCATGAACTATTTGCAGAAAGAAATGCCGAAGTCCTAATAAAATGGTTACGATGCCAGTTGCTGGCCGGAAGATAGCAGCACAGCACAGTAGCTTGAAATGTACGTTTCTCAACTCACTCATTCCATAAATATTTGTTGAGTGTCCCAGGTTCTGTGGCTGTGTGAAGTCTCAATAATGGTATATGAAATATAAATTAAGGGCTTGGGAATTCCCTGGCAGACCAGTGGTTAAGTCTCTGCACTCTCACTGCTGAGGGCCCGGGTTCGATCCCTGGCCGGGGAGCTAAGATCCCACAAGCCACGCTGCCTGGCAAAAAAAAAGGGGGTCAAAGTTTGGCAGATTTGCTAGTTGCCTTCTATGATAGTCAGCCTCCAAGATGGCCCCCAACAATCCCCATCTCCTGGTATTTGTGGCTTCATGCAAGCCCCTGCTACCATGTGCCAGGGTGTTCTGTGTGAGCAGTAAGGAACAGCAGAAGTGAAGGAATGTCACTTCTGAGATTAGGTTCTAAGAGGCTGTACTTCCATCATGGGCATGTTGCATCTGTTTGTCGTCGGTCTCTCTCTTTCTATCTCTTAGATCCCTTACTCTGGGGGAAGCAAGCCTTGTGAGCAGCCTTATGGAGAGGCCCACATGGTTAGGAAATGAAGTTTCCAGCCAACAGCCAACAAGAAACTGAGGCCTGTCAACAGCCATGTGTGTGTCCTTGAAATGGATCCTGAGCCTTCAGTGACTACAGCCCTGGCTGACAGCTTGACTGTAACTTCATGAGCGACTCTGAGCCAGAACCCTCAAGTAAGCTGCTTCTCCATTCTTCTACCTCAGAAACTATTTGAGATAATACATGTTTGTTACTTTAAGCTGGTAGTTTTGGGGAGGGGTAATTTGTTATACAGCAATAGATAACTAATTCACCTACTCAAAATCTCTTCTTTCTTTTCTTCTTTCTAACAAGTCTCAAATTTCTTTCAAAGCATCAGTGTGCCCAGAATAAAAACCAACCAACGAACCAACCAACCAAACAGAAGTTACCCAAGAAGAAAAGTGGGACTCAATCTACAGAATCAGAGCACCTTGGGTCTTGGCTGCTGAAACACAAAACAAAGTAAAACACTTTTCTCAGTTGTATTTTAGACTCATACTTAAAACAAAATAAAACAACAACAAACATTTTTGACTCCTCTGGGGAGCTTGAGTGATGAGGAAATCATCAGAAACTATTTCTGTTTGTCCCTCCCTGGTCCCCATCCCAGGAACCAGACTATTGAACTTGGCCAAGAATAAATGGAACTTGAGTTTCAAAACCTTCCTACCCAATAATGTTTCAAATTTGTAGCCTTTGAAGACTGTGAAGATGTGAAATGTAGCAAACTGAATTGAACATTTACCAACAAGTGTTTGGAGAATTCTCTTGCCTTTTTGAGCAACTGTTTATAGACATGATTGTAAGAACCGTCCTTTTTATTCTCCTCAGTAACTGGGGTTGCCCAATGTCTGAAGCTCTCTTATCTGCCCAGACATTCTTTGATCCACCCACCTTAAACAGAACAGGAAAAAGGGTTTGTTTTCATTTTGTTTTTAAGCATTGTCACACCCTAAAGGAAAATTTTTAGGTTGTGTGTTAGACTAGACAAATTAAAAACATCTAAAACAAAACAAAACAAAACAAAATAAAAAACATCTAAAAACAACACCTCAAAATGTGTTTATAATTTAATGTGGAAATGAATAAAAAGTGGATTCAATTTTGGGTTAAAAATTAACAAAAAATTGTCTTACTGGGGAAACTCCTTTTTTTTTCACATTCTTCTTGTTCTCTTCAGTTCCTTCCTCAACTTTTCACTGTCATTTGAAATTATAATTAATCTGCTGAACTCAATGTCTATTAAAATCAACTTCTTGTAACTGTTAAAAGTCTTCTATATTAGGACTTTAAAAAATAATATCAGCTCAGTTATTTTGATATTAAAATATTTTGGGGAGGGGGAGATGAAGAAGATCTGTAGA
Organism: Aethalodelphis obliquidens; assembly: GCF_003676395.1. Lineage (NCBI taxonomy): Eukaryota > Metazoa > Chordata > Mammalia > Artiodactyla > Delphinidae > Aethalodelphis > Aethalodelphis obliquidens. The sequence continues at coordinate 73,642,179 of NW_020837948.1, forward strand.
ACAAAAGAAACTGCACAAGAGATCATGAAAATTAAATTAATTTCCAGTTGTGTAGTAATCATAAGAGAAAGCAAAACATACCTCCCAGAGAAATTGTTATCATATATGCAATCATTTCCCTTGAAATAACATAAATTAACAAGGGAATCTGAACTTTTAATCAGTTCTTTGGCATTTTCGCAGTATGTGGTTATCTAGTGGTATATTCTTAATAGAGGAACTATTAAAACTTTTGGAGCTAAATTATGTCGAAAATATCACACTTTACTTAAAAAATACATAAGAATGAAGAAATGGAAACTGAATACGAACTAGGATTTCTGAAACCTAATCTGAATTGAAATGAGCTAGGAACATAAATTTTGGTTGCTAGGTGAGGACTCACATTGTTTTACTTTGAAATGGGGACATGAACCCTTGATACAATTTTTTTTTTTAATCACTTAGGTAATAAAAGGACCTCTCACATTGATCATTCTTTGATCGGCCCAAAACCCAGCTTCAACTTCCTATAATGCTTGGAGATAATTCTTATGGCCCAAAGTAAAAGTTAGTAGAATAGAGCATTTCCAGGTTGTAATGTTAAATGTATTGATATGACACGTGGTTGCCGCTTTTCAAATGTAGCTATGAGATTCTAACTCTGCACTGTAACTTGTGTTACAGTTTCCAGTGGAAAGGAAGCCATAACCTAGATTGTGAGACGGATTTTGGTGTCAACCCTGAATAAAATCTTGGCTTTACTACATTTTAGTTTTGTGACCATAGGTAAGTTAACTTCTCTGAGACATAGTTTCTCACCTGTAAAATAGATATAATGGTATTTTGTGAAGATTGAATGAGAAAATATGTAAATCACCTGCTTAACAGAGGTCATTTCCCCATTGTCCTTTTCCATTACTCACAGTATTGTAAAGCTGTAACATTAAGAATTCTCACACTTTACAGTTCAAAGTGCTTCCTCGGGATTCTCTGGAGTCTTTCTTCTCTCTTGATCTCCTGTATCCTTCTTCCATGGATGTTCTTTTTCAGGCCCGTTTTTCCCTTCTTCATGCTGCATTCAATCTCAATACTATTTAAACCTCTTATCTTGGTTTTTTCCACACACACACCCATGACTTTCTTCCCCTTTTCTTCTCTGCAACCAAATGACTGCTTTGATCCTTAGCGCTTTCTCATTCTCTAAGGACAATTCAGGTACGTATATTTCTTGTAAAAACATTGTGGTATTATAAATACTTTTCAAAGAAAAAAAATCCACTCATGTTGTTTTTCAGTCCCTGTCATATATTTACATTAAAAAATGCGTTTTGTACATAGCCAAGATGAAGCTGTCCGTGGGATGGTGTGGTGCAATGGCTAGAGCACAGGAAGAGAGAAGCTGCTTCCTCTTCTGCTCTGGTGACCCTTGTGGGTCCATTTACTTCTCAAGGTCTCAGTTTCTTCATCTCTAAAATGAAGAAGTGGGAGAGATTACTCCTGAGGTTCCTTCAGCTCCGAAAATATTCTAAGACTTGGTAGTTTTATAAAATGGGAATGTTCTTCCAATACTGCCTAACCCGAGAGTACAGCTGACCACAGTATCGTTATTGAATTTTTTTTCCCTCAGTTCCTGTGCATGAGTGCAGAAAATAAGCAGGAGATAGAACCCTGCAGGCACAGATAGGAGTACTTTCTGCCGGGAGGATAATTACCTCTTGGCCTTCTACCGTGGGGGCCTATTGATCTCGAGCCACACTGATGCTCTCGGATGGCTCCAGGTGGGCGCTCTTGCTTGGTTCCCCTTATCACAGATCTGTAACTGCTCTACAATGAATCTGTGAAACGGCTGGACAAGATTAAAGCTTCAAGCTTTGCCCTAGAAGAGAACAGATCTATTGGTCTGTGCTGGAGACAGACCCCAAATATCTCTGTGCTGCAGTGAGAAGCAGAGTACTGGGTATGTCAGCTTTGGGGGATGGAGGGGAGAAGGTCAGAAGTAAACATGTTAAGAAAAATGTCCCCATTTATCCACTTCCTGGTTTGGTTTGTTTTCAGAGTATTGTCAAATGCTTCCCTTCCCCCTAATGACAGTGAACTGAAGAGCCAGCAGGACAGAGGTTTCTGTGTTAAGACATGAATGTGAAGTCTTACTGTATTTTGAGTGCTTAAGGAAAAGCTAATGGGAACTTTCCAGGGAAGATGGTGGGTGTTATTAACATGGAAATATGTATGAGAATTCCTAAATGAAGGCTTTATAGGGTGGAGTTGGAAGCTAATAAGACTCTGGCTGGTTGGGGGTGGGCAGGGTGTGGGACTTGTTGGGAGTGGGGAGAAAGGGTAGGGAAGAAAGCCTTCTTTTGGACTCTGGGGACTCCGTGGGCCTGTTTAAAGGGCCTAGAATGAAGGCTGGAAGGGAGACTGAGCAAAGCAGGGGAGGTGCTAGAGAAACTAAAATGACTGTAGCACAGGAGGGGGGCCCCTGGCCAGGGCAAGAATGGGAACCTGCAGCTGGAGGTAGAAAATACTAGGAGTTTTTGTTTGTTTGTTTTGTTTTTTGTTTTTTAAAGTAATTCCTGAAGGTAAGGGCCACACTGGGAAGGACCTATGGATTCAAAGGAAAGTGGGCTCTAGGAGTCCCAGCGAGTGGCCTCAGCTTTGAACCTGTGGCAAGCCAATGGGCATAACAGTCAGCTTGGTTCCCCCGCCTCCAGGCCTCTAACCTTTGCAGCTAAGGTCACAGCTGTCCAGTTGGCCCAAGGCTCTGGAGCCAACCCTGTTTTTACAAAGCAACTAGAACTGAGAGCTCTAGTCTATTGCCATCATGGTGACAAGGCTTCTCTTTTTACTGCAGGGTCTGCTCTGATTTGTAACTGGCCTTTTGTCTTATTTCCTTTTGCCTAAGCCTCTGTCTTGGGTCCTAGGATCTGCCTCTTTTTCTTATAATGATATTGCTAGCATTTGATTAAGCACCAGCTATTGTGCTGGTCCTCATACTCACTATCGTATTTAATAACCCTATGAGAAAGGTAATATTATTCCTATTTTGCAGATGAGAAAACTGAGGCTTAGAGTGTTTTTTTTGTTTGTTTGTTTTTTTGCGGTACGCGGGACTCTCGCTGCTGTGGCCTCTCCCGCTGCGGAGCACAGGCTCTGGACGCGCAGGCTCAGCGGCCATGGCTCCCGGGCCCAGCCGCTCCGCGGCATGTGGGATCTTCCCAGACCGGGGCACGAACCTGTGTCCCCTGCATCGGCGGGCAGACTCTCAACCACTGCGCCACCAGGGAAGCCCTAGAGTGTTTTATTTTATTTTTGTTGTTGTTCTTTTGCTTGCCCCCAGTCATGGATCAGAGCCAGGGTTCGATCCAGGCAATTTATAGCCGGAGCCCAGTTGTGTACCCACCATGCCACCCTGCTTCTATATTCAGTCTCTGCCTTGGTTCTTTGTCTGCCACTCTGATTATACTGGGATGGGCCTCCTGTATGTTCTTCTCCTTTCAGTTTTGCTGCTGAACACCTTCAGCATGTCTGCCTCCTTCATCTTTCTTTAGTGATGCCCCGCTCAGTGGTCTGCCTACTTTCTGGGTCTTGACCATTTCATGTATACTGGTCCTGCTGCTTATAAAGAATGCTGCTGGTGGCCCCTGAGATTTCCTATGAGCCGTGACTGAATACGATTCTCTCTTACTCTTCAGTAGAGTCTAGTCGTGCAGGTGTAGTCACTGCAGACAGACTGGAAGCAGAGTTTGGCTGGATAAGATGAGCACTCAGGGTGTGAAGTTGGCTGGAGTGTGGATCAGGGCTTCAGTAGCCCCAGCTAGAAATGAGTTGTCCTGGTTTGATGTCTAGATGAGCTGGGGAAGGACCTCTTCCCCTTTAGTGGTGAATTGGGGTCATTTATTGGAATCTGTGGTGTGGCTTGAAAGATTCTGCCCTTCAGCTTGAGTGGGGCCTACCTTGGAGCACGGTGCCTGATGCTACACTCTGACTTCCTGTTTTGGTTAGGGCAGAGGTTCTCAACCTCACTACCCATCACAGCCACCTGCAGAGCTCCTGAGAACGGCTGAGCCCTCTACTCTATCCTCAGAAGTTCAGTTTCAGATGACCTAGGGTGATCTCCAGGCATCCATGGTTTTACAAAAAAGCACTGCAGGGGATTCTAATGCACAGCAAGGGTTGCTAACCACTTATGTGCTGGGTGATTCTTGGCCTGAGGGTATCACCAGTGAACGGGAGCAAAGCAGCGTAGCCTGGGAAAGAAAGATGTCTTTAGTGTTGCTTATCACCATGAACCCTGAATATCGTGGGATGTAAATCTGATCAAAGAAAGGCCATATAGGTTCTTCAAGTTGTCTGGGACTGCTAGAGGAAGCACACCATGTGCTTGAAAAGTGCTGTGGTCCAGGGATTTAGAGAGGATGCTGGAGCTAGAAGGCTCCTCTCTGGGGCTGGGAGCTGCTCAGCTGCAGGGTGATTGAGGGAAAAGTTTTTGATTCTATCCTAAAGTGGCCCCTAGTTGCCCTGAAGCCTTGGACTGCCGTCCAATGAACTGCCCAAATGTGTTAAACTCTTAAGTCCGTCAGAATTGCAAAGGCAGAAATGCTGAGGAGAGGCCAAGTAAAAGCATAGATCATTATTTAAAATGTGGTGGTCTTTGCACGATGGCTGTGATGATCCACATTTGATACAAAAGCAAAAGAAAACCAAATATGTTTTAAACAAGATTTAAGACACACTTACAAGGTCAAGGGCTTTCTTAGCAGAAAGATGTCTGTGATGTTTACTTGGTTTTGCTCAGATTTTATTTTTTAATATTTTCAGTTCCTGTTTCTTAGCTTTTATTTTTAAGCCTGTGGACTTAAAATGGTCAACCTTAGGTTAAGTGGTGTATTTTCTTTTGATCAAAGTTTTGAAATAAAACAAACTTCTGTGATTAAAAAGAGTAAATCTCTGATCACTTTCATGTCAGACAAGGGGTCTCTGCCCATCCAGAGCTCTGTGACTATCAAGGCAGGAGTGTGCACTGCTTTATCTTGTTGGACCTCATCTTTAATGAGGGGGTTGGAATTGGTGACCTGTAACCATGGAATAAAGGCTGACAACTCTTGAGCTACTATATGTCAGACGCTACGCTAAATTCTTTACACGGATTATTTCATTTATTTCTTACCATGACCCTAGGATGTAAGTACTATTTTTATCACTGCTTCTGTTTTAGAGATTAGGAACAGAGGCTTAGAGAGATTAAGTAACTTTTTGGAGGTCACACAGCTGGTAAGTGCTAGAGCTGGGATTCTGAGGCCAGACCCGTGTTTATAATCACTATGCTTATATTATCTCCCTAAAGAACTTTATCACCACTTCATAAAATGAGTTTTGCAAGGCCAGCCCTCTGTGAACCTGTTTCCTCCTAGGCAGATTGCCTCTTCATCTGGGCTGTGAGATGAATGGCTACACCTGGTCATGACTGGCCAACAGGCTAAGATTATTCCAAGTGTAAATAACTGGATAAGACGGACTGAGATTAGTTTTTCTTGAGAACGTGAATGCAAGACTATGAGCTGAAATGAACACTGCAGAATGTAACCAATTTATTTTACTTAAGAGCAATTTGCTAGTACACTCATATTCATAGCAGCATTATTCACAGTAGCCAAGAGGTAGAAGCAACCCAAGTGTCTGTGACCAGTGAATGGATAAACAAAGTGTGGTATATACTTACAACGGAATGTTAGCCATAAAAAGGAAGGAAATCCTGACATGCTACAACATGGATAAACCTTGAGGATGTGACAGTACATGAAACAAGCCAGCCACAAAAAGACAAATACTGCATGATTCCACTTATCTGAGGTGTCTAAAGTGGTCAGAGTCCTAGAAACAGAAAGTAGAATGGTGGTTGTCAGGGGTTGGGGGAGGGGGAAATGGGGAGTTGTTTAGTGGGTACAGAGTTTCAGTTTGGCAAGATGAAAAAGTTCTGGAATGGGTTGCACCACAGTATGAATATACTTTACTGAACTGTACATTTAAAATTTGTTAAGATGGTAAATTTTATGTTATGTGTATTTTACCACAACAAGCAAAGAAGTAGCATTCCCCTATAATGATCAGTGTGCTGAAAATAGGTCTTAAACCAAAGTAACATTACTGTCACAGAACTCTAAACAATATTTAACGACGCCTTATTATGTCAGGAATTGCAAATATAGATTCTGTTATTTTTCTTGAATGTTAATTTATTACTCTGAGTTTATGGTGCAGCTATGAGGGTTAAAGGGGATGAGAATTATACCTACAACATAGGGATTATATGATACATTTAAGGCAGTTAGCATGGAAATCGCACAATAAATCTTAATTAGTATTATTGCTATTGCTCTCTTGAAAAATAAAATATTTGGAGCAATGCAAAAAAAAAACCCAATTTGCTAATTATTATGAGAAATACATAGTTTTTCTAATTTAATGACACCTAACAGTGAACAACCATCCACCAGACCTTTCAGCTCTAAAACTGCAAACCTGTGATTATCATACAACGATTATACCGCTGACTGCATGGTATGTTTCTGAGGGACTATGGCTTTTTCATTACTGTTCGTATAGGCAGGATGGGAGTCTTTATAATATTTGCACAAGGCAGTATCCCACATTGATTCTAGAGAAACTGGAGACAGGGACTGTGAAGGATTTTTTCGGGCTGGGTTTTGTCACCAGTTGGCTTTCTGTGGAGAAGGCAGTGCAGTGCGGGGACCTGGGCTGTTCTCCCAGTTCTTAATGGCTGGGGGGCATGGTGCACAGTCCAGTAACTCTCCGAGCAATTCACTTTTCTCATCTGTGAAAACATACCGTTGGACTAGGTGAACATTGTGTCTCTTAACCTGTCCCTACTCCTTCTGTAGACATACCCTCAGAGATCTGGGGGGACTGTCCCCCATAGGGTCATAGGTATGCCCTTAGGGTCACATAATTAGAAATGGATTGGCCTTAGAAACTTTTTACTTGGATGAAGAGAACTTGTCAATTATGCTTCAAGACTTGTCTGGATTGGATAAAAGGACAGCAAATGATAATGTGAGGACCAGAACTGTCTTTTTGGATAATTTAATACAAAATTATGCCATGCCTTCTGTATAGATGAGTGAGTAGAATGAGCCTTCCCAGGTAAACAGCCATTTCTCTGAAAATCGAGGTGGAAATGCATATTCAGCTGTTCACACTCCAGTAAATTGTAACATGGGGGACGTGTCCCATGGTTGTGTCTCCACGTTCCTACAACAGCAGCAGCTCCTTCTAGAATATATGCCTTAATGGACTTCATTCAGGGCTAATGAATTCAGGCTTAATTGACTGGAAGACTGTTGAAATTTTGTGTGTGATTTTAAAAGTCACTGAATAAAAGATTGGGAGGGAGCCATAAGAAACTGTCTAGTTAATTACACCACAAAGGCGGGATGTCTTAATTCCCCAAAAGCAAGCTGGTGAGAAGATCTCAGGTGCAAGTTGTTTATTTGCGAAATGAATGAGAGAACAGGGAGAGAGTGGCAGAAAGGCAAAGGGTATCATGGCTGCTGCGGTGGGCAAAGGGCCCTGATGACACTGGGGTTCTGAGAAGCATATGGGGTGTCTCCAGGATTGTCCTTTGGAAAGCATTTCTCCAGGTCCCCATGGCCCATTGGTTGAGGACTTCCAAGCCAACTTGAACATGGGCTGAGTGGGCTCCTGCACTTTCAGAGGAAATCATGAGGCAGGAAAGCAGAAAATTGGCCTGAGATTCATGGAACTTTCTGCCAAAATGTGGCTGAAATCAGAAGTGGGCTGAGGGGATGTGATATGGGTGCCAAGAAATCACCAATCATGTTTTCTACCCTTTGTCCTTGTGGCTTATACAGGAAAGGCAGTGTGGTGTAGTGGTTAACCTTGTGCGGCTATAGCAGAGCATCTGGGTTTGAATCCTGATTCCACTTTTACCAGGCACATGTTCTTGAGCAAGGTACTTAACCGCCCTAAGCCTTGGTTTCTTCATCTGTGAAATGGGGCTATTGAAATCTTCCTTGAAATATTGTAGGGATGGATTATATTATCCAGGTAGAGCACTTAGCAGCCAGGTTTGACTCTCCCAGGGCCTCACAATAACTTAGAATAAGTTAATCAGAAAACTTGTGTAAGCTATTTAGTCAAAATCGCAAATAAGGTCAGACTGATATGTTAGTACTGGAAGGGATTAATGGTCTTAATTAGATGGCATGGAAGTAAGAGTTTTCACCCCCTCATCTAGGATGGATTTGGTGGATTCCATAGAAGCCGAACAAGATGACTTTTTAAAGTATAGATTTGTATTCCTACCTTCCTCAGGAATCTGCTAGTTTTCACGGTTGATGACATTCCTTTAAGGAACCATATCCCAATGAGCCATAGGACATGAAGAGCTGTCCTGGAGGTATGGCCGCAGGCCCTTTAAGTCGAACCTCCAAAATCATTCTCACTGTGGAGAGGTGCCTATACCTTAAGGAAACACACCTGGTCTTTTCTACTAGATTTTTGGGTTTTGTTTATCGTGCAGTAACCATTTTCCTCCATTGGTAGGGGAAAGTGAATCTGGAGAGGCTGGTTTAGAAAGGGCAAGGCTAATGTCTTTATGGCCATAGACCCCTTGCAGAAACATCACAGATGTGGCCGCAGGAAGCCAGTGATTGAAGTGAAAAGCCCAAATTTAATTTTGAGCCTGATGTTCAACCATTTTTCCTACATTGGGAGTTTTTATAATGGAAATTAGATATGAGGTGTTTTATCAATTGAGGAACATTTTTGTATTATGTAACTGCCTCTGGTTATGTAGGTGACTGAGGGACTAGGAACCCAAGAAGAGGGAGGAAAGTTATGGTCCTGCAAAGCCTGGGAAGATGCTGCTGTGTGTCACCCTGGTGAGCTGTTCTGCTGTTTGGTGTATACTCCTTTGTCCTTTGGTTTAAGATTAGGGGCTCAACAAACAGAATCGCAAAATAAAAGACAAAGGGCATGGAGAAGACTGTGAAATTCCTGAGTATGTGGAATGCAACATTTGGGTGTGTGTTGTCATCGTTGATCAATGGATATATACATTTTAGATTATGATAATAACATTTACTTATAACTATGGGAATTCCTCTGTTGTTGGTTATTGTGACTGAAACTTTAATCCTAACCTTAATACCTTCCTCTTCCACAAAAACAAGTCTTTTAATATCACAATTTTTGGCAAACCAGGTTATTTTTAGGAATCTACATATCCCATTATAGCAGAACAAACAGTAGTGTTGAAAGCTCTGAGAGTCTAATTCCAAATTACTATGAAAGCTTCGATCTGTTCTTTGTTTTGGTTTGTTGTTCACAGTGATCCTGCCCATGTTTATTACCATTTATGAACTGTGTTACCATCAAGGTATGTTAGAGTGTAGTGGTGACTTGATCTGTGTTCTAATGTTGAGAACCATCTCCATAAAATGTACACTCACTGACCTGGATGTGATTTTAGTTTCTGTCCACCATCTGCTTTTTTTTTTTTTTTTTTTTTTTGCGGTACACGGACCTCTCACTGCCGTGGCCTCTCCCGTTGTGGAGCACAGGCTCCGGACGCGCAGGCCCAGCGACCATGGTTCACGGGCGCAGCCTCTCCACGGCATGTGGGATCTTCCCGGACCGGGGCATGAACCCGTGTCCCCTGCATCGGCAGGTGGACTCTCAACCACTGCACCACCAGGGAAGCCCCCACCATCTGCTTCTAAAGCAAAACAGAGAAAGAGAAGGCACTGCAGTAACAGAGGTCAGGGAAGACCGTGGCTCCATGATGTGTAGTGCTGTAAGGGAACGTACTTCTGGTGATGATCGTGAGCTATTGAAGGGAAGGCCACATGGAGCAAATGAACCACTGGGGAGGGTGTGAGCACCTACTATGAGCTCAGCACTTTGGTAGGGGATGCACAAGAAAGCACAAGTGGTCTGTCTTCCATGACCTTCAAATTTGGGCGGAAAAATAAACCATGCATGGTTGGGGAGTCATTAAGCCCCTATGCAGGGCTCTGTGGAACTGAGTCCAAATGAGTGATGTGCCCTAGGAATTCAAAGCCAGGAGGCTGTCACTGTGGGCAGCACGGGGAAGGATGGGAAGAGTACCGTTAGGCACAGACAGGAGGACCAGAGAGCAAATTCTCCGGGAATTATTTTTCAAGAAGTGATATGGTCTGGAATTTTAACGAAATGAGTTCATCCTACTGAAGGTGCACTCCAGGAGAAAACCAAATCTTTGTGCATGGGGTCGTTTCAAAGAAAACAACAATCACCCCTCTTGTTTTGCTTTATCTGCTACTGGTATAATACCAGCATGACTCATAGAGGATTTTGACTTCTTCAGGTGCTTTTGGTTACACTGGCCTTCTACTGATAGCGTGGGAGACTGGAAATACTGCCTTTCTTCTGACAAAAGCATTTTTTCCCCATGGCCAGCTCTTCTTGAAATGACACTTCTTTCTTGTTTATCCATGGCTGGAAAACTACTCCTTGCATAGGGCTTCTTTGATAATGATAGCAGTTTTATTTGGAGGGAAGTTGTTCACGGGCTAAGAACTCTATCCCTTTATTTGGATTTTCTTATGTAATGTTTTTCTTTTGTTGCCTATGTTTGTACTTGTTCTTCCCTTCTGTACTTTTGCTCTTCTTGGTGGGATTGTCTGTCTTGGATTTTTGGCTTCTTCTGTAGTTCCATTTTTAGGAGAATTATCTTAGAATTCCTCATGTATGAGATATAGCTTCACTTTTCTACCTTTACCTTGTCAAATCTGAGGTTTCTGGTCCAATGCAAAATGGTACTGTCACTTTGGAAGGCAGTTTGGTGGTTTCTTTCAAAGCTAAGCATACTCTTCCCATACAATTCAGCAGTTGTGCTCTTTGGCATTTACTCCATAATTTGAAAACATATATCCACACAAGAATCTGCATATGGGTGTTTATAGCAGCTTTATTCATAACTGCCAAAACTTAAAGGCAACCAAGATGTCCTTCAGTAAGTGAATGAATAAGTAAACTGAAGTACATCCAGACAATAGAATATTATTCAGTGCTGAAAAGAAATGAGTTATCAAGCCATGAAAAAACATGGAAGAAATTGAAATGCGTATAACTTAAGTGAAAGAAGCCAATCTGAAAGAGGTTACATACTGTATGATTCCAACTATATACTGTTCCAGAAAAGGCAAAAATATGGAGACAGTAAAAAGATCAGTGGTTGCTAGGGGATAAAGGAAAGGGGAACGATAAATGGGTGGTGCACAAAGGATTATTAGGGCACTAAAAAGATGCTGTATGATACTATAATGATGGATCCATGTCCTTACACATTTGTCCAAACCCATAGACTGTACAACACCAAGAGTGAACCCTGATGTAAACTATGGGCTTTGGGTGATAATGATGTGTCCGTGGAGGTTTATCAATTGTAACAAATGTACCACTCTGATGGGGGAGGTAGATAATGGGGGAAGATATGCATCTGTAGGGACAGGAAGTATATGGGGAAATCTCTGCATCTTTCTCTCTGTTTTGCTGTGAGTCTAAAACTGCTCCTGCTGCTGCAAGAAAATAAGTCTTTAAATATGAAGGAACATCCAAGAATACCACTGATTTGGAGAAATTTAGTAAAGAGACTCCCGTATAAGCTTTGAAAATCATGTTATTCATATCTGTATGCAATGCCTTCCCTAGAATTTCTTAACTCACAATTTTACTTTCTAAAAAAGGTTCTGGCTAAATGTTTTCTCAGCAACTGATTTTTTTAAAAAAACAAAGAGGATAATAAAGGCTTTTAAAACTCCATTATAAAAGCAACATATCCTGTGCAGCTCAGGAGTAATAGTTCAGGAAGGGACCCCTCCAGTGGCAAGTCTACAACTCGCACGGTCCCTTCCACTGGTTATTGGAGGGACGCTTGAAAAGTATCTATAGAAGCATTGGATTTAATATTTGTAGTTAACAAACTTTATTTTGGTTTTAGATATCTGTAACATGCAAAATATGGTAGGTTTTAGGTGTAGATTAAATATGACATATTTTCTATATAGGGCTGGCAAGTCTAGTAGACCCAAAAGAGGATACAAGGTACAAGTGGGCATATATATCTATCTGCGAACGCATATATAGTATGGACATCTTTCCAGTGGACTCAGAGGTGGACCTTGGCTGTGGACCCACAAGGAGAGATGCTGGGGGCTGGCCATGAAGGGGAGGGGCGTTGAGATGAGGGAGGGAAAGGAGTGGGACAGCTTTCAAGCTGGACTGCAGAGCCGAATGGGACAATGACAGGCCCTCTGAGCCTCCAGAATATAGATCCCCCTCCCTCCCTTCCACATCCCCCCACCCCCCCACCCCCCCACCCCCCCCCCCCACCCCCCACCTCCAAAGCACTGGAGAAGAGGCTCCGTGAGTGAGCTGCATATTAGGTGACAGGACAAATGGGCAATTGACTTAATCTCCCTGACCTCCAGTTCCTTATCTTTCCCATGAAGAAGTTGGATTGAAGCTGTGAATTTTCAAACTTTTCTTTTTTAAGAGTGATGCTTTTTGTTTTTTGCAATTTTGAAGTAAAAGATAAAATATCCATACAGAAAAATTTTGAAGGATGAGAAACAAAACATTACTAGCATCCGAAAATTTCCCATAGTTGCCACCCACCCTGAGTCCTGATTACAACCTTCTCTCACCCCACAAAGGAAATATTCTTGAGACTTTTGTGATAATCATTCATTTGCTTCTTCCTAAATTTTATTGCCTGTATGTATACCTCTAAAAAATATAGATTCATTTTGCTGGTTTAAAAATTTTATATAAATGCAATAATTCTGTTTTCTTTTTTGTCTTACCTTTTTCATCCAGCATTGTGTTTGCAAGTTCATCCATGTTGTGGCACAAATCTCTGGCTTATTAATTTCTACTGCTGTATAGTCTCCCATTGTATGAATTCACCACAATGTATCAATCCATTGTACTAAGGATGGACATTTGAATTGCTTCTGATTTGGAGCCATTATGGACAACAGTGCTGTGAACATTCATATACATGCAGTCTGGGGTACACAGGTACACATTTCTCCAGGATACATATCTAAGGAGCAGAATTGCTGGTCATAGGGTATGCATGCCTCAAATTGTTTTTCAATGTGCTTATAGTAGCTCTTTTCCTCCCTAAACCAAACCTGATGCATAAGGAAATAAAGTAGATGACAGCACAGCTCTGATCGAAGCAGGGAGCAGTCCCAGGGCTAGCTTCCTCTGTATGGTGCTCTTGTTGGTGCTTTCTTGTGGGTCTAACACACCCTGTTCTCCAACATTCTATTTGCTTCTATATTCCCTCTGTTGCTTTAAAAGACAAGGGATTCCAGTGATTTCCCATTCCAAGGGCAAGGAGAGATTCTGGCCTTCTGAACCCACAAATAGCATTTCTACTAAGGATTATTTTAATTTAGAATCCCAAGATTCTACTTTTAAAATAGGTATTTCCTTAGACCCTCCCTAAAGAAATTCCTATTGAATAAATAAAATTTTTAAAAATGCATAAGATACTCCTCCTGGGCCTATCTGTCTTTATTATGTTCCTGAATTAGCTTGACTTGGGTCTTGGCTGGAAGTAGAAAAATTATATCCAACAGTTATGTAAGAGAATAGCTGAAAGCAATTGGATTAAAATATTTGAGCAGGTTAAGCCCAGAGAGGATATATCAAAATGTTGAGTACCGCTGGGGGTGTAAGGAGGATATCTGTACAGCATCTGATGTACTTGGATGTTGACTCTCTCATGGTCAGGAATCCATGGTGGTGGTTTAAGGTTTAAAGGGAATTCATGTTGTTAGGAGTTATTATCCCCATCAAAATGGCAAAACATCGAAATGGAGACTTTTCTCGATGCTGTCTTTTGCCAAAACCGTAATAGTAAAGCAGGATTGAGGCTGGAACAGTCTGGGCAGTAGACAGGCCAATGCATGTAATGCATATGATTAAAAATAGTTAGCACAAAGAAATGGTTGTTATTGTGCTTTGTCCAAGTTGGACTTAGTAACTAATTAAGTATAAGCTCCTTCTTCTTCTTCTTTTTTTTCCCCATGGCCATATGCAGTTTTTGAATTCTTAAAACACAAACTTTTTAGAAGAAGAAGTTAAATACAGAATGCATTGAGTTTGGTAGAGAAAGTTTAAAGGTCTGCGTTTTCCCACCAAAGCTATTTAATATCAGCTGCAGAGTGGGTGTGTGTGTGTGTGGAAAGGTTGTGACCTCCCTTATTTTTACAACCATTGCCATGATTTCATAATACTGGCAGCAGTCACCCAGAGTGAAATAGACTTTATTACAGTAATTATATGCCAGAATGTGGGTATTAAAACAGAAAAACTTTTCTACTGATAATAAATGTCAAGGGAAAAATGACTTTACCCAACAACTAGCCCTTCATCAGTGTTTTTAATGTATTAATGGCCTCAGTGAAGATGGAGACGTGTCCACAGGGATAGAAGTTCAGACTCCATATAGCTTTTTTGCCTTATTTGCAGAATGTTAAGTAGGGCAGTTGAAAGATAGAGGCATGTTTTAGCAAGTTAGGTTTATTTTTCTCCATGGCATAAAGTCATATATTTTCACTTGAGCAGATATAGCTATTGTTTTGGCAGATTGATTAATTATGGCCGTAACTGAATTAGTCTATTGTTTCTAGATCACTTCATTGATTTTCCCTGTTTTGGTGGGTTTTTGAGAACTGGGAGAAGTAATGCAGCATGAGAATTTTATCTTGAAATATGGTAGTTTTCTGAATATTAAAAAGAAAAAGCTCAAATAAGGACAATGAAAGATTTGAATAAGTATCAGAAGGTATAACTTTTTGAAAATGACCATATCTAAATTATAGGCTTGTGGCTGCTAAATTATACTCATCTAGCATTAAGTGTGGGGTTTATCAGTACGTCTCTGAAATAATAAACATGGTCTAAATGTGGAAAGTATACCTCAGGAAAACATTTAATCCACTTCGCAATTAAATTTAGTGAAAGGTTGATTAATTCCAAGAAATACTAAAATTATAGTACTTCTTATCTTTGATTTCAAGGGACTTTGAAGTGGGCAGCTGGACTTTTCTCCAAAGTGCCCTATTAGCTGGCATAGAGAAAGAATATATGCAGAAAACCAGTAGCAAAACTCAGAGCAAAATATGGGCTCCCAGCCTCCATTATGTAAGAGTCTAAAGGTCATACTTTTCTTGGATTTTTACACACTGTTGGAAGGTGACCTCCACTTTTCTCCATTAGTGTTTATTCCTGCATACAGTTGGTGCTTAACAGATTCAAGGGGCTGATGAAGATGATTTTCATTTGGCGCCTGCTCTAGACTTCTGCTTGGCCACATGGAAGGATCTGGGTTCAGAATCTCCTGGAGTGAGTTGACTGTTGATGGTGACCTGGGGCAGCATCTCAGAGGAGCCATAGGCCTGCCGGCAGTCATCAATCACTGACTCACAACAGCCTTAGGTGCTTGCTACTCCCACGCAGTCTCATTGCTCAAAATCGAGACCAGTCCTCCGAACAGGACACTGATTCCTCTTATGTGTTTTCTCTGTTTTCTGCAGCGGGTTTGTCTTTAACAATGAGCCATTCATGGGCACCCAGGGAGCTACCCAGGACCAGGGAGACGGCTGCAGGCCCCTGCAGGCAGCTGGCCATGTTCCAGTCCAGATATTCTTGGGAATGTGGAATTATTTGAATCAAAGGGAAATAAATCTTTTGCAAATGTTAATACAAATGACTGTGGGAAGGGCTTGCTGCTAAAAGAGAAGCTGAGAATTCTTGGTGCCTACTGAGTTATTTTTTGGCAGGCAATACTACTAGGTTGCTATGGGAATGATGAAGACAAAATAATAGTCATATTTTTAATGATTGCTCTTACTGTGTCATCTTCAACTGCCCTAGGTTGAAAAAACTTCTGCTTGGGGCTGCCCTGGTGGTGCAGTGGTTAAGAATCCACCTGCCAATGCAGGGGACATGGGTTAGATCCCTGGTCTGGGAAGATCCCACGTGCCACAGAGCAACTAAACCTGTGCGCCACAACTACTGAGCCCATGCGCCACAACTACTGAAGCCTGTGCGCCTAGAGCCAGTGCTCTGCAACAAGAGAAGCCAACGCAATGAGAAGCCCACGCACTGCAACAAAGAGTATCCCTGGGCTTCCCTGGTGGCGCAGTGGTTGAGAGTCCGCTGGCCGATGCAGGGGACACGGGTTTGTGCCCCGGTCCGGGAAGATCCCACATGCCGCGGAGCGGCTGGGCCCGTGAGCCATGGCCGCTGAGCCTGCGTGTCCAGAGCCTGTGCTCCTCAATGGGAGAGGCCACAACAGTGAGAGGCCCGCGTACTGCAAAAAAAAAAAAAAAAGAGTAGCCCTTCTCACCATAACTAGAGAAAGGCCACTCTCGGCAACGAAGACCCAGCACAGCAACAAAGACCCGACGCAGCCAAAAAAAAAATTTTAAAAAAAACAACAAAAAACTTCTGCTTGAATCACTTTGACTACTCTTGTGTTATGTTTTGCTTCTTTTTCTCCTGTACTTATGTTTGCAAACATATCTCTCTAAATCAGTTCATCGATCCAGCCGTACCATATTTTCTTTGAGCATAAAGGAACCATTACTTTTGAAGTTTATATCTTTGACTATATGCTTTCTGTGTCCTAGGTTTCAGTTAGAAGAGCTGTAGCCTGGGGACCCGAAATTCTGTGCACTTTTCTGATGGGATGGAGAGGGAAACTGTGCAGTATGGGACAAAGGTCAGCTGACCTGGGGCAAGTTTCCCCTTTGCCACAACTGGCTGTGCCACCTCAGGGCGATTAGTAAACGTTCCTGAACTCAGTTTCTGCATTTGTAAAATGGGGCTCATTATACTACCGCTGGAGTGTTGTTAGCCCCACTGAAAATGTATGTAGAGTCCTATTACAGGGATCATGAATACCTAGCAGATACGAAGCCAGAACTTCTCATTCTGTGTCCATGGCAGAAACTGCGACTCAATCTTTTTCCTTAAGCTAAGAGGCAGGCTTAGACTCCTCAACACAATGCTCCAGGTAAGCGCTATCAATCCGTCAGAGCTGGCATGGGAGATGTGACAAAGCACAATCCTTGGTACTTGATAGACACTCAGTAGGTGGTAGTTCTTAATTGTTACTATTCTTTTATTATTACTATTCACAGTAGGTTGTGGATATGACAGCAGGAGACACAGGCAGCTACTTTTTACTTTGCCCATTATAACTGAGCTTGCATCCAGAACCAGCAGCTTTGGATACAGCTGATCACTCACCTAACTAGAAAATACTGGTCTCTGATCTTCGTATCTCTCTCTTGGTCCCTTCCTCCACCTTCTTTGCTGGTTCCTCCTCACCTTACTGACCTCCAAATACTGGAGTGTCTCAAGGCCCCTTTTCTCTTTCTTTTTTTTTTGCGGTACGCAGGCCTCTCACTGTCGTGGCCTCTCCCGTTGCAGAGCACAGGCTCCAGACGTGCAGGCTCAGAGGCCATGGCTCATGGGCCCAGCCGCTCTGCGGCATGTGGGATCTTCCCGGACCGGGGCACGAACCCGTGTCCCCTGCATCGGCAGGCGGACTCTCAACCACTGCGCCACCAGGGAAGCCCCCTTTTTTCTTTTTTAATCCACCTTCACTATGATCTCATTTGATCTCATGGCTTTCAATATCATCCAGATGCTAACAATAACAACATTTGTATATCCGGTCTAGATTTTAGCTCTGAACTCTACTGTATATTCAACTGCATTCTTAAGACACATTTCTAATAGGATGTGTCTGAAATAGGATGTATCTATTAATTGGATATCTAAGAGGCATCTCCAGCCATACAAGTTTAGCATTGAACTACTGATTCATGATCCCCTCCCCTGCAAATCACTCCTCCCATAGGCTTTCTCATTGTAGCAAATGGCAATTCCCCCCAAGAGTTTCTCAAGAGGAAAAGCTTGAAGTCATGGATTCTTCTCTTTTCCTCACAAGCCACGTCCAATTCACCAAGAAGTCCCATGGTTGTACCTCCAAGGATCTTACTCCTTCTTACAACCTCTACCACTACCATCATGGTCCAAGCCACCATCATGTCTCACCTGGATTATTGTCAGAGCCAATAATAGGCTACAATTGTTTTTCAACACGTAGGTAACGTGATTCTTTTAAAGGGAAATCAGACCATGTCACTCCTCTGTTCCACGTCTTCCACTGCCTTTTCATCTCACCTTGAGTACAAGTCAAATCCCCTACATTGCTCTAAAAGGTCCCACACAGTTGGCCTCAACCACCTTTCAGACACCATCTCCTTCCACTGCCCCCTCACTCATTTTACGCTAGCCACACTGGCCTTCATGCTGTTCCAAGTACACGCCGCTCCTGCTTCAGGTCTTTGCACTTGTTGGCTCTCTGCTTTGAAAGCACTTCCTTCAGATACACACAGAGCTTGCGTTCTCATTTCTTTCATCCCTGTTATTCAGCAAGGCCATCTTAAATATAAACCATAGCAACTACCCTCCCTACCTCTTCAGTCGGGCACCTACTGTCCCACCTCCTCTACTTCCTTTTTCTCCATGGCACTTATCAACTTCTGACATATTATGGCTTTGCTTGTTTCTTTATTAGAATGTAACATCCAAGAGGGCAGGACCTTTGTTCCCTGCTGTATCTCCAGCACCTAGAAAGTTCTGGGCGCATAGTAAGCCGTTTTTGCTAAACTATTAAACGAATGAAACAAATGGCTCTAAAGCTTGAGTTTTTCTGAATTATTATTGGAATAGTTCTTTACAGGATCACATAGAGTTTATACAACTTCCTACATTTGATTAATTCTAGCGATCTTATTATCTCAGTATATTTACCACTAAGAGCAGAAGAGCAGTACGGCTACTGTAACCATGAGTAAAAATATCTGTGTTTACTGTAGTCTTTCAGTATCCTGATTTATTTATTTTGGTAAATAGAGACAGAATACAACATGGAAAAATGCTGAACATTTCTAGTTGATCTTCTTGAAGCTTACCAACTTTGGGTGGTTATAAAACACACACAGATATTTAAAATTGCCCAGATGCTACCTGGCTGTGTTTGTACTGGGCTGGGCTTAATTGGTGGCTCCTGAATTTCTATAAAGGAGTGCTAATCTGGTTGGAAAGGAGATGTGGGTCTTCAAACCTTATTGATGTGGTTATAAGACCATGTGAAAAAGATCAGTTGCCCATCTCATAGAATGAAGGAGTGGTGAAGCCTGCTGGATGGGGTTTGAGGCAGAGGAGGAAGGTACCAAAGCTCTCTCTGAGAAGCATAAACATACGGGATTTAGTCTTAAGTAAGTATACGACTTCAAAGCAGTCATTTAATTTCTTTTGGCCTCAGTTTCCACGTCAATAAAGTGAGGAACTTAGAATACAGCAAGTATAAGGTTAATTCCAACCCTGTCTTTGGGTGGTATCATGAAAGGTCTCAGATTCAGACTCAGATATAACCTGCATTTAAACTGGAAATCTCTCTGAGGTCCAGTTTCTTTTTCTGTAAAGTGAATAAGTTTGGCTAAAACAGACTCTAAGGTTTTTCTCAAGTCTAACATTCTTTGCTTTGATTGTGCTTTTGGATTTTTTTTTCTTACTCTGGTGAAATTAAACCTCTTACTTTTTTTTTTGTTTGTTTTTTTGGTTTCTTTGAGGCTGTGGTCACACACAAACTGTGAGGCTATGTCACACACTTGTAGATGTAGTGTGCATACTTTGCTGTTGGTGAACACTAACTCTGCTTTTTGGCAGAGTGTGGAGCAGAGGTGGATCTGTGTGGTTTGTTTTATGCTCTAAACTTGACAGTGAGAGGACAGGAAATGGTCCATGGAGAAAATGGTGACAAAATATGTCTTTAACCTCAATTCTGCTCAATTGACATTAGAAACTGTAGCATTTTAAAACTGTGCGTTTCCACTTCACTTAATTCCCATTCCTTTGCCTCCTTTTAGGGCATCTAGGTGGATGATTCAGGCCGGGAAGCTCTTCAGTCAGCTGAACGACAAAAAGGACCTGGTCACGCCTGTGACTTAGCTCCGTGCCTCAGTTACAGGTACAGAGAAATGGAGGAAATAGAAACTGCTACGTCCGTTGAGCACTATGTTTGAGATTTTTTGATAACAGACTTCACAAAAGGGACAATGTTAATCTTTAACAAATGTGTGTGTTGTGCATGGGGTCAGGGCCCTGGAAAGATAGCTATCAAATCTGCAACCCTTTCTAACACAACTTTATAGGTGAAAACTCTTTGAGAAGAATTATCAGAAAGGAAAAAACAATGGTATAACTGATTAATTATGGGTTTACATCTTACTTTTGATCAATTTAACATCATTTTCACTCACAAAGCTTGTTCTTCTAAATTCAGTTTGACAGACATATATATATAATGCATCTGCTGTGGGCCAGCATCCTCTCCCCAGGCCTTTCACATCCACTGTTCTATTTCATTCTCTCTCTTTTTTTTTAACGTCTTTATTGGAGTATAATTTCTTTACAGTGTTGTGTTAGTTTCTGTTGTATAACAAAGTGACTCAGCTATATGTATAGATATATCCCCATATGCCCTCCCTCTTGCGTCTCCCTCCCACCCTCCCTATCCCACCCCTCTAGGTGGTCACAAAGCACAGAGCTGATCTCCCTGTGCTGTGCAGCCGCTTCCCACTAGCTATCTGTTTTACATTTGGTAGTGTATATATGTCCATGCCACGTTCTCACTTCATCCCAACTTACCCTTCCCCGTCCCCGTGTCCTCAAGTCCATTCTCTATGTCTGCATCATTATTCCTCCCCTGTCCCTAGGTTCTTCAGAATCATTTTTTTTTTTTTTAGATTCCATATATATGTGTTAGCATACGGTATTTGTTTTTCTCTTTCTGACTTACTTCACTCTGTGTGACAGTTGCTATGTCCATCCACCTCACTACAAATAACTCAATTTCATTTCTTTTTCTAGCTGAGTAATATTCTATTGTATATATGTGCCACATCTTCTTTATCCATTAATCTGTTCATGGACACTTAGGTTGCTTCCATGTCCTGGCTATTGTAAATAGAGCTGCAATGAACATTGTGGTACATGACTCTTTTTGAATTATGGTTTTCTCAGGGTATATGCCCAGTAGTGGGATTGCTGGATAGTATGGTAGTTCTATTTTTAGTTTTTAGGGAACCTCCATAGTGTTCTCCACAGTGGCTGTATCAATTTACATTCCCACCAACAGTGCAAGAGGGTTCCCTTTTCTCCACACCCTCTCCAGCATTTATTGTTTGTACATTTTTTGATGATGCCCATTCTGACTGGGGTGAGGTGATACCTCATTGTAGTTTTGATTTGCATTTCCCTAATGATTAGTGATGTTGAGCATCTTTTCATGTGTTTGTTGGCCATCTGTATATCTTCTTTGGAGAAATGTCTGTTTAGGTCTTCTGCCCATTTTTGGATTGGGTTTTTGTTTTTTTGATATTGAGCTGCATGAGCTGCTTGTATATTTTGGAGATTAATCCTTTGTCAGTTGCTTTGTTTGTAAATATTTTCTCCCATTCCGAGGGTTGCCTTTTCATCTTGTTTATGGTTTCCTTTGCTGTGCAAAAGCTTTTAAGTTTCATTAGGTCCCATTTGTTTATTTTTGTTTTTATTTCCATTTCTCTAGGAAGTGGGTCAAAAAGGATCTTGCTGTGATTTATGTCATGGAGTGTTCTGCCTATGTTTTGCTCTAAGAGTTTTATAGTGTCTGGCCTTACATTTAGGTCTTTACTCCATTTTGAGTTTATTTTTGTGTATGGTGTAAGGAAGTATTCAAATTTCATTCTTTTACATGTAGCTGTCCAGTTTTCCCAGCACCACTTATTGAAGAGGTTGTGTTTCCTCCATTGTATATTTTTGCCTCCTTTATCAAAGATAAGGTGACCATATGTGCATGGGTTTATCTCTGGGATTTCTATCCTGTTCCATAGATCTGTATTTCTGTTTTTGAGCCAGTATCATACTATCTTGACTACTGTACCTTTGTAGTATAGTCTGAAGTCAGGGAGCCTGATTCCTCCAGCCCTGTTTTTCTTTCTCAAGATTGCGTTGGCTATTCGGGTCTTTTGTATTTCCATACAAATTGTGAAGTTTTTTGTTCTAGTTTTGTGAAAAATGCCAGTGGTAGTTTGATAGGGATTGCACTGAATATGTAGGTTGCTATGGGTAGTATAGTCATTTTCACAATGTTGATTCTTCCAATCCAAGAACATGGTATATCTCTCCATCTGTTTCTGTCATCTTTAATTTCTTTCATCAGTGTCTTACAGTTTTCCGCATACAGGTCTTTTGTCTCCTTAGGTAGGTTTATTCCTCGGTATTTTATTCTTTTTGTTGAAGTGGTACATGGGAGTGTTTCCTTAATTTGTCTTTCAGATTTTTCATCATTCATGTATAGGGATGCAAGAGATTTCTGTGCATTGATTTTGTATCCTGCTACTTTACCAAATTCATTGATTAGCTCTAGTAGTTTTCTGCTAACATCTTTAGGATTCTCTATGTATAGTATCATATCATCTGCAAACAGTGACAGTTTTACTTCTTCTTTTCCAATTTGGATTCCTTTTATTTCTTCTTCTTCTCTGATTGCTGTGGCTAAAAATTCCAAAACTCTGCTGAATAATAGTGGTGAGAGTGGGCAGCCTTGTCTTGTTCTTGATCTTAGAGGAAATGGTTTCAGTTTTTCACCATTGAGAATGATGTTGGCTGTGGGTTTGTCATATTGGTCTTTATAAAGTTGAGGTAGTTTCCCTCTATGCCTACTTTCTGGAGGGTTTTTATCATAAATGGGTGTTGAATTTTGTCAAAAGCTTTCTCTGCATCTATTGAGATGATCATATGGTTTTTCTCCTTCAGTTTGTTAATATGGAGTACCACATTGATTGATTTGCATATACTGAAGAATCCTTGCATTCCTGGGATAAACCCCACTTGATCATGGTGTATGATCCTGTTCATGTGCTGTTGAATTCTGTTTGCTAGTATTTTGTTGAGGATTCTTGCATCTATGTTCATCAGTGATATTGGTCTGTAGTTTTCTTTTTTTGTGACATCTTTGTCTGGATTTGGTATCAGGGTGATGGTGGCCTTGTAGAATGAGTTTGGGAGTGTTCCTGCCTCTGCTATATTTTGGAAGAGTTTGAGAAGGATAGGTGTTAGCTCTTCTCTAAATGTTTGATAGAGTTCGCCTGGGAAGCCATCTGGTCCTGGGCTTTTCTTTGTTGGAAGATTTTTAATCACGGTCTCAATTTCAGTGCTTGTCATTGGTCTGTTTATATTTTCTATTTCATACTTGTTCAGTCTCAGAAGGTTGTACTTTTCTAAGAATGTGTCCATTTCTTCCAGGTTGTCCATTTTATTGGCATAGAGTCGCTTGTAGCAACTCTCATGATAATTTGTATTTCTGCAGTGTCAGTTGTTACTTCTCCTTTTTCATTTCTAATTCTATTGATTTGAGTCTTCCCCCTTTTTTTCCGGATGAGTCTGGCTAATGCTTTATTAATTTTGCTTATCTTCTCAAAGAAAGAGCTTTTAATTTTATTCAATTTTGCTGTCATTTCCTTCCCTTTTTTCATTTATTTCTGATCTGATCTTTATGATTTCGTTCCTTCTGCTAACTTTGGGATTTTTTGTTCTTCTCTCTCTAATTGCTTTAGGTGTAAGGTTAGGTTCTTTATTTTAGGTATTTCTTGTTTCCTGATGTGGGATTGTATTGATCTAAACTTCCTTCTTAGAACTGCCTTTGCTGCATCCCATAGGTTTTGGGTCATCGTGTTTTCATTGCCATTTGTTTCTGGGTATTTTTTTGATTTCCTCAGTGATCTCTTGGTTATTTAGTAGTATATTGTTTAGCATCCATGTGTTTGTATTTTTTACAGATTTTTTTTTCCCTCTAATTAATATCTAGTCTCATAGTGTTGTGGTCGGAAAATATACTTGGTACAATTTCAATTTTCTTATATTTACCAAGGCTTGATTTGTTACCCAAGAAATGGTCTATCCTGGAGAATGTTCCATGAGCACTTGAGAAGAAATTGTATTGTGTTGTTTTTGGATGGAATGTCCTATAAATATCAATTAAGTCCATCTTGTTTAATGTGTCATGTAAAGCTTGTGTTTCCTTATTTATTTTCATTTTGGATGACCTGTCCATTGGTGAAAGTGGGCTGTTAAAGTCCCCTACTGTTTTTGTGTTACTGTCATTTCCCCTTTTATGGCTGTTAGCATTTGCCTTATGTGTTGAGGTGCTCCTATGTTGGGTGCGTAAATGTTTACAATTGTTATCTCTTCCTAGATTGATCCCTTGATCATTATGTACTGTCCTTCTTTCTTTCTTGTAATAGTCTTTATTTTAAAGTCTATTTTTCCTGATATGAGAATTGCTACTCTAGCTTTCTTTGATTTCCATTTGCATGGAATATCTTTTTCCATCCCCTCACTTTTAGTCTGTATGTGTCCCTAGGTCTGAAGTGGATCTCTTCTAGACAGCATATATATGGGTCTTGTTTTTCTATCCATTCAGCCAGTCTATGTCTTTTGGTTGGAGCATTTAATCCATTTACATTTAAGGTAATTATTGATATGTATGTTCCTATTACCATTTTCTTAATTATTTGGGGTTTGTTTTTGTAGGTCTTTTCCTTTTCCTGTGTTTCCTGCCTAGAGAAGTTCCTTTAGCATTTGTTGTAAAGCTGGTTTGGTGGTGCTGAATTCTCTTAATTTTTGCTTATCTGTAAAGGTTTTAATTTCTCCGTTGAATCTGAATGAGATCCTCGCTGGGTAGAGTAATCTTGATTGTAGGTTTTTCCCTTTCATCACTTTAAATATGTCCTGCCACTCCCTTCTGGCTTGCAGAGTTTCTTCTGAAAGATCAGCTGTTAACCTTACGGGGATTCCCTTGTATATTATTGTTGCTTTTCCCTTGCTGCTTTTAATATTTTTTCTTTGTATTTAATTTTTGATAGTTTGATTAATATGTGTCTTGGTATGTTTCTCCTTTGATTTATCCTGAATGGGACTCTCTGTGCTTCCTGGACTTGACTGACTATTTCCTTTCCCATGTTAGGGAAGTTTTCAACTATAATCTCTTCAAATATTTTCTCAGTCCCTTTTCTTTTCTCTTCTTCGTCTGGGACCCCTATGATTCGAACGTTGGTGCATTTAGTATTGTCCCAGAGGACAATTGAGATTGTCCTCGATTCTTTTCATTCTTTTTTCTTTGTTCTGCTCCTGACAGTTATTTCCACCATTTTGTCTTCCAGGTCATTTATCCGTTCTTCTGCCTCAGTTATTCTGCTATTGATTCCTTCTAGAGTATTTTTAATTTCATTTATTGTGTTGTTCATCATTGCTTGTTTCATCTTTAGTTCTTCTAGGTCCTTGTTAACTGTTTCTTGCATTTTGTCCATTCTATTTCCAGGATTGTGGATCATCTTTACTATCATTACTCTGAATTCTTTTTCAGGTAGACTGCCTATTTCCTCTTCATTTGTTTGGTATGGTGCATGTTTACCTTGCTCCTTCATCTGCTGTGTATTTCTCTGTCTTCTCATTTTGCTTAACTTACTGTGTTTGGGGTCTCCATTTCGCAGGCTGCAGGTTCATAGTTCCTGTTGTTTTTGGTGTCTGCTCCCAGTGGGTAATGTTGTTTCAGTGGGTTGTGTAGGCTTCCTGGTGGAGGGGACTGGTGCCTGTATTCTGGTGGATGAGGCTAGATCTTGTCTTTATGGTGGGCAAGACCATGTCCGGTGGTGTGTTTTGGGGTGTCTGTGAAGTTTTTATGATTTTAGGCAGCCTCTCTCCTAATGGGTGGTGTTGTGTTCCTCTCTTGCTAGTTGTTTGGCATAGGGTGTCCAGCACTGTAGCTTGCTCTTCGTTGAGTGGAGCTGGGTCTTAGCATTGAGATGGAGATCTCTGGGAGAGCTTTTTCCCCTTTGATATTACGTGGGGCCGGGATGTCTCTGGTGGACCAATGTCCTGAAATTGGCTCTCCCACCTCAGAGGCTTGGGCCTGACACCCGGACAGAGCACAAAGACCCTGTCAGCCACATCTCTCAGAAGAAAAGGGAGAAAAAAGAAAGAAAGAAAGAAAATAAATAAATTAAATAAAAGAATAAAGTTATTAAAATAAAAAAATTATTAAAAATAAAAAATAATTAAAAAAAGAAGGAGAGAGAGAAAGAAGAGAGCAACAAAACGAAAAAACAAATCCACCAATCTTAACAAGTGCTAAAAATTATATGTAAAAAGAAAAAAAAATGGACAGTGAGAACCCTAGGACAAATGTCAAAAGTGAAGCTATGTAGACAAAATCACACAAAGAAGCATACATATACACACTCACAAAAAGAGGAAAAGGAAAAAAAAATATATATATATATACATTAAAAAAAAAAGGTAGAAAGCAACCAAATCAATAAACAAATCTACTGATGATAATAAGCTCTAAATACTAAACTAAGATAAACATAAAACCCAAAACAAATTAGATGCAGAAAGCAAACCCCAAGTCTACAGTTGCTCCCAAAGTCCACCGTCTGAAGTTTGGGATGATTCGTTGTCTATTCAGGTATTCCACAGATGCAGGGTACATCAAGTTGATTGTGGAGATTTAATCTGCTGCTCCTGAGGCTGCTGGGAGAAATTTCCCTTTCTCTTCTTTGTTCTCACAGCTCCTGGTGTTCAACCTTGGATTTGGACCTGCCTCTATGTGTAGGTCGCCTGAGGGCATGTGTTCCCCTCCCAGACAAGACAGAGTTAAAGTAGGAGCTGATTAGGGGGCTCTGGCTCACTCAGGCCAGTGGGAGGGAGGGGTATGGAATGTGGGGCGAGCCTGTGGTGGCAGAGGCCGGTGCGACGCTGCAACAGGCTGAGGTGTGCTGCGTGTTCTCCCAGGGAAGTGGTCCCTGGATCACGGGACCCTGGCAGTGCCGGGCTGCACAGGCTCCCAGGAGGGGAGGTGTGGATAGTGACCTGTGTTTGCACACAGGCTTCTTGTAGCTGCAGCAGCAGCCTTAGGGTTTCATGCCTGTCGCTGGTGTCCATGCTGATAGCTGCGGCTCATGCCCATCTCTGGAGCTCATTTAGGCAGTGCTCTGAATCCCCTCTCCTAGCGTACCCCAAAACAGTGGTCTCTTGACTCTTAAGCAGGTCCAGACTTTTTCCTGGACTCCCTCCCAGCTAGCTGTAGTGCACTAGCACCCTTCAGGCTGTGTTCATGCAGCCAACCCCAGTCCTCTCCCTGGGGTCTGACCTCCGAAGCCCGAGCCTCAGCTCCCAGCCCCTACGTTCCCCCGGCGAGTGAGCAGACAAGCCTCTCAGGCTGGTGAGTGCCGGTCTGCACCGATCCTCTGTGTGGGAATCTCTCGCTTTGCCCTCTGCACCCCTGTTGCTGCGCTCTCTCCCGTGGTTCCAAAGCTTCTCCCCCCACTGCCCACCCCCCATCTCAGCCACTGAAGGGGCTTCCTAGTGTGTGGAAAATTTTCCTCTTTCACAGCTCCCTCCCTGAGGTGCAGGTCTCGTCCCTATTCTTTTGCCTCTGTTTCTTCTGTTTTCTTTTGCCCTACCCAAGTATGTGGGGAGTTTCTTGCCTTTTGGGAAGTCTGAGGTCTTCTGCCAGTGTTCAGTAGGTGTTCTGTAGGAGTTGTTCCACATGTAGTTGTAGTTTTGATGTATATGCAGGGAGGAAGGTGATCTCCACGTCTTATTCCTCCACCATCTTGAAGGCACCTCTCTATTTCATTCTCACATCAACCTTTTGAGATAGCTATTTATATTTTCCACCTATGTCTGAAGATATGGAGGCTTGGAAATGTGAATCTGCCCAAGGTCACATAGAACAAGTTGGGATTTAAACCCCAATATTCTACCTTCCATCTCCTTTGCTTACTCTCCATT
The DNA here is from genome assembly GCF_003676395.1 of Aethalodelphis obliquidens. NCBI lineage: Eukaryota > Metazoa > Chordata > Mammalia > Artiodactyla > Delphinidae > Aethalodelphis > Aethalodelphis obliquidens. The sequence continues at coordinate 73,670,178 of NW_020837948.1, forward strand.
ACAATGGTTATATGGTACAGTGGGTATGTGAGGGAACAGATGTGAATTTAAAAAACACAAAAATCAGTTTTTAAAATCATCACCTTGTACACCTTAAATTTACACAATGTTATATGTCAATTGCATTTCAATAAAGCTGGAAAATTATTATATTTATTTGAATACACATTGACTTTACATATGCAGATCCAATTTAGCTTTTTATCCACAGTAAGTCATCTGCTGCCACAACTAAAATTGTGAGAAATCAAAGGAGTAGAAACATTCCGATTACTTGGAAAGGTTTTGTATTTTTCCTTTTTGTGGAGTGGCTTTTGGAAATTTAGGATGAATCTGGAAATAAGCATTAATGCAAAAGAATTGACCATGACTGTGAAGAGCCCTAAGCCTCACCCTTCCCTGCCATGACCTGGATCAATGAGCAAGGACCCTTAGGCCTCTTTCTAATGCTGGATAAGTGCTCATCTAGAAGAACTAACGTTCCCCTGTGTGTGTCCTTCAGAGGTACTCCAGTCATTGAGATGTCCCTCCTGAGTGATGAGATCCGGCTAATGTTGTCTCTGTGGTCTAATTTGATGATGTGATCTGTGCTCATTTCCTTTGAGACATTAGAGTAGACTGAGGTTGATTTTCAACCTCAGAATTTGATTTTATTTCAGAATTTCCCCTAAAATGGTGGGTAAAGAATTTGGACACCAATTCCTTCAAGGAACTCAGTGTCACAGAGGTGTTTTATACTGGGAATGATGCTTTGGTGTTCATGTATTGAGAACAGAAGTGCCCCTTTAATTACCCAGTTTTACCCTCCCAAGGGAGTCTCTCCCCTTCTTATATCCCCCAAATCCTACCTATTCTTCTGGAATTAACTGAAATCCCACTCTTGTTAGGCCTCTGTCCCCCACTCCCATCAAAGGTGTTATGTCCCTTCTCAAACTCCCAGAGTTCCCACCATCCAGCCGTCAGTTCATTATTTGTGGAGTTTGGACACCTCTTCCACTGATGGGACCAATATCTGGATATTTTACTGTTCAACTTTTGCACAAGCTTATATATTTGATTTCCTTCACTAGAGTAGATTATACACTGGTTTGGAGTGAAGAAAGTAATTCCTTGGGTGGCTCAAGGAATTGAACCATATCTGGCACTCAGTAAATGTATGTTTCTGTTAGATTTGATTAACTTGCCAATAAGAATAATGGATGAAAGTCATGAATTCTACCCTGAGGAAACAGATTTACACTGCCTTCTTAGTAATTATTTGTTTCCTTTCATTTTTTTCCCCAAAAAGAAGTTAGCTGTGAATTAGGTCTCCGATGGTGCCAGCAAAGACCATAGAAACATAAGTTCTTTTGTGTGTGTCTGGCTTGAAGATTTTCAGGGAGAAGAAATCAAGTTAGAAGGAACAAAGAAGAATGTGTTTTAGGAGTCTTAAAGGGAAGTGGTCAAGAAAGTCAATATTTCAGGGACATACTTATGATATTTCTATTTATGATGGGGTAGTAGGGTAGAGTCTAGTAAAAAATGCACTTGTAATCTGTCCCTTGGAAATTGACTTACCTCCAGAGTGATTCTAAAAATGCACATTCCAGGGGTGGAGTCAAGATGGCATCCTAGGAGGACACGGAATTCACATCTCCACACAACTAGGGCAGCTACCAGGCACCAGTAGGGGACCATGGACACCTAAGGGGATGGGAGGAATCCGCAGCCACTGGCTTCCGCGATCTTGGGTTCCAGGCTGGAGGACGGACCTGAGCTCCCATGGTGGGAGCTCCAAGTCCAAACCGCTGGACTAACAGAGAACCTCAGAACCCAGGGAATATTAATCAGAGTGAGGCCTCCCAGAGGTCCTCATCTCAGCACCAAGACCTGGCTCTATCCAACTACCTGCAAACTCCAGTGTTGGACATCTCCGGCCAAACAACCAGTAAAATAGGAATACAGCATCACCCAGCAAAAAAAAAAAAAAAATGAAATGACAAAAAAATATGTTACAGATGAAGGAGCAAGGTAAAAACCTACAAGATCAAATAAATGAAGATGAAATAGACAACCTACCTGAAAAAGAATTCAGAGTAATGATAGTAAACATGATCCAAAATCTTGGAAACAGAATGGAGAAAATACAAGAAACATTTAACAAGGATCTAGAAGAGGCAAAGAACACACAAACAGTGATAAACAACATAATTACTGAACTTAAAAATACTCTAGAAGGAATCAATAGCAGAATAACTGAGGCAGAAGAATGGATAAATGACCTGGAAGATAAAATGGTGGAAATAACTGCCAGGAACAGAACAAAGAAAAAAGAATGAAAAGAATTGAGGACAATTTCAATTGTCCTCTGGGACAATACTAAATGCACCAATGTTCGAATCATAGGGGTCCCAGAAGAAGAAGAGAAAAGAAAAGGGACTGAGAAAATATTTGAAGAGATTATAGTTGAAAACTTCCCTAACATGGGAAAGGAAATAGTCAGTCAAGTCCAGGAAGCACAGAGAGTCCCATTCAGGATAAATCAAAGGAGAAACATACCAAGACACATATTAATCAAACTATCAAAAATTAAATACAAAGAAAAAATATTAAAAGCAGCAAGGGAAAAGCAACAATAATATACAAGGGAATCCCCGTAAGGTTAACAGCTGATCTTTCAGAAGAAACTCTGCAAGCCAGAAGGGAGTGGCAGGACATATTTAAAGTGATGAAAGGGAAAAACCTACAATCAAGATTACTCTACCCAGCGAGGATCTCATTCAGATTCAACGGAGAAATTAAAACCTTTACAGATAAGCAAAAATTAAGAGAATTCAGCACCACCAAACCAGCTTTACAACAAATGCTAAAGGAACTTCTCTAGGCAGGAAACACAGGAAAAGGAAAAGACCTACAAAAACAAACCCCAAATAATTAAGAAAATGGTAATAGGAACATACATATCAATAATTACCTTAAATGTAAATGAATTAAATGCTCCAACCAAAAGACATAGACTGGCTGAATGGATACAAACACAAGACCCATATATATGCTGTCTAGAAGAGACCCACTTCAGACCTAGGGACACATACAGACTGAAAATGAGGGGATGGAAAAAGATATTCCATGCAAATGGAAATCAAAAGAAAGCTGGAGTAGCAATTCTCATATCAGACAAAAGAGACTTTAAAATAAAGACTATTACAAGAGATAAAGAAAGACACTACATAATGATCAAGGGATCAATCTAAGAAGATATAACAATTGTAAATGTTTATGCACCCAACATAGGATCACCTCAATACATAAGGCAAATACTAACAGCCATAAAAGGGGAAATCGACAGTAACACATTCATAGTAGGGGACTTTAACACCCCACTTTCACCAATGGACAGATCATCCAAAATGAAAATAAATAAGGAAACACAAGCTTTAAATGACACATTAAACAAGATAGACTTAATTGATATTTATAGGACATTCCATCCAAAAACAACAGAATACACTTTCTTCTCAAGTGCTCATGGAACATTCTCCAGGATAGACCATATCTTGGGTCACAAATCAAGCCTTGGTAAATTTAAGAAAATTGAAATCGTATCAAGTATCTTTTCCAACTACAACGCTCTGAGACTAGATATCATTTACAGGAAAAAAATCTGTAAAAAATACAAACACATGGAGCCTAAACAATACACTACTAAATAACCAAGAGATCACTGAAGAAATCAAAGAGGAAATAAAAAAATACCTAGAAATAAATGACAATGAAAACACAATGACCCAAAACCTTTGAGATGCACCAAAAGCAGTTCTAAAAGGGAAGTATATAGCAATACAATCCTACATCAAGAAACAAGAAATATCTAAAATAAACAACCTAACCTTATACCTAAAGCAATTAGAGAAAGAAGAACAAAATACTCCAAAGTTAGCAGAAGTAAAGAAATCATAAAGATCAGATCAGAAATGAATGTAAAAGAAATGAAGGAAACAATAGCAAAGATCAGTAAAACTAAAAGCTGGTTCTTTGAGAAGATAAACAAAATTGATAAACCATTAGCCAGACTTATCAAGAAAAAAAAGGGAGAAGACTCAAATCAACAGAATTAGAAATGGAAAGGAGAAGTAACAACTGACTCTGCAGAAATACAAAGGATTATGAAGATTACTGCAAGCGACTATATGCCAATAAAATGGACAACCTGGAAGAAATGGACACATTCTTAGAAAAGCACAACCTTTCGAGACTGAACCAGGAAGAAACAGAAAATACAAACAGACAATGACAAGCACTGAAATGAAAGTGTGATTTAAAATCTTCCAACAAACAAAAGCCCAGGACCAGATGGCTTCACAGGAGAATTCTATCAAACATTTAGAGAAGAGCTAACACCTATCCTTCTCAAACTCTTCCAAAATATAGCAGAGGCAGGAACACTCCCAAACTCATTCTACAAGGCCACCATCACCCTGATACCAAATCCAGACAAAGATGTCACAAAAAAAGAAAACTACAGACCAATATCACTGATGAACATAGATGCAAGAATCCTCAACAAAATACTAGCAAACAGAATTCAACAGCACATGAACAGGATCATACACCATGATCAAGTGGGGTTTATTCCAGGAATGCAAGGATTCTTCAGTATATGCAAATCAATCAATGTGATACTCCATATTAACAAACTGAAGGAGAAAAACCATATGATCATCTCAATAGATGCAGAGAAAGCTTTTGACAAAATTCAACACCCATTTATGATAAAAACCCTCCAGAAAGTAGGCATAGAGGGAAACTACCTCAACTTTATAAAGACCAATATGACAAACCCACAGCCAACATCATTCTCAATGGTGAAAAACTGAAACCATTTCCTCTAAGATCAAGAACAAGACAAGGCTGCCCACTCTCACCACTATTATTCAGCAGAGTTTTGGAATTTTTAGCCACAGCAATCAGAGAAGAAGAAGAAATAAAAGGAATCCAAATTGGAAAAGAAGAAGTAAAACTGTCACTGTTTGCAGATGATATGATACTATACATAGAGAATCCTAAAGATGTTAGCAGAAAACTACTAGAGCTAATCAATGAATTTGGTAAAGTAGCAGGATACAAAATCAATGCACAGAAATCTCTTGCATCCCTATACATGAATGATGAAAAATCTGAAAGACAAATTAAGGAAACACTCCCATGTACCACTTCAACAAAAAGAATAAAATACCGAGGAATAAACCTACCTAAGGAGACAAAAGACCTGTATGCGGAAAACTATAAGACACTGATGAAAGAAATTAAAGATGATACAAACAGATGGAGAGATATACCATGTTCTTGAATTGGAAGAATCAACATTGTGAAAATGATTATACTACCCAAAGCAATCTACAGATTCAATGCAATTCCCATCAAACTACCAATGGCATTTTTCACAGAACTAGAAAAAAAAATTCACAGTTTGTATGGAAACACAAAAGACCCCGAATAGCCAAAGCAATCTTGAGAAAGAAAAACAGAGCTGGAGGAATCAGGCTCCCTGACTTCAGACTATACTACAAAGGTACAGTAGTCAAGATAGTATGGTACTGGCTCAAAAACAGAAATACAGATCTATGGAACAGGATAGAAAGCCCAGTGATAAACCCATGCACATATGGTCACCTTATCTTTGATAAAGGAGGCAAGATTATACAATGGAGAAAAGACAGCCTCTTTAATAAGTGGTGCTGGGAAAACGGGACAGCTACATGTAAAAGAATGAAATTAGAACACTTCCTTACACCATACACAAAAATAAACTCAAAATGGAGTAAAGACCTAAATGTAAGGCCAGACACTATAAAACTCTTAGAGCAAAACATAGGCAGAACACTCCATGACATAAATCACAGCAAGATCCTTTTTGACCCACTTCCTAGAGAAATGGAAATAAAAACAAAAATAAACAAATGGGACCTAATGAAACTTAAAAGGTTTTGCACAGCAAAGGAAACCATGAAAAAGACGAAAAGGCAACCCTCAGAATGGGAGAAAATATTTGCAAACGAAGCAACTGACAAAGGATTAATCTCCAAAATATACAAGCAGCTCATGAAGCTCAATATCAAAAATACAGAAACCCAATCCAAAACTGGGCAGAAGACCTAAATAGACATTTCTCCAAAGAAGATATACAGATGGCCAACAAACACATGAAAAGTTGCTCAACATCACTAATCATTAGGGAAATGCAAATCAAAACTACAGTGAGGTATCACCTCACACTGGTCAGAATGGCCATCATCAAAAAATCTACAAACAGTAAATGCTGGAGAAGGTGTGGAGGAAAGGGAACCCTCTTGCACTGTTGGTGGGAATGTAAATTGATATAGCCACTGTGGAGAACAGTATGGAGGTTCCCTAAAAATCTAAAAATAGAACTACCATACTATCCAGCAATCCCACCTCTGGTCATATACCCTGAGAAAACCATAATTCAAAAATAGTCATGTATCACAATGTTTATTTCAGCTCTATTTACAATAGCCAGGTCATGGAAGCAACCTAAGTGTCCATCGACAGATGAATGGATAAAGAAGATGTGGCACATATATACAATGGAATATTACTCAGCCATAAAAAGAAACGAAATTGAGCTATTTGTAGTGAGGTGGATGGACCTGGAGTCTGTGATACAGAGTGAAGTAAGTCAGAAAGAGAAAAACAAATACTGTATGCTAACACATATATATGGAATCTAAAATTTAAAATGGTTCTGATGAACCTAGGGGCAGGACAGGAATAAAGACACAGATGTGTAGAATGGACTTGAGGACACGGGGAGGGGGAAGGGTAAGCTGGGATGAAGTGAGACAGTGGCATGTACATATATACACTACCAAATGTAAAATAGATAGCTAATGGGAAGCAGCTGTGTAGCACAGGGAGCTCAGCTCAGTGCTTTGTGACCACCTAGAGTGGTGGGATAGGGAGGGGGGGAGGGAGACGCAAGAGGGAGGGGATGTGGGGATGTACGTTTGCCCATAGCTGATTCACTTTGTTACACAGCAGAACCTAACAGAACATTGTAAAGCAATTATACTCCAATAAATATGTTAAAAAATGTATATCCCCATTTCATGGAATTAAATATCTTAATTGGAATGTGTTAATTGTAAGGCTTTTAGGACGTTGGTAATCAAAGAGCAGAGGTGCAGGTGGGGCGAGGAGAGACCAACCCCTGTTGTGGGCATCTGGCCAACCTAACAGGAATCCCATTTCTGATAATTGTGCTGAGGAAGGTGAGGCCAAAGGATGGGTTCTGAGTGTGCAGGACTTGCATCCTCCTCCCTTGAAGCCATGGACAGTGATAAAGGTATTAGTCATCATAGAGCTCTGTTGACTTGTCTGCTCAAGTCAATAAATATTGCCATTTCCTGACTCATTTAGTGGAAAAATGAGGACAGTCAAGACAGAGGGAGGGCAGGGGTGGGACAGGAATTTTGTAATTTATCATAGTATATTCCCCCCACCCCCAGTATTTTATTATGAAGATTTTCATACATACAGAAAAATTGAGGGAATTGCACAGTGAACACCCATACATGCACTTAGATTCTATGATGAACATTTTGCTAGAATTATTTTACTACCTATCTCTTCATCCCTCTCTCAATCTGTCTCAAGAGCAGCATTCTATGAGTTTTGACAAAGGCTTTCACCTGTGTGACCCTAACCCCTATCCAGATATAAAATACAACCTTCATCTCAGAAAGTCTCTTCATGCCCCTTCCTGAGCAATCCCTGCTCCCAACTCACTCCCAGAGGCAACCACTTCCCTATTTCTTTTATCGTAGATAAGTTTCATCTATTCTAGAACTTTGTGTGAGGCTTCTTTCACTCTACTTTTGAGATTCATCCATATTATGTATATCCATTTTTTTTTAAACTAAAATAATCTCTATTCATTTTCAGAAACTCTCAGGTTAGCAATGTCCTTAGAAAGCAGTAGGTAAAAAGGGAAAACAAAGTTTTTGTTTTTTTTTAAAAAAGGAGAGTTGAAAGGGACCCTAGTGACAGCTACATTGGCCCTTATTTTCTATATGAAGTGATCTGGGACCAGTGATTGCTCAGGGTCAAGTAGACTAAGCTGAAACTAGAACCCAGGTCTCCTGATCTGGTGCTTGAAACAGTTAGAGAGGCAGCTGAGTGGGGTGTTGTTTTGAGCTGAAGCCATGTGAGACTCGAGAGTTTCGACAGAGATTTGCTTTAAAGGATGTGAAACTCCACTAACCTCATGTGACAAGAAATCCTCGGAGGCCTTGGTGTGGAGCCAGGGGGGCAGTCTGACACGGCTTCTGGTTACCAGCTCCAAATCTGAATCCACTGGCTCAGGGTGACTTATGGTGAGCTTCCTGATTTGCAATAAAACGAGACATGGGACAGGGGAAGTTTTTCTACACCAGCGTACACAGGCAGGCTAATGATAAAGGAACAAAAAAGGCCGAGAAAGGCACCTTTAGCCACATGGTCCTCCCATAGGAAGGGACATGGAGATGAAAATAAAACACCAAGGGAAGGAGGGAGGGATGCCACGTTACACACAGAGCCTTTGTCTCCAATTCAGCCCAGGATGACAATGACCTGGCGGTGCCTGCCTGCCAGCTGTTGGCTGGCCTTTGTGAAAGTCCCGGATCTCCAGGCCAATGCTTAGTGGGCAGGTATCCATATCATGAAGCCAACTGGCACTGCTGCCAACTTTGTTGGTGAAATGAGCCCAATGTCAGGGAACTAAGGCTGCTGGGCCACTCTTGCTACCAGCCAGCAGGTGCGAGCCCCCATGGGCAGGTGCCCTGGGGAGAGAGGTCTGGCGTTACCATGGTAACGGATCGAAAAAGGACGTTTCTTCTTCAAGGTCGGTTTGATCTCTTTTCTGCCTGGGGAATGTTGTGAAGAAGAAGAGACTTTGTGGCGACTCTGACTTGTGTGTGAATGTGTGCCTCGTCTGTTTTGAATGCATCACTTCTCATTGGATCTTATTAGTGTCACCTGCTGGGCAAATCTGGGGGTTGGTGGATCTCTTGGGGGATGTTGTCATGGCAGAAGATCAGGTCACCAGAGAAGTCCCAGGAGAGACAATCCAGTGTAAACCAAGCAGGACTGAATAAAGAATTCCAAAGGCGTCTCTGAAGGGCAGCCAGTCAGGTTCGACAGGTTCTCTGGGCTATTCCGGGATAAGAGATTAGTGCTGACTGTTTGCGGCTTGTCACCCTAAATGTCCTTTGGCCAAACTGTCCTGGGCGCAGGGGTGAAGGAACCGTTGTCAGCTTGCTGGGTGCCTCATCAGTCTGACACAATGAGTTCATTGTAAAGAAGCAAGCTTTCCTTATCACCGTTGTCCTCTCTGTAACTCTTACACTCATGCCTTTACCTTGGGCAAATACATTTTCTGGCTTTGATATAAAAGTTTAGTTTCTCCTTGATGTTTGTATTTCTGCTTCTCTGATACAAGTGGCTCTGACTCAGGTCATTAGGTTGGGGAATGTTCCCACTTCCCATCTCTTGCGTGTGTGCACAGGATGAGCTCCACTTTCTGTGCCCCGAGATTCGTTAGGAGAAATAATAGTGTTGTAAGAATGGGGGCAGGGAGCTTCCTGAACCCCCTGGAAAATTTTACTCCTTTCTTCCCACTGGGATGCTATCAAAATTATTCAGATGGGATGGCACCCTGACAGTAGGAAATATTAATGATTCTTGATAAACACTGACCAAATTGCTTACAAATATAACCATGGAAATGTCTCAGTCTCCTGATGTATAAAATAAAAAGATTAGATTGAATGATCTCTTTAGGACTTTGCCTGCTAGTTTCCTAAGATTTTGCAATTCAACACAGAAAAGCTCTAAATAGATCGAACAATCAACTGACCTTACTTACACACAAACTTTTGCACTAGAGACTTACATTCAGTAAATATTTACAATTCATCTACTAAGTCTAGGCACCCAGGATATAGAAACAGGCAAAGCATCATTTTCTGTCTTGAAGGATCTCATGGTCTAATGGGGAGGGGTAGCAAGAAGAAATTATTCTCAAAATTGGCAGTAGTTTGAATGCAAAATTCTGCTTGGAAAAGAAGTTGCCTTTTGGTTTGGAAAAGCACTTTAACGGGCATATTTAATGTAGAAAGATGAGCCCCTTCCACCCCCCAACCCCCAAGTGGCAGGGTCAGGACTATGTGATGTGAGATACTTGCCTTGGTCGAAGAAATAAGGGGATGCTAAAAAACACAGTGATCAACATAAATACTATTATAATGTAATACTTAAAAAATAAAAAAAATCCATGATGAACAAAGTATGCACATTTTAAATAAAGAGAGAATCTGATCCTACACATGTATAATCTTGCCTCACTTTCCTCACCCTAATTCTGGTCCTGGTTCCAATAAAACTTTATAAAATATTCCAATTTGATTTTTTAAAACCATTGGATTAAAATATCTAAAGATTTAGACAAGCGTGGTAACAGAGTTTAGGGTTTTAGAGGTTTGTCTTTAGAAGGAGAAGACCCTTGAGGGCACGGGGTCCCCCTGGGAGATGGCAGTGAGCACAACTGAGAAATTCTTCATGGTGGAGAATGGTTGATAAATATTTATGAAAGAGATGCCTAAAAAAGGGTTTGAAGTTGTTCCTTACACTGTGCTGCAGTTACCCCCTCTGCCCCCTACCTGTCTCTTAGAAGTCTGATACATACAGTAACCGAAGGATTCATGCTGCTTTGAGAAAGAGGAAGGAAGAAGGGTGGTGTCTAGCATGGTAGGAAGTGGTCTAGTGAGAGGAGGGCAGATGGAGGAACAAGACAGGGTGAAGCAAGGCCCAGCTCAGGAGAAACCTCGCCCCCTGAAATCCTTTGAAGAGAAGATGGAAGGAGTCTGGACTTTGCAGTGCATGGGATAAAGCTTTGAGTTCTACATGTTTTGCAATATTAAGGGAAAGAGGGCACCTCAGGTAACAGACACTGGGGCTGCGCCTGTAAATCAATAATTATGTGACTATACTGGATCTCTGGTTTACCCCTCCAGGTCCACTCACCCAGGTCCACTCACCATCCTTCTCTCTGCTTCATTCCTGGGAGGCTGCCCGCTATGGCCCACATCCTAGGGCTCTCTTGCCCCCTGGCTTCCAGCTGGATTTGGCCAATGATGAGCACTAGGTGATATTTGGAAGGAGGGAGGAGAGTGAATTGGCTCCTTCCCTGAGGGTTTGCTATAGGCTGGCTGCATCGATCTACTGATGGCTGCAGCTCCCGGCAAGCATCCCTCTAATTCCTTTTCCAGGCTCTGGGAACCACTCCCTCCTGTTACCTTTTCAGGCTAGCGGTAGTAACAGAGCCCCCTCTCCATTTCCCTGGGGATGCACTGTCTTTTGTGGTTTCCTTACACCCTGCTTTTTGTAAAGAGTCTCTGTAATAAACTCTCTTCAGTATAGGGGCTCTAGTGGTCTCTTGCTGAGACCCTGACTAATACAGCTGTGAGAGGTATTTAAGAGGGTTGTACAGAATGTTATAGGTTGGAGGTGGAGGAAGCAACCAACTGCCCAGTGGAAAGGAAGATGGGTAGGCATAGAGGACTTCATGGGTGATGGGGTGAAGTCTGAGCTGAATCTTGTGGAATAAGATATTTCCCTGGGATTAGGTTAAGCCCCAGCCTGAAAACAGTCTTGCACCCACCAGGCAGGTGTTGGTGGTTTGCATGGTCTTGATGGTTTGCATGGTCTTAAAAGGCAGTGATTATCCAGTTGGCTTGAAAAGCACAGGAAAGCTTAAGCAATAAAATGGCAATCACCCATATTCCTGTAATCCCTGTTGATAATCTGGCATGCTTTCTTCCAGACTTTTTACAGAGTTGAAATCACACTCTATATACCATTTTGGATCCGGGTTTTTTTTGAAAATACATAATAAGCAATTTTCCCACAACTGAAAAAGCTGCAACTATCTGATCAGAGGCTGCTCCTTTTAGAGGTAGCAGAATAACCTTAAAGAACTGAATGCTATTACCTCATATAGACGTACTGTGATTTAAAAAAAAAATAATGCTCCATTAATTTTGCATTTTTATATCATTAAAAAAATTGCTAAATTTAAAAAACAGCTCTAAAAAAACCTGACTACAGACATATCTGTACTTCAGGATGGCTGAATTATTGTAGAATTTTGGTTGGTTGTTTTCTTTTTTATAATATTAAGGAAGATTGAGTTTTCCCTTGGTGGGTAAGGAAGAGAGGAAGCGGTACCTGGGACTCCATTCTGAGGGCAGGCCCAGTAACTTGGCCAGGCAAGGACTATTTATGGATGGACATTAACAACAGTGATGTCAGAGTTAGATTTTATGTTGTGTTATATAATTCCTTTCCAAATTTTCTACACCTTCGGTGTTAGTCACACAACATGGACTTATGTTGACGGTGACTTGTAGAGAGAAGAGGCAAGAACAGAGACTATGCGAAGGACAAAAGGCTGTAAAGAGTGGACAAGCGGGGCAGAGCTGGTTAGGAGGAGCCTGGGCCAGGGATTTGGGGAGAGCGGAGACTGGCAGTTCCCCAGGGGAAGCAACCTGTGGCTGATCTTTTGAAATACTGGGTGGGCACTTCTGCAGTTCCAAGAATCATATCTGGATATCAAAAGGAAGGGCAACCCCAAAGTCTGAAGGACTCAAGTTATATGTCATTCCCATAGGAAGTAATAATGGAAACAAAGGAGGGGATGGATGAGGAGATATTATGAGGGATGGATTTGGTGACATTGTGTGGGAAGGTGCTGGGGGTTAGAACTGGATGAGGGAAGTAATATTTTATCAGAACAGTTGCTGTAAAATGATTGAGAAGAGTACATGATAAATTGAACTGGGTTTGGCAAGGGAAAAAGGTAAACTCTGCCTAGAGGAAGTAAGCTTCCCTTTATAAGGTTGAAATATGGCAAGGTAAGCTACGATCCACCTTATTATTTATAATAGGACCTTATAGGAAAGGGATTAATATTCCGATGGATTTGACCTCCAGAAATAACAGAATTACTTAGGTTTCCCTTTGGGTGTTCATCCCATGATTAGACTAGTTCAAAACCTGAACTTGGCTGTGCATTTCTTTTTCAGTAAATTTTTTTTTCCATTAGAAACCTGAAATAAGTGAATTATTTATTCTCATGTTATTATCCAATCCATTTTTCAGCTCACACTCAACCTCTGTTAGACATGAAGCTGGGGAATGGCTTAGAAAAAATATCTGGTTAAGACTTTTTTTTCACATGACTTTGCCAAAAGGGTTTCTGCATTCAAACTAGGAGGCTTCCACCCCGAGAACTGCCTTAACTGAACATTCGAATCTGCTCTGCAAAAACTTGGATGTGGAATTCATGATAGTTTCTGAAAATAATTTATAGAGTGGTCTTCTTTTTCTCTGGGAAATGAGAACATAGTGCCTCTTTGGGAAGGGTTTGGAGAATTCCAGGAAAATACAGGAGTAAGGTTTCGATGTGGCTTTTATTGTCATATTGATTGGATAGGCTTTCGTTCAGGAGTCTGTTTTAGAAAGAAACATATAGGATTTTGGCAAGAAGGCTGTTTTAATAAAAAGTAATCTTTAAAGATCAGAGACCCATTACTTAACGCATAAGGTAGGTTAAAGGGCCGTTGCTTCTGCTGCATCCGTAGAATCTTATGTTTGCATAGTCTGAAAAACAGTACTGACCACCCCTATCCAAAATCATCTAAAGAAAAACATAAAAATACTTCCTTCTGTCCAACAATACGGTATTCTTTTCTCTGAGGTGTCCCCGGGCTGGCAAGCAGGAGTGAGCTTGCAGCATTCTAGAATCTATTTTTCTTATATTGACATGGTTTTGAATATGGCGTTGTTAGGTCTCTAACAATGGGTTCAGGACTCTTCATCTGAGCCTGTCAGTGTTGCCTTCTCTTTTCTTAATATTTTGAATGCAAATGTAGAACACACATTTGGATGTTTGTAGATGACATAAATTTGGGAATAAATTCTACTACTATTACATAAATTCTACTAATTGAATCAATACTCCTAAAAGACCTCCACATGTTAGATTGATGGACTGACACAAAGGGGATGAAGTTTAATAAGAAATGAATATTAGATCTTAGGTTAAAAAAGATCAGTTGACTGGAGATGACTGACTTAACAGAAGTTCATGGGAAAGGGCTCATGAGTTTTATCACTAGAAAGTTCAGTGGGAGTCCAGTGTCACGTGATGAGCACCAGCTCTCAGAGTGCATTCATGGAGGTAGAATTCTTCTATCAAGGATGATCCTATATTTTAACCCTGGTCAAACCTCAGCTGAATTCCGTATCTTTAAAAGTGTCCAAGACAAAAATCGTGCAACTGTATCATATAGGAAACTGTTGTAGGAATTGCAGAAGCCACAGTTTAGCCCAAAGGGGGAAAGCTCAGGAGGAGGCCTGGATGATTGCTGTGTGGAATTACTTATCTGAAGGGTTTAGGGTTTCCTGGAATTTGAGCGTCTAGCACTGGGACAAGACTGGGATCAACCTCTGGAGAGTGCAGGGAAATCCTTTGGGGATTGATATAAAGAAAAGTTCCCTGATGAACAAGATTTGTTCAAAAGTGAAATGCACTGGCATGGGAGGAGGGGAGTCCCCTGGTCCTGCAGAATGAGGCCAGATATCAACCACCTGGCAAGGAGGTTGTGGGGAGATTGAAGTGTGAAGCTATACTAGATCCGCCTTCAGATTCCATCCATTGCCAAGAAGGCAGTTTGTCTCTGGAGCTGTCCCGTGTCCCCTTTATCCCAGCTGTTATTCTGGGAACGACAGGATCACCTGCATCCCACCACAATATTAATGACTTATAAGGCTTGAGGTCTTGAGAAATTTATACTTCAGTAAATTTCCACCAAAGAGGCACGCTTCCATTCAAGCCGACTACACTAGCTTTAGCCTAAAAACAAAGGAAATGTCACAAGAATGGGAGATTTTCATGTGCAAGAATAAGCTCCTGGAGGGAGACATTTGGCAGGGGTCAACTTGCACCTCTTAAATGAGAATATATAATCACATCTCCATATCCTATGAAAGCAGGAAGTCAGGGACGATGCATCCTCACCCGCTTATTCTGGACAGTATGCTGGTCTGTTTTCCCAGGGCAACAGCAATCATTACATAATGGGTACTGCAGAAATAGAGTATTACTGTCTACCATTCCTTTGCATTGCTGTGGATTAAAAGACCAATAAGAACAGTAGCTGTGATCTTGGTGTCTGATGGGAATTTTTTAGCCACCTTCTTACTCTAGGTCACTTTATCTCAGTCTTGGAAGTGGGCGATAAGGATGGAGTATTTGAATATGGCTTCAATCATAAATTCTCAGCTCATTCCTCCTCTCTGTTCTCTCTCCCAGCCAGCCAGAAGGGTGGAATAGGGAGGGTGTCTGCCCTGAAAGAAGGCAGGATACCAAATATCTAGGGGGTGAAGAGCTACCATCCCAGGATATGGGAGAAAGGCCTGGAAAGGAGAGGAGAACTGAGGAGTATTCTTCTCTCTCATCCAGGAGGCTCCTAGGGACCTCTTTCTGAACCCAGCAATCTTCCTGCTAGTCTCTTAGCAGAGATGTGCAGGGGCCCTGTGGAGTTCCTGAGGAATCCTGCAGCTGCTGGGGGCTCGTAGAAGATGGGCAGTGTGTCTCCCGGGCCTTGTTAGCCCCACAAATGGCCCATTGAGGGGAGCAGGAGAAGGGAGAGGCATCCAGGGCTGGCCCCGGGGTCCCTCAATGGGGGCACTGTTCAGGCTTGGGTGGAAGCCAGCCCTGACACCATGCTAGTTGTTAAAGCCTCATTCTTCTGAAGGAGGCGGCTGGAAAGGCAGCAGAGCAGCTGAGGCTCCAGAAAAGGTACTTCTCTTGTTCTCCTCAAGGCCGGACTGAAACACGAGAGGAAGCCACTTCCTTTTCAATTATTTTCTGTTGCTCATTACATTTACATCTCAAGCATTTTTCCTCTTCCTTCTTACTCTTGTTTTACTATTCAAGACCCCACACTGATGGGTTTTTTCCTTCTCCCCCCAGTCTCAACTGACACTTAGAAATGATGTCAAATTTCTCTGTTTTGTACCCGTCCCTTTGGGCAGCCCATCAGAGAAGCACCTTGAGAATGGTACCAGTATGGCTGTTGCTCCTGAGCCCCAGAATAGTTCAAAGTCTCTTTCAAAATGAAGACTGCGCCTTTGGAGATAGCAAAGTACTGAAGGAAACCTGTTGTTTATCCTACTCACCATCCACACTCATCTTTTTCATAACACTACCTCGATTTTCCTTTAAGGGCCACGCCCTGCCACTCTCAGCCCATGGGTGTTGATGGGATTGACATGACCACGAGGCCCCCTGGTTTCAGGGTGGGCACAGCACCCTGGCCTGCATCTTCTATCCTCCTGGCTTTGGGTGGGGGTAGTTGGGACCTAGACTGGGCCACTTTAGAGCCAATCCTGAGCAGAAAGATTTGGGGGAAGTATTAGGAAAGAGACTCCCCATTTTCACTGAGGTGTTGACTATGTAGACTCTAAGCTGGAAGCTGTGGTGATCACCTTTGCTACCACGTGGAAGGGTCACTCTGAGACTATAGGCCACAGAGGAAAACTGGGCCAGAGTGACAGACCCTAGATAACATAGGGTGTAGACTGGATCGAGCTATGCCTGAAACCCACACCCTGAACTTTCAGTTATGCTGGTCAGAACATTCACTTTTATTCCTTTATCTCACTTGAGTTGAGTTTCTGTTAACTAGTTTCTGTTAGTTCAATTCATTTAGTTGAGACTAAAAGAGTCCTAACAGATGCTAACTTTTTCTGCTTCCTATTACCTGCTCAGGCTACCCTTATTCAGTTATTTGCTACAGTATCTTGCAATTGCCCCAGACTGTACCAGTGCTAAGATGTACTAACATTGTCCAAAATTTCAGCCTAGATTAAAACAGGAAGACTCATTTACTTAGTTCTTCTCTGATTAGATGGGATAATAGGTACCACTGGAATCCCCACCTGGGTCTTGGGTCTATGGTAAGAACCCCAGCTTTGTTCGTTCATTCAGCAATCATTAATTCTGTCACTGCCACATGCCAAAGAATTGCCTTCAACAGCTCACAGTCAAGTAGAGAGACTGGTGGTATGAGTGCAAAGAAGTAGAGCAGGGTTCTTGATGAGAATTTATATCCACTTCCATGGGGGACCTAAGGAGGGAGTGGCCAGTTCTTATCTTAGTAAGACAAAGAAAGACTTCAAGGAAGAGGCAATGCTTGAGATGTATCTTCAAAGATGAATAGAGATATTTTTTTAGCTTAAAAAAAAAAAGTATGGGGCCGCTTCCCTGGTGGCGCAGTGGTTGAGAGTCCGCCTGCCGATGCAGGGGACACGGGTTCGTGCCCTGGTCCGGGAAGATCCCACACGCCGCGGAGCGGCTGGGCCCGTGAGCCATGGCCGCTGAGCCTGCGCGTGCGGAGCCTGTGCTCCACAGCGGGAGAGGCCACAACAGTGAGAGGCCCGCGTACCGCAAAAAAAAAAAAAAAAAAGTATGGGGGAGGAAGACCAATCCGGTCCAAAAGAGAAATGTCAACTGTAAACTGTTGTTTGACTTAAAAATCTACCACCTGCAGGCTAGAGAAGGCAGTTCAGTATTCCTTGTTCAGCACATGTCTGACTGCTGTATTATGCTGTGTAGAACACAGAAATCTACGGCCACACTCATCCCCTCCTTCCTCCCTTTCCAAAATTCAGAAAATGCGTGTAAAGTTCTCTTGCTGGTGAGCAAGGCCATAGAGATGTTAGAGTCAGCTGTGGTGGGTAAATCCAGCATCCCATGTCTAGTCTCCAGCTTTGTGGGTGTGAGTCAGTTGTGAGCAGATAGCAGTGTCAGTAGCAGCAGCATCTGCCCTACTTCCAGATAAGAGTTATAACTGTATAACCTTGAAATAAATGGTCCAGTGGTGGTCCCTTGACTTTCTTGTCAGCCCTTCCAATAGTTTTGTAAGCACTCCATTCCCTACACTAAATCCCTTTCAGTTGGAAATACCTTGAGTGGGTTCTGTTGTCTGCACTGAACTCTGACTTAATACGAATTCCCACTGTAAGGTCTGGAAGGGCCAAGACCTGCTCTTCCTGTTCTCCAATGCTTCCCTAGTACCAAGCACAAGGGTTGGCAGTAGCAGGTTCTCAGTAAACAGTTTTTGAGTAAGTGCCTTAAAAGTTGTAATATGAATATGGATGCACAAATGTATATACAAATAGTTAAACAATTCAAAAGATGCCATAAGGCTGCACGTGGTCAAGAGACACCTTTCTAGTAATGAGTGTTATCTTGTCATAGGCTAGTGGTTACTCTGGGCTACAGTGTTCGTGGGCGATTTGATGGAGAAGTCTTGATGGAAAGGGACTGGATTCTGAGGGATAAATAGAGATTGGGTAGGAAAGAAAAAGAGTGGGACATTTTAGAACCAGCCCTTAGTGCTAATATGACTGTACACCGATGACTATTGTGTACTAGCTACTGAAATGAGGACTAAGTTCCCTTTGAAATGCATATGGACTTAAAAGTGAAGGGAAAAGGTCTTGGCATGATGTTCTTGGGTTTTGCCAAACCCTAATGTTGTGTTTGGAGCCCTTCGCTGTCCCATAGGCCGCAAGAATTCCCCTGTCCCCATCCCATACCCACATCAAGCGTGTTTCCGAATCTTCTGGGAAGCCACACATTGAGCAGTCAGATGTCTGATCCTGCTTCAGAACAAGCAAGGCGAGATCTAAGTTCAACCAGCAGAAATTTCCGTTGGGAGCCTTTACCCAGGATGTTGGCTGACAGCCTCTGGTCCCCCTGAGTTCCAGAAGGGGGTGAAAGGTTTGGTGGACAAATATCTCTTCATTATACAGTGATTATAAGGGAAGTGATATGACTGAGGACTTCTCTACTTGCCAGTCAAGCTAGTCAGCTGTCACCAGAAGGTCACAAAACGTATGAGCTCTTCTTTACATGGGAGCCAACACAACCAATGCAAGTTTCTCATTCCATGGTTTAGCTATAACAATAAATCATTATTGCCTTTTAAAAATTGAATATAAGGAAATTCTGGAATTGCGTTAAATAAACAAACAAGGGTTTACTATAATTTGTAGCCCTGACATCAGATCGACTGGGGATAATCAAACTAATCAGAGATGCAGCCTTGTTATAAAAGTGTAAGATAGCAAATGTCTACAGAAGCTTTGCAAGGCTGCAACATCGTTTCTTACACCACATTCAGGTTAATAAAAGGGGTAGATGAGTGAGGCAAAAGCTGTATGGCTTCTACACATCTTGTAAGAAGGCACCTGAACACCCGAGGAGTTGAATAGCTGAGGGCCAGGCTGTTCCTCTGGACCCTCAGGCTTCATTTGATTGATATGAGTCCTTTCTCTCCTGTGTTTAAATGAAGTCAAGTTTGGTACTAAGAGTTTCAAATTAGGAAACTCCTAATTATAGGGGAGAAATGTGGGAATCTATAGCTGCCATATTTGGTATGCTCTAAGACTTTATTCCTTTGTTGTTTAACCTAACCCTCCATTCTATTGATTACATTTCTTAATCTCTCTAAACTTCGGTTTCCTCATCTGTACAGTCCTTGTTGTGAGGGTTAAATGAGAAAAATGCATGTATATTTCTTAGCCCAGAGCCTGACATGCAGTAGACCCTCAGTAAGCATCAGCCACATTCACTGTTATCACACTATACAAGGCCATTAGTTCACAGAATTGTGGACAAGTGAATTGCTGAACCTTGATAGATTAGAGGTGTCATAAATCTTGACGTGGTTCCTGGTCTCTGTCCTTGGCTTGTTGTGTAACTTCAGTCACTTGCTAAGTCCAGGGGTAAGGAGAGACGGGACTTGGCATGATAAGGACTTGGAGGGGGTGTGGTTGACCAGAAGCTCCACAGGATGTAAGTAGGTTGATCACCTGATTGACTCAGTCTGAGGCTGTGTAGGGTTTCTAGGATGCATAATAGGGACGTGGTGGCTGGACTCACACTTGAGCAACAGGCTTTGAGAAGAATAGGGACAAATTAGAGGATGTTTGGGATGATGATTGTTCTCTGAACCACATCTCCTAAGGTCCAGTGGAGGGAATGGAGAGAGAGATTTAGGGAAGTGCAGAAGAGGGTAACTGACTCAAGCTTCCAGTAATTTGAAGGTTGTTCCAGGGTAAAAGCTAAGACTGCTGGGTGGAAGTTCTGGGGAGACATTTTCAGCTTTATTGTTGGTTAGGATGAGAGTGGTAGAACCTTCTAGAAATTAGTAGTGGAATGCTCTACCTTTCAATGCAAAGTCCCTAAAACCATTAAAGCTGGGCAGGCTGGTTACCAGGGAAGCTGAGGAAAGTTCCTGTTTAGGAGCATATGAGAGGGACTCTTAGTATAGTCTTGTGGGTAGAAGTGATGGCCAAGGAAGATTTTCCCCAGGAAAAAGTCCCCAAGAAGGAATAGACATTAGGCAGACAAGGTTGGGGGTATGGATGTGAAGAGGAACAGGGAAGGAGAGAGCATGATGGGTGCTGGGAACTGCAAGTATGGCTGGGCATAGGTGATGGGGAGTGATTAGTGTGGAGAACAGATCTTTAAGGGCTTTTTATATTATCTTGAGGAGACAGGACTTTATTGAGGGTATGTGGAGCCACAGAAAGGCTTTAAGCAAGGGAGTGACATGGCCAGATGATGCTGTAGAAAGATTACTCTCACTCCATCAAGAGCCTAAATAAAGGAAGAAGAGAATCAACATTTACTGAGAACCTGCGTGAAGTGGGTGCTTCAGATAAATGATATCATCTTCCACTCACAACCACCCTCTGAATGGGTATCATTTTCATTTCATAGTCAAGGACATTAAGGACCAGAGAAGTCAAGTGACTTTCTCAACATTGTCCAGTTATTAAGTGACTAAGCAAAGACTCAAAAGCAATTGGGTCTGATCTTAAAGTCTGTGCTTTGTTTCACTTCAGTAAAAATAAAACAAAACAGAACAAATGCCCTTTTGGAAAATATGACCAAATCTCAAATCCTAGGAGGAATATTACTTGTCTGTTCTATAAGACTGCAATACACCCAAGGGTGCCTAGCCATGAACAATTCTCCTTTCATGTGACCTGCTGCTATAAGACCCTCTTTCTTCTGGCTGGAGATAATTAGACAAGGGCCAAACTGACACTCCTTCCCAGGAATGTGGGATTGGGGTTCTGAGACAGCCAGTTTGTCTTTCTATGTAACTAGACACTTGGTTACTAAGGTGCAGCCACATCCCCCCATGCAGATGGAGAAGCAGAGAAAACGGACTGCAGAGAGAGAGGAATGCAGATATATAAGCAAAGAGGAGATACAGAGACAGTCCTGCCCAGACTTTCCAGTTCGTTCTTTATTTAGTTAGTTAGTTAGTTGCGCTGGGTCTTTAGTTGTGGCAGGTGGGCTCCTTAGTTGCGGCTCGCGGGCTCCTTAGTTGTGGCATGTGAACTCTTAGTTGCAGCATGCATGTGGGATCTAGTTCCCTGACCAGGGATTGAACCCGGGCCCCCTGCACTGGGATTGGGGAGTCTTAACCACTGCATCACCAGCAAAGTCCCTCCGGTTCTTATAGTCCATCTGAATTTCCTGAGACCCCCTGTACCCTCATGACAGACTTCTCCTTTTGGTTTAAGCTAGCTGGAGTTAGTTTCTGTTCAGTTGGAAAGAAATGGATTCATCAGAGATCCTAAGAGGGGCTGAGAAAGGCAGGCAGTAAGAGAATGTGGACTCCACTCCCCCAGGGGCTGAAAATGGTGGAGAGCCATTTTCATGAGCTATGCCTTCTCATCACACCCCAGAGAGTTACTAACCTCGTGAAATGCCTGGGTTTCAAAGATGGGGGTGGGGTCTGAGAACATCCTGGTGTGGAGCTCCATTGAGACATTGCACGGGGAGGCGGTGGGGCACAGGCAAAGAGGAGAATGAGGCACGAAGTCAGGACACTTGTGGGGAGGGGATGCACATATCTCAAGTCTCGGGAGGAAGGCTTAGGCCAAGGTTAACAAATTCAAGAGAGTAGAAAGGCTTGAGCAGACATCTGGTTTATAATTGAAGTCAGAGGCTTAACTAATATGATATTGCAAAATTCTATTTATTTTATTTTATTTTTAAAGAAGCAGTGCATGAAGGTATTCTTGTAGAATTCCAAGTTATAAATATATGTGGAGTAGAAAATGAAAGCCCCTCCCCCATCTCCAGATATTTAAGAGTGAAATTCCAGGTGGAACCTGGCCAAGCCCTGAGGAGTCAAGCTGAGGGTGAAAAGTGTCCCAGGTGAGAGATGCGTGCACAGCACTCTCCTTCCTCCTGGTTGCAGGAGCAAAGCCTAGGGCAGGATTTGCTTTTACTTAGCATCTAACAAGCATACATTTAGCATTATCTGTTATCTCATCAAACATTTTTGTTTGTTTTTTGAGAGGAAGGTACAGAGATTTCTTATATATCCTCTGCCCCCCCATATCTGCATAGCCCCCCCCATTATCAACATCCCTCACCAGAGTGGTACATTTGTTACAGCAGATGAACCTCCATTGATACATCATAGTCACCCAGAGTCCATAGTTTACATTAAGTTCACTCCTGGTGTTGTAGATTCTGTGGGTTTGTACAAATGTATAAGGACATGTATCTACCATGACAGTATCATACAGAGTAGTTTCACCGCCCTAAAAATCCTCTGTGCTCCAACTATGCATCCCTACCCCCACTTCCAACCCCTAGCACCCACTTATCTTTTTACTGTCTCCATAGTTTTGCCTTTTCCAGAATATCATATAGTTGGAATCATACCCTGGAGCAGGATTCTAAGCCTCCTCATCTCTTTCCCACAGTGGGTACGGCCCAGAGAGAGAGGCCCGTTGGTTCAGATCGGTGGGTGCCTGTGCCCACCAACCTCCCTGCTGCCCTGCTCCCAGCCCCACCCAGACCAGCCTCCACCTCAAGGAAGCAGGGTGGAGCTAGTGGCTGCTTATTCCAAAATCCCACTTTATTGCCCTGCAACCCAGCCTTTCTCAACTCTTTTTGAATGAGTCACTGGGAAAGGGACTCTCGAAAGATTGAATTTTTGTCTTTTGTCAACTATTCTGTTATGGAGCTTTCTCTATATTGATATATCTCTATATCGAAGGTTTTACTCAGTTTGAAGGATTGGCCAGTTGGGACTGGTTAGGTGAACCTTGTGTTTGTCTTGGGGAATTCTTGGGCACCAGCAAAGTGTTAGCAACCAGCATAGGAGGTATAGCCAGAGTTTAGTTTGTTTATTTATTGATTTTAAAATGAATGTTTTTTAAAAATACACTTGGTAAAAAATTAAGACAGAAAATTTTAGACAAAAAATAAAAGCCTCTCTCTTTCCTCACCCCCAATCCTACTGAATATCTGTGTCCCCTCCAAATTCACATGTTGAAATCCTAATGCCCAAAGGTGATGGTATTAGGAGGTAGGCTTTGAAAGTTGCTTAGGTCATGAGAGCAGAGCCCTTATAAAAGAGAGACCTCTACCCCTTCCCCTTGCTGTGAGGACACAGAAAAAAGGTGCCAGCTATGAAGCAGGAAGGGGGCTCTCACCAGAAAGGGTCCGTGCTGGTGCCTTGGTCTTAGACTTCCAGCCTCTAGAACTGTGAGCTATAAATTTCTGTTGTCTATAAGCCACCCAGTCTGTAGTATTTGGTTATAGCAGCCCAAGCAAACTAAGACATCTACACTTACCAGTATCTTTAATGTCCTCTCAGAATTTAAAAAATCAATGTAATAGCCTATATATGCACATTCTTTTTTGTTTTTCATTGCAAATAAAGTTTCACTGACAAAGTTTCCATCTTTGTACATGTATCTTTGTGTACTTTATATCTATAGAATACATCTTTCACAGTACAATTTCTGGGTCAAAGTGTACGCACATTTTAAAAATTTTGCTAGATGCAGCCAAATTTACATATATAAAGCTATTTTTACTGAACAGTCCTACACTAACAGTATGGGACTGCCTGTTTCACCCATCCTTACCAACACTGGGGACGACTAAACCTTTAGTATTTTCCAATCTGATAGGAAAAAGCAGTGACTGGTTTTGATTTTTATCTTTTAAATGTTGAGTGATCTTGTCCACTTATTTTATCTCTATTTATTTTTTATGAGCAGATAGTTAATTTTCTTTGCCCTTTTGTCTTACTGACTTATAAAGACTCTTTGTTTATTAAGAAGCCAGACTTTTGTCAGTCAGATATGTGCGAGGACTTTTCTCCAGTTTTTAATCTGTCTTTTGACTTTGTTTATGATGCACACCATATTTGCCATATGAAAGTGCATTGTTTTATTTAATTTATTTTATGGGCACATTCATCAGCCTTTTCTGTTATGATGGCCTGAGTATAACACCCCACGATGGGAGGAAGAACACCAAGGAGGCCTTCAAGGAGAGGGAGAGCTACAGCTCAGCTATCACTTCACTATGATGGCAACATTGTGTCACCTGAGACTTCTCTAAAATCATAAAAAAGAGCAGTGCAAAACACTTTTCTTGTCCTGCATTGGGGTGGGGGTGAGGAGATGTTATAGGAAGGGATGGTGAAAAGTTGAGAGGAAGGAACATGCCCAGATGCAGCCTGGCAAGGGAATAGGTGAATAGAAGCTAGGTCGGAAGTCAAGGAGACAGCCTGCTCTCATGCTTCCAAGTTTGAATTTGGGGTGTGAGTGGGTAGGGTGCAGTAAGGAGGCTAATTGCAGGAGTGGGCTGACCACCTCCTTAGGTTCCACTGCCTCTGAAAAGTTGACCCTTCCTCTCTGCTCCCTCCATCTCTAGCCCCTTTTCTCTGCAGCTCAAGCACAGCCTGGAGACATAGAGTATCATACAGGGGTCCTTGGGGATGGAAGCTGATGATCCTTGGCAATGGAGGTTGATATTTCTATGCCTCTTCCATGCTGGTTTTACTGCATGACACTTCTCACTGAAATGCCCAGAAAAGGAAGGAAAATTTACAAGATAAGATGCTATGAGAATGAACTATTTGGAGCCCTGGCAAAATCCTGCATTTGACCTTTGTCCTTTCCTATTAAGAAGTTGATTTCCCAGCTTGGGCATCACCCTTTGCTTCTGTTTTGTTCCCCAGGTATCTGACGCTTGAACATGTTGGATCTCAGGCTCACTTCTACCAGAGGAAAAAGAGAAGGTACATTACAAACTAAGCAGGTTTGCCGCTTCCTAAGCACGCAGGATTTGGTGTGGCAACAAGCAAATGCTAATATCTCAATTCAAGGTTTGGGACTGTGTGAATTTGGGGTCAAGCTAACAACTGAGGATGGAGGTGGGAATAGATGTGGGAGGGGAGGAGAAGGGTGGGGCAGGGCAGGGTGGTGGTGGGCAGGGGTGGGTGGAAAATAAACAGAGGAGGCTGGGAGGTGGCAGCCTTCCTAGCTCTGATGTTGAAATCGCACCTGCAAAAGAAACAGCGAGGATCCTAAAGAGAAGAGAGGCATTCCTTCCTAACAGTTGGCTTGCAGAACGTATGGGGCAGCTAGTTACCCAGATTGGAAATAGGGGCGTTAAAAAGAAGGGAGAAGCAAATGAGAGAAAATCTTGCCCTGCTGAAGAGGACGGGAGGCCTCCGTGAGTCCTGGGGGTTGTAAATGAGGACTTTCTCCAAGCTGATTAAATGGAATTAACTCAGCCTGGGATCTTACAACCTCCTGTTGCTCTCTTCTCTCCAGACCCTTGTTCTACCTCTTCAGAGCCTACTAGAACCCTGAGGAATTTATTAATGAGGTCCAATTACAGAAAATTTCAGGTTTTTAATCAACTTCAGATGCACAGTTGAAGGGTTCAGCTCAACCCCCCTGAGAAAATGTACATTAAACAAGATTTCAGATGAACTGCACACTTGATTTTCCTACTGCTTCCCCACATCCAGCCCTCTCCCCACTTCCAATCATCTATAGCATCTCCACCCTTGCTCCCCTCATTTCCCCTCTGCCCTCATCTTCCCTCCCCCAGATTTCACAAAGAGCTGTGGACTTCAGCTGCCCCTTTTGAAAAAAAACTGCAGGACACACAGAGCTCTGCAAACTGATCCACCAGGCTGGTTTCTGCCCAAGCCCTCCCCAGCCCTAATTTGTGGCTTTCACCTAGGTGTGCTGGGAAGACTTTTCCTGGCTGTTTCCACCCTCGTTGACTGCTAGCAAACAATCTTTGTTTCCTCTTCGAGGATATTTTTGAAGGCAGATTAGAGGCTTGAAAAAACACTTGGAATAACTCTTTAAACAGGTTTTCCAAACACTGGTGGAAGGAAACAAGCGAGGTGCGTGGGAGCATTCAGCCTTGAATAACGTTCTATTTCTCATCCTGTGTTGCCTGGGGCCCTGCGCAGCTTGGGTTCTCCCTACCCTGTGGAAACTTTGCAAACTTCCAGGGCTTGGTCGCTGCGGAGGCTGCTACTCACCCTGGGAGAGCCGGGCCCTCCACCAGCTGCTGTGGGAATGGCACATCTGGCATTCCGGCAGCCACTTCCTCTCCAGGGAAAAGCCTGGGCTCCACCCTCTGTGGTTTCACATAGTGACGCTGGGGCTCCTGGGAAGGGGCAGGAGCGGCTGTGAGCTGTGAACATCCTCCAGAGCTCCTGTGGGGAGGGGCAGGCTCCGCTCAGCTGATTAAACATTCTTCATCTGGGGCGGACATTTAAAGGGACCATTGCATGGCATGGCCAGATTTTCCATAGCAGAAAATTCTATTTAACGAGGTGGGAAGCCCAGTTTAAAAAAAAAAAAAAAAAGCAGCAGCATCTAGGTAGGCTGGAATATTAGTCCTCAGAGGTAGTAGCTTGAACCTTGACGAAGAAGTCCACTCTAGCTGGCAGGGATCTCTTTAATAAGCCAAGATTCTTTGGGTTGCCGGTGACCGGAAAGCAACTTGATCTATACGGACAGACAAGGGCATTTGTCAGCTCCTGAAATCAGGACGGAAATATAGCTAGGTCTCAGGAATGAATGGAACCTGGGGTGTGCTGGATCTGGCCCCTACTGGTTCTTGAGAGCTGATTGTTCAATTTTCAGGAATTTTGTGAGCCAGTTGTTAAGCACATCCACTGTTAAAAATTAAACTATATAAACTCAGGCTTAACAATTATATTAAACACAAAGTTAGTAAATTCTTAAAACTCATCACTTCCTAATTATTTTGCTGCACTTTGCTATTATCTTTGCTCTTGAGAGTCTTTACATGTATTGTATCCGTATGGTGGAAACACTCTAGAATGGTGTGCTGTTGCCCATCACTTTGCGACTCTATTTTTCAGTGGTATTATGTTGGAAGCTTGAAATTGGCCATGGTAGATGCAGAAATTCGCAAATGCTGCAAATCAGGGCTTGATCTACTGCTTTGTTGGTTGTCTAGAGTCTAGACTTAAGAATGTGATGGACGGCTTCCCTGGTGGCACAGTGGTTGAGAGTCCGCCTGCCGATGCAGGGGACACGGCTTCGTGCCCCAGTCCGGGAGGATCCCGCATGCCACGGAGCGGCTGGGCCCGTGAGCCATGGCCGCTGAGCCTGCGCGTCCGGAGCCTGTGCTCTGCAACGGGAGAGGCCACAACAGTGAGAGACCCGCGTACTGCAAAAAGAAAATAAGAATGTGATGGAAAAAAATGTTGATAATGCAAATTAAACTTAAAAGTATGTCACATCTATAGTTTTTACATTGTGAATGGCATCCAAAAAAATGAGAAAATATTCTTTCCATTTTTGAAAACTGTTCTCTACAATCTTTGATCTAGGACAGATTTACAAATGGCCACTTACCTGGAATATATATTATTAGTTGTGTCTGGCTGGTAGGAACTTTACTGTTTTTATTGCCTGTGTTTTACCTGGGGAGAGACAACCACTATCCTCTCTTCATACTACATTGCTTTTCTTGTTGGTAAAAAAGTGATTTGGGGGTTATCTTGGTGGCCCTCAAATTCCAAGCCAGTGTCTATCTCCAAAGAGTCAGCCAGCGAGTTTGAAGTGTACATGTTTGCTCTCCTTTAGAACCTTCAGTCCACGGCCTTTATCATCACCGTTTTCCACTGATACTAGCAGACAAACTTGGCCCTCTTTCCCAACCTAGGTCATGAGCAGAGCAGCTCATGAAGTTCTTGTTCAGAATCCTGATTACAGATGATAATCTCTGTGAACCTCCTTGAAGGAGAGCACTTCTGCTGGGAAAGTGGGAGCGCTCCTGTGGATTGGCACAGCTGGTGCGGCAGAGCGGGGTGGGGCAGGACAGAGCAGGAGAGGTGATCCTACACAGGTCATGCAACCCAGGACTACGGAAGGGGAAGGGATCACTGAACCCATTTCTGTGCCTCCTCACTGTTTTACCGAAACCATTTAAAGAGCAGCATATAAAAGGAAGACTTTTAAAAATCGTAATTGTATTCAAGGATACATTCCAATGCCTTATCTAAATCTTTCCTTCTATACTGTAAGTTGATTTCTTCTTATTCAATTTTCCAGTCATCTACAAAAAAAAATTGTGTTTTAGATATTGAAGCTTCCTAAAACTCCCCGTTCATCTTCTCTTCTGAACAAAACTTTTTTTAAAAGAGCCTTTTAAATTTCTCCCACTGTGGTTTCACGGCATCACTTTTCGGACATTTGGTTTTTGTCTTTAAGACAAAGGGCTGCTCTAATTTTTCTAATATTTTTTTTAAAATTTGGCCTCGTGAAAACTTTTATACTTTCTTCCTTGCTGATTTCTCCCTTCTTTGAATTTTTAAAGAGATCATGGTCAGTGCTACATAATTTATTTCTTTCTATTTGTTTCTTGTGTGGAGCTCTTTTCTATACCCAAGAAAAATATTGGGTTGGCCCAAAAGTTCCTTCCGTTTTAAAGTAACAATAAAAGACACATTTTCATTTTCACCAAGAACTTTATTGAACAACGTAGTCACCATTTATTCCACTACCTTCTGCCATTTTTTCAGGCAACTTCATAATTCCATCTTCCCAAAACTTTTTATCTGTTTGAGCAAAGAACTGTTCCAGGTGCCTTTTACAGTCTTCCAGGGAATTGAAATTTTTTCCATTAAGAGAATTTTGTAAAGACCAAAATAAATGGAAATCTGAAGGTGCAATGTCTGGTGAATATGGTGAATGAATCGAAACTTCCCAGCCAAGCTGTAGCAGTTTTTGCCTGGTCAGCAAAGAAACATACGGTCTTGCGTTATCCTGATGGAAGATTATGTGTTTTTTTTGTTTTGTTTTGTTTTGTTTGCGGTACCCAGGCCTCTCGCTGTTGTGGCCTCTCCCGTTGTGGAGCACAGGCTCTGGTCGCGCAGGCCCAGCTGCCATGGCCCATGGGCCCAGCTGCTCCGCGGCATGTGGGATCCTCCCGGACCGGGGCACGAACCCGTGCCCCCCGCATCGACAGGCGGACCCCCAACCACTGCGCCACCAAGAAAGCCCAGATTATGTGTTTTTTGTTGAATAATTCCGGACACTTTTCATCAAGTGCTGCTTTCATTTGGTCTAATTGGGAGCAGTACTTGTTGGAATTAATCGTTTGGTTTTCTGGAAGGAGCTCATAATAGAGGACGTCCTTCCAATCCCACCATATACACAACATCACCTTCTTTGGATGAAGACTGGCCTTTGGTGTAGTTGGTGGTGGCTCATTTCTCTTGCCCCACGTCTCTTCTGCTCCACATTATTGTACAGTATCCACTTTTCATTGCCCGTCACAATTTGCTTTAAAAACAGAACGTTCTCGGGGACTTCCCTGGTGGTCCAGTGGTTAAGAATTTGCCTTCCAGTGCAGGGCGAGCGGGTTTGATCCCTGGTCGGGGAGCTAAGATCCCACATGCCTCGCGGCCAAAAAACCAAAACAGAAGACAGAAGCAATATTGTAAAAATTCAATAAGGACTTTAAAAATGGTCCACATCAAAAAAAAAAAAAGGAGTGTTTTTGGGCTTCCCTGGTGGCGCAGTGGTTGAGAGTCTGCCTGCCGATGCGGGGCACGTGGGTTCGTGCCCCGGTCTGGGAGGATCCCACATGCCGCGGAGCTGCTGGGCCTGTGAGCCATGGCCGCTGGGCCTGTGCGTCCTGAGCCTGTGCTCCGCAACGGGAGGGGCCACAACAGTGAGAGGCCCGTGTACTGCAAAAAAAAAAGGAACGTTTTCATTATGTTTAAGTAGAGAATTGCATGTGGAAATACGGTCAAGAAGGTTTTTTTCGCTTATGTGGAACCCAAACATCAAAGTGATTAACATAACCAAACTGGTGCAAATGATTTTCAACCTTGATTTGGATATTTTGAGTATGTCGGCTCTCTCCTGCGTCGTAATAACATTGATTGTTCTCAATTAATGTCTCGATTTGATCGCTATCAACCTCAACTGGTCTACCTGACCGTGGAGCATAATCCAGCGAGAAATCTCCAGCACGAAACTTCTTTGCAAACCACTTTTGACACGTTTGATCAGTCACGGCACCTTCTCCATATACTGCATAAATCTTTATTTGCATTTCAGTGCGTTTTTACATTTCTTGAAATAATAAAGCATAATACGCTGAACATGTTGCTTTTAATCTTCCATCTTCAATATTAAAATGACTACACAAAAATTCACCAATTCTGATAATTTTTTTTTTACATGCACGCTGATTATGACAGCTGTCACAATACAATCTAACAAAATTGTTTTGAATGAAGTTAAGGACAACTAAGTGCTACTAGAGCCATCTTACAGAAAAAAACAGACGAACTTTTTGGCCAATCCAATATAAGCTATGGAGGACAAATATAATAGCTTTTACTTTTCTGTCCCTTAACAACTGCTGAAGTGCCAGAAAAGTAGTTAACATTCAAAATGAACTTGTAGGTTTGCTGGCTTGTTGGCTGACGGCTGCAAGAACCTGTCTTCTTTCTAATGTCTGCACACTTCTGATTCGCCACTTTTCATCTACTGACAGTGGGAGAAATCAAATGAAAAAGCTTATGAGAATTGTGGACAAAGTAAGGGTATCTTATCTCTGAGTGATATTCTGAAAGATCTCTTAGGAAAGAAATTCGTGACTATTAGATATAAATGTTTAACATTTCTGTTTTGTCTACTCACAATCTCCCCCAACCCCTGTCCTTAATATTTGGTCATTACCATTGTGGACAAAGAATGTTGCCTGCCATCCTGGGAAACAATGAATGCTGCCCGCCATGAAGACATCAGCTACTGATGTAGCAGCAGTCTCCATCCGTCCCCCCCCCCCCCCCCCCCGCCACCCAGTATGTCATGAGGGAAATTCAGGATGGAGAAAAACAGAGTACTGGTCCTGTATAGTTAAGATGTATATCAAAGGAATAATTTCAGTGAGCCCAGATTCTTACAACTTCCCCTATATAGAAAACCACTAAAATCGTTAATTTGAGATGTCTGTTTTTGTGATTAGCAGTAATCTTTGATGTTTGACTACATTGTTTGTGTTTCAGCAAAAACTCCTATATATCCTGGCTCCCCTCTTACCTCTTTGGGACAGTTCCTCAGAGCTATCTGAGAGGCTGTCTCCTGGGCTATAGTCCTCAGTAATGTCCCTGAATAAAACATAATTCTCAACTTTTAGGTTGTGTGTTTTTTCAGTTGACACCATGTTTTGAATTTGTTGAGGTTCTCAGTAAGAAATGTCACTATCATGGCCTTCCAAGTAAATTTATTAAATTAAAAAAAGGTTTTTTTTAATCCAGGGAATAGGGACTCCTTTTGACTTTCTAACTCCTGACTGATAAATGCTTGGCTGAATTTTTGGTAGAGTTATGAAAAATCTAATGAAAATGTAAGATTTATAATCCAAGGTACACTCTTTTGTTTTCAAATAGTTGAAAGGACTAAAGCATTTGCCTTCTAAAAATAATCTGAACAAATCCATAAAGCATGGTAATACATTCAAGTGTCTGCAAGACAATTTTATAAGAATTTTTTTCAATAAATCTCTGTAACTAATAATTTAGTATTTGGTATTTAACGAAGTGATAAAGTTCATGACAGTATTCTCCTTTGTTTATAAATACAGGATATGATGGGATTTGGAAAATCAACCCAAGTATACTGAAGAAGGAGAGTTACAACTGCACTTAAATAGAGCTTTCATACCCAGGGATTAGCATTTATGTGAGATAATATTGGATTTGTTCTTATGGAAAACCCAAGTTGGCTTGGGTACTGTGGGCATTGGATATAGACTTCTTCCATAGCAAGACAACTCCACTACATTTACTGAGTGCTACTGTGGGCAGTATTCTCATGCAGACTCTCAACCAACTATTAATCAGATAAAATATTGGTTAGTTTCAAAGATCCATTGAAATTAGGGATATAAAGGAAGATATGGCTTTATACCACTAAGCAAGTATTATTGAGTGCCTACTGTGTACCAAGAACTGTAGTATTACCTTACATTCTTGATTATAAATAAGCAAACTGAAGCTCGGAGAGGTTAAGATTATGTGTTTAAAGCCGGAGTTTGTAGTCAGGTCTAACTCCCAAGGCTGAGTTTTCCTTTCCATCCTATTGCCTCTCATGGGGATGAAACCAGTATTTCCTGTCCTGATAGGATCCTTCTCCCTTTCATTGTACTGGGGGTGAAGCTATGATCTGGGAAGGAATGTCACCCACAGCTACATGGGATGGAGGCAGAAGAGCTCAGACCTCAGCAATGGCCAAAATACCCTATGAATGGGAATTTTAGTTCCCTGACTTACAGGAATTTTGAGAGAACTGGCACTTGTATTGCAAGAAGTGCCTTGAGATTTTCAGACGAAAGGCTCTAGGTGAGTATTAAGTGTGGCTATTAGAGACAGGCATGGAATTTTATATGAAGGAGAGTGCTTACTAATTAAGAGATAGCTTCTCATTTGTAGACTTGTTTTCTAGTTTAATCTCTTATTGGTGCTATAATAAGGGCTAGCAATGTGCCCAAAGGTTTATGACCAAGACTCAAAAGCTAAGTCCTGGATAGAACTATGTGCTTAAAATAATAAAAACAATAATAGTAATTATAATAAATCCTGTTTACTCCTTGTCTTTGCTTGAATGGCTTCAGAGTCTCTACAAACTTTAGCCTTTAGTAACTATATTTGTTCATTGGCCTATGACTTATCTGAACATCTGAGAACACATTAGCAATAATAGGAAATGACAGGACCACAGAATTAATTAGACAATGTCTTCATTTGGAGCATACCTGTTGGGGAGAAGAGAAAAGCTGAATATATTTTTATGTAGCTTGGATGGCCACAAATCTTCCAACTCCTTTTATCTTCTTAGCCAATCCTGGATCAGCCCTGGAGGTTATTATTATAAAGTTCCCCCCAGGTTAATGTCCCTTTGTCTATTGTTTATTTTTAAATGACCCAGGCAGTGGCTCAGAAAGGAATGCAATTTTCATAAAGCATTTTCCCACATTAAACAATTAAAAATTATTTGGGGGCTGGGGAAGAGAGAGAGAAAGCAAGAGAGGGAACCTGGAGTTTTAGAGAAACTTTTATAGAAATTTGATTGGTATTTTTCTTTTGTGGCTATAAATAGAAAGTCAAGGACATGTCAAGTGCCATGGCCAAGGTCATAGAGTAGATGGGAGCCACTAAATAGGGGTAGATATGGACTGACTGGGTCATGATGTGCAATAGTACATGCCTTGTTAAAAGCCATAATTTGATATTATTTATTCTGAGACACTGGATTCAAAGACTGTCCATAGATACCATCTGCCAACCTCTTCCTTCTCCCAGCTGTTTCCACTTTCTCTCCTTATAATTCTCACTTTCATTATTCAAAAAGGCAGACAGAGGGCTCCTCAGTTACCTCCCCAACTCATCCATGCTGTGTTAATTAAGGTAACGATAACTGCTGTAATAAACTCACCCCCAACTGGATACTGGCTTGAACACAATGGACTTGTTTTCTCTTGCTGATGTAAAGTCTAAAACAGATGTCCTGACTGATAGAGTTCCATCTTCCCAGTAGTGAGGCAGGAACCTGAGCAACTTTGTCTTCTGTCTTCACCATCTTCAACGTGTGACTTCCAAAGTCACTCTGGGCATGAGCACGCACCCTCTGGATTGGAAGATAACATGGAGGAACACAGGTGGAAGGTTTTTATGTGCCTGGTCTAGCTAGGAATGACCAACATCATTCTGTTTTCCATTAGTTTGCTAGAATTCGGTCACAAGGCCACACCCTTTGCAAGGGAGTCTAGAAAATGTAGTGGGTTGCATGTCCAGGAAGAAGAAATGGGATTGTTATCTGACCAGACAGCCTGGCTTAGGCCTTTTCTCTAGCTTTGAATCTGTGGTTCATTTTCT
This sequence comes from Aethalodelphis obliquidens, assembly GCF_003676395.1. Lineage (NCBI taxonomy): Eukaryota > Metazoa > Chordata > Mammalia > Artiodactyla > Delphinidae > Aethalodelphis > Aethalodelphis obliquidens. The sequence continues at coordinate 73,704,581 of NW_020837948.1, forward strand.
TTTCATCAGTTCTTCAGAGATTCCTTTACTGTTCCTCTCCTTCTTATGTCCTTTCAGAAGAGAGTACAGTCGACTCTTCTTAATTCACTTTTTTTCTTATTTATTAATTTAGTATTTATTTACTTATTAAATTGTGGTATACAACCATCACCACCATCCATTTCCATAACTTTTTCATCTTGCAAAACCAAAACTCTGTACCCATTAAACAATAACTCCCCCTTCCTCCCTCCTCCCAACCCCTGGTAACCAACACTTTCCTTTCCATCTCTGTGAACTGACTTTTTATCTTAACATTCTACAAAACCTACCTCAAGATAACAAAGGCCATATATGACAAACTCACAGCAAACATCATTCTCAATGGTGAAAAACTGAAAGCATGGTATTTCCTCTAAGATCAGGAACAAGATAAGGATGTCCACTCTCACCACTATTATTCAACGTAGTTTTGGAAGTCCTAACCACGGCAATCAGAGAAGAAAAAGAAATAAAAAGAACCCAAATTGGAAAAGAAGAAGTAAAACTGTCACTCTTTGCAGATGACGTGATACTATACATAGAGAATCCTAAAGATGCCACCAGAAAACTACTAGAGCTAATCAATGAATCTGGTAAAGTTGCAGGATACAAAATTAATGCACAGATCTCTTGCATTCCTATACACTAATGATAAAAAATCTGAAAGAGAAATTAAGGAAACACTCCCATTTACCATTGCAACAAAAAGAATAAAATACCTAGGAATAAACCTTTATGCAGAAAACTATGACACTGATGAAAGAAATTAAAGATGATACCAACAGATGGAGAGATATACCATGTCCTTGGATTGGAAGAATCAATATGATGAAAATGACTATATTACCCAAAGCAATCTACAGATGCAATGCAATCCCTATCAAATTACCAATGGCATTTTTTACAGAACTAGAACAAAAAATCTTAAAATTTGTATGGAGACACAAAAGACCCCGAATAGCCAAAGCAGTCTTGAGGGAAAAAAACGGAGCTGGAGGAACCAGACTCCCTGACTTCAGGCTATACTACAAAGCTACAGTAATCAAGACAGTATGGTACTGACACAAAAACAGAAATATAGATCAATGGAACAAGATAGAAAGCCCAGAGATAAACCCATGCACCTATGGTCAACTAATCTATGACAAAGGAGGCAAGGATATACAATGGAGAATAGACAGTCTCTTCAGTAAGTGGTGCTGGGAAAACTGGACAGCTACATGTAAAAGAGTAAAAGAATAAAATTAGAGCACTCCCTAACACCATACACAAAAATAAGCTCAAAATGGATTAGAAACCTAAATGTAAGACTGGACACTATAAAACTCTTAGAGGAAAACATAGGAAGAACACTCTTTGACATAAATCACAGCAAGATCTTTTTTGACCCACCTCCTAGACTAATGGAAATAAAAACAAAAATAAACAAATGGGACCTAATGAAACTTAAAAGCTTTTGCACAGCAAAGGAAACCATAAACAAGATGAAAAGACAACCCTGAGAATGGGAGAAAATATTTGCAAATGAATCAATGGACAAAGGATTAATCTCCAAAATATAGAAACAGCTCATGCAGCTCAATATTAAAAAAACAAACAACACAATCCAAAAATGGGCAGAAGACCTAAATAGACTTTTCTCCAAAGAAGACATACTGATGGCCAAGAAGCACATGAAAAGCTGCTCAACATCACTAATTATGAGACATGCAAGTCAAAACTACAATGAGGTATCACCTTACACCAGTTAGAATGGGCATCATCAGAAAATCTACAAACAACAAATGCTGGAGAGGGTGTGGAGAAAAGGGAACCCTCTTGCACTGTTGGTGGGAATGTAAATTGATACAGCCACTGTGGAGAACAGTATGGAGGTTCTTAAAAAACTAAAAATAGAATTACCATGTGACCCAGCAATCCCACTACTGGGCATATATCCAGAGAAAACCATAATTCAAAAAGACACATGCACCCCAATGTTCATTGCAGCACTATTTACAATAGCCAGGTCATGGAAGCAACCTAAATGCCCATCAATAGATGAATGGATAAAGAAGATGTGGTACATATATACAATGGAATATTACTCAGCCATAAAAAGGAATGAAATTGGGTCATTTGTAGAGACGTGGATGGATCTAGAGACTGTCATGCAGAGTGAAGTAAGTCAGAAAGAGAGAAACAAATATCGTATATTAACGCATATATGTGGAACCTAGTAAAATGGTACAGATGAATTGGTTTGCAGGGCAGAAATTGAGACACAGATGTAGAGAAAAAACATATGGACACCAAGAGGAGAAAGCAGTAGGGTGGTGGGGATGGTGGTGTGATGAACTGGGAGATTGGGATTGACATGTATATACTGATGTGTATAAAATGGATGACTAATAAGAACCTGCTGTATAAAAAATAAATAAATAAATAAGAAATTACACTGGGCCACCACATTGATGACATTATGCTAATTAGATTGGATAAACAGGAATTAGGAAGCACTCCCCCCACCATCACCCCAAATTGGCTTTAGGCTGATGCTTCCCCTTAATCTCCAGATGAAACGTAAGCTTCTGTCTATGGTCTCTCAAACCCTCTGCAAGCTGTCTCACTCCAGTTCTTGGTCCTCAGCCACCATTTAGGTAATACCACTTGCAAAACACTTTTGAACTTGCAGAAGAATTTCTCATATGATGATGTGAATCTCACAAACAATCTGAAAGATATACATCATTCATGCCATTTCACCCATGTGGAAACAGATCCAGGGAGAAAAGTGACCTTTCCCAGGTCACACAGAACATATAGGTTGAAGACTTGGCTCCAGTTTATACAGAATAAAGTCTTAAGTTCAAAGCCTATCACTCCTATGAGTTTCTTAGAGCTCTAAGTTTTTTCCACCTAAACCATTGGTTGCCAGTACTGTCTTCATTTTTCATCCTTGCTCGCTTCATTTTTCCCACGGCTCCAGCCTTTTACCTCTTCGTTGTTTCTAGCAAAAACTTAGAGCTCTTTCATGCTCTGCTGTCACATCTTTAAACTCAAGTCTTCACCGAATGGAATGGAATGCCCCTGAAGGAGCATATGCTATATGGCTGAAACTTAAATGGTGAAAAGATTTGTTGACTGGTTACTTATTTATTTTTTCCTCTAATGTAGGAAAAGTAATGTGTGCAGAATGTGGAACTATGGGCATTATATAAACAGAAAGATAGATAAATAAAAAATTAATCCCCCACTCAGCAAACAGTTTTTGAGTCCCAGCTAGATAAAATTTGTTTGGACTTGTGAACAAGTTAAAGAATGAATGAGAGTCCCTGCTCTCAAGAAACCTTAGAGTAACAAAACAGATAAGGCTAAGGTTTAGATAATGGTGATAAAACATGGAAAATGATTGGTGCCAGCAGGAAGCACAAAGTTCACGAGTCACTTCAAAAGATGACTAGCAATATATTCAGCTGGAGAAGCTGAAGGTCGAGCTAATGAAGGAAGTGAAAATCTGAACTGGTCTTTACATTCATTAATATCATCATTAACTTGACCATTAATCTAAGCACTAATCTACTACTGGTCCACTGCTAGACATATGTCAAAGAACATAACACGTGCAGTCCCTATCTTCAGGGGGCTCATTATCTAGTAAGGGGGAAAGTCAGGCCACAGTGACTACACTGTAAGTATGTAATGACAGTAGGGATAAATGTTATGAAGGAAAAGTACACGGTGTATAAGAATGTAGAACAGGGAGCTATACAACAGGGTTTGCACCAAAGGAATAAGATTTGAATATACTGAGAGAGACGGGGTCGAGGGAGACATCTAGGTGGAAGGAGGAAAGCATGGAACTACACAATAAGACAGTGTAAGTTGGGGTGAAGCGAACAGTAGGACAAGTATTAGTACCAGTCCCCAGGAGAGGCTCCTCGAATGTCAGGAATCTGAACTTGATTTGTTAGAAAATGAGGAAACCCATGTAGTTTGAGGCAATCAAGGAGAACGTGTGTGACCCAGACCAGAACGAGGCCACGTGAGGAGGAATGACACAGCCTTTGCTTTTGTATATCAAATCATCCTGGTCTATGTGAGAGGCAAGACAAGACAAGATCAGCAGCAGAGCAGGTGGACTCATGGTACCTTTCCATGGAAATCCTTTCTGCGATTCGTGACTGAAAGTCTCGGTCTATTTGCTCATCTCACAGTGAGAAGGGCTAGAAATAGGAGCTTTGAAAGCGGATCAGGAAAGAGGGGAGAGGAATGTATTTTCACATCCATGTAAATCTGCAGATGAAAGGCGAGTGCTTCCCAGCACATCCCAGGGCAGTGCAAGGAACAGCCATGAGGAGTACTGCTGTTTGTTTTACACCTTGGACAGGACAGAACGGAGACCTTTCTCTGGATCCTGAATGATTTTCTTTGTCTTCCTCAGGTAGAGCGGTTTGGCTGGGCCCACCTGTCTCTGTTCCACCACAATGGATACAGCAGTTTTGAAGTGGGACTATTTACCCAGTGCAGAGAGGGACGCCCCACCAGAGGGAACATCACCAGGTCTTCCTGTACAGTTCTCCCTGAATGTCTTCTTTAGCAAGGTAACACCTGGCACACAGACCCTATCTGCTCCCTGCATTCCTTACAAACCCAAACCCACTGGTGGGCAGAGTGGTAAGATGGCTGGCCACCATCCAGATGGTGAACAATAGAGGCAATTATTATGCAGCCATTAATCTTGTCAATTACATATTAACCCAGGCAGTGGGTAAACAGAAGCACAACCACTCCATTTTTTCCCCCCTCTCTCTCTGCCTTTTTTTCCCCCAGAAAATAAAAAGTGACTGCGTCCTACCACGTTCTCAACATCATCACTGCTTCCACATTTCCATTTATGGAAACAATCATACCAACATGGAAATTCCTTTAACATGAGTATTGATTTTATCTTTCATTTTTCTGTGATTTCTAATACATACAACACTCTAGTGGGTGCACAGGAAGCTGATTTTTTTTCTCTTTTTTATAAATCTATGGTTCCTTTTCCGCTTTAAGGTCTCCAGTAGAAAGGAACATACTAATGTAAAATATCCTGATTAAGTAGTACAATAATCAGTATGCAGGCGTATCACATTTTGAAATCTCTTTCTAGTACACCTGCTTATAAGTAACTATTTCCCATTCATATTCATCTAGGTAGATGCCACGCTAAGACATCCTTGTCCGTTAGAAAACCAATAGCAGTTACCTTTGTGGTTAAAAGTGATTAAAGAAAAAAAAAATGAGGAATGGTTCAGGAAGCAATTAAACATAACATTGTTCAGCGCAGACCGTGAAGGGGTCAGAGTTTTTCTTCATTGTCTCCAGTCTTCCTTTTTCTCCCTTCAGTGCCCTTGACCTCTCCTTTCCCTCCTCTTTTTCCAAAACCTGTTCTAGGAAATGACCCGTATCAGTCATTTATCCCTTTATGTGTATTAGTTAGTCCAGAGATTGCTGAGTCCTGCTATGTTTACCCTGAAAGCCTTATCTTTAATTGTGGAATGAAAGGAATTTCAGGTATCAAATCACAACTCAAAGTTCAAGTTTTCAAGTTCTAGTCACACAGAGGTCTGAAAAAACAATTTCTCATTGGAAGGAGGGCAGTTTTTAGCAGGCTCCCTTCCCAGACTCCAGAGGTGACCCGTTTTTGTCTTCCCCTCTTTGTGGAGCCACCCTCAGAGGAGAAGGTATGAGGCTGAGGTGAGCAGGACAAATAGCACAGAGAGATTTCTAACATGTTGTTAGAGATAAGGTGTTTGAGACCTATTCCAGTGAGCCCTAATGAATGTCAGTGAATCAAGAATGTGAAAAAGATCTGTAATTGACCCTCTTTGCCCTTGGGATATAGCAGGAAATTCTCCAGGAGGCATCAATGTTCAGGGCAGCCCTGCCACCTCATTTTGTGAGGGGGGTGGGGGGTGGGGGGGGCGAGCTGGAGTGAGGTCTTGCTTGCTTAAATTACCACATTGTTTCCAGAGAGTTGGGAACATTTTCGTCTTTCTGAGCATGAACCTGCAAGCTCATTTTCTTAGATTTGGTCGTGCACATAGGGTAATACAGTGTGTTTACTAGAAGAGGGCTAGACTTCATGTTTTGTCTCGGTTCTGCCTCTAGATTAAGGCTAAGGCATTTATTCTGGAGCTCAATTTTGGTTAAAATGGAGTTGACTAATCAATCATTGAGGTTTCTTTTACCTCCAAAAATCTGATGATCTGTGAGATCTCTGAAATAAAATTAATGGGTGCAACTTGATATAATATTATTTAAGCCAAAATGCTTAGGGTCAGAACTCTGGTAAAAGGTTAGAAACCAAGAATGCAAGGGATAGGGTCCATTTTCCATGGATTGTTGCCTCTCAAATTGGAGTGATTCTGAAACAGAAGGGAAGGGGACAGGGCACAACCTTTGAAAGAATGATACAGCCCAAGGACTTGACATAAACTGATTAGAACAAAATGGGTGCAAGATGGCAGACAAGTCAACTTTCACTAGACCTGGAGCCTCAGTATACGCTCATTGCAATACATCACTTTGTCTCTCACTGAATTCTTTCTGCGATGAGACATCAAGACCCTGAGCTTCAAGTCCTGAAACCAGGTGTGTGATCTCAGTTGGAAGATGGTGGGTTTTGGCCAGGCTTAAGTCCCAGCTGCGTGGGTTCAACTCCCAATCTGAGGTGCACGGTTTCAATTCCAGGGTCATGGGAAGAAACCATAAGCTATTGGTGGCAAATCAATACTAACTGAATCACCAATAAGATTGTTCAGGGAAATACTTTTATAAAGGGTGGGAAAGAACAGACCGAGTCTGGGAGAGTTAAGGGAGAGGCCAGTTTCTTCAAACAGCAGTGGTTTCTGCTGACAAACAGGCAAGATCTTTGGTGAAATGATTAAACTGAGACATGGGAGAGTTCCCTGAAAAACCAAGTCATAAGTCAGCACCAATCAGATGATCAAGGAGTGTTTATTTTACAACTGACCAACTCTTTGAAAAATACTCTTAGCAGCCTAGCTCTTCAGGTTAAAGGTGTCCACTAAACACTGAATCTCATGAATAAATGGAAGGGTCATAGAGAGAAATTTAGAGAAAGCTGATGATTTCAGGGTTCATAAGGATTTCTGTCTTCAATGTCATCATGGGTCTTCAGTAGCACATCTGGTTAAAGAATGGTGTCAGTGAAGCCAAGGTCCAGTGTTGAACTCCATGGGCCAGTCATCTCTAATTCAGTAATAATTGACAAAATCTCCTATGTCCTTAGGACTTTGCCAGGAAAGACAGAACGAAAGACAAGATACATTCACAGGCTTGGAGGAATGTAGAATTTAGAAGAAACTGCAAAAACATACTTATAGTGGATGACAGACTTGGAAATCTTTTAACCTCGCAGCTAAAGACTGTGTTACAAGCCCTGATAAGCAATCTCAAGAATGGAAAGAGAGATTGAATGGGTTGGTTGGATCATGGTAAACTCATCATCATTCCAGAGCTTGTGTATTTGAGGGGTGAGGGTGTTTGGTGACATCATTCCATACGTGAAGACTCATGCATATTCTAGTTAGAATGTTGAGGGCTATTTCTTTTCTCATTAATAAAGTTAAAGATTTAGTGATGAAATGACTCTAGCAACTGAGTTCAATTTCCTCCAACTTCTAAAATGACCAAATAAAGATGAGAAAGGGATTCAATGACGTATAGGTGATAGAAATCTGTTGATCTGCCAATATTTATTGAAAATCTATTCTGTGGGAGGCCGTATGCCAGCTTTTGGATTTCTTTTATTCTCTCTGCTCTTATAATCCTATGAGATTTTTGATCCATGTGTTTCGATGCTCAGAAAGGCTCTGCCCAGGGCCTGTAGCAGAGAGTTGTATTGGCTCTTCGAGCATAACCTGCTTTTAGAAGTCAGATGATTAATGGGTACTTGCAGCCCCTCTCAGTGCCCCCTTGCCTGCAGGCAGGCCTGTTCCTTTTGCAGACCTGGAGTGGTATACACTCACTGAACATGAAATATGCCAGCGTTGTTCTGTGGTTAACAACTTCAGAAGGTGTAAATGTATTGGGGATTTCTCCTGCTCTTCCCTGCTTAGTCCCAGTGAGTTTTCTTCCCTTTCCTCTTTATAGGCGAACACTTGTAAAAAAAGAAAAAAAAAGAAGAAAATCCTTGTATTTTACAGTCAGTTTAAAAATTACTAAATTAATAGATTAGCAAATTCTTTCTTAAAACATTATGACCAAGTTGCATTTATTCCAAGAATTCGTATTTATTGTACATAAATTACCACATTAACCAAATGAAGGAGGAAACCCCATACGATCATATGAATAAATGTGGGAAAACTTGACAAAAAACCAGCATCCATTCTTGATATAAACTCTTTAGGAAACTAGAAATAGAAGGGAAGTCCTTAATATGACAAACAGTGTGTACAAAAACTTAAGGCAAACATCATGCTTTGTGGGGAAACATTGAGTGTCTTGGGTCAGGCTCCTCAGAAGTAGAGATGGAGAAGGGGACTCTTAAGGAAGAGTTTTCTGGTGAAACCTGTCAGAAAGGGAAGTAAATAGGATAGGGCAGGGGAAAAGGTTAGGTAAAGCTGTGTTTTCAGCTAAAGCTAACCTAAGCTAGTGAACAGGGAACTCTGAAACACGAATAGTACCACAGAGTTATCCTACATTGAGGTGAGGAGGCAGGTCTTTTTGGTATCCCATATTTGTTAGTGGTTGGCTGCAGCCCCCTGCAGGGCAAGGCATAACCTCCCACATATTCGTGTCCAAGTGGCTGCCACTGGTCAAGGGCAATTCTCAGGGGTACAGTGCAGCTGTGAGCCGATAGCAGCCCTTCCCCCTCCAGCACGTGGGTGAAGGTGCACTCGCCCAGTTAGTGGGGTCAGTGTGGAGCACCAACAGAGTATACTAGATTGACTTTTTTATATTAAAGATAATTTCATTCACCTAAAGCTAGGAAAACCTTCATTTTAACCATTTCTGGGGTTCTGCCTGTTTTATACTCCAAGGTTTGATCTAGTATCATTTTCCTTCTTTCTATCTGTAGAACTTCCCTAAACATTTTCAGTAGTGTAGGTCTGCTGGTAACAAATTTTGTTTTTATATGTTTAAAAAAGTCTTCCTCTTTCATTTTTGAAATAAGTTTTCACTGGGCATAAATTCTGGGTTAATAGTTCCCCCCCACCCCAGTATTTTAAAGCTATCTGTCTTCCGGCTTGTATAGTTTCAGATAAGAAGCCTACAGTCATTCTTATCTTTGTTCCTCTGTATGTAATGTTTCCTTTTTCTTTGACTGTCTTCAAAATTTTCTCTTTATTTTTAATCCACTTGACTATGATGGTTCTAGATGAGTATGGGTGGTGTGGCTTTTGTTTTCCTCTCTTTCTTCTCCTCCTCCTTCTTCTTCTTTACTTTGTTATTTAATCTGTTTTTTTGTTGGGGAGGGGGGATCCTCTGAGCTTCTTAGACCTGTGGCTTACTATATTTCATGATCTGAGGGGAAATTCTCAGTCTTTATACCTTACACATGTTAGACCCATAGTTCTGATGGCTCTGTTTAATTTTTGCTTTTCTTCACTGTTTTTTTGTCTCTTTGTTTTAGTTTGGGTAGTTAAAAATTCTTTTTATTGAAGTATAATTGACATACAACATTATATTAGCTTCAGGTGTACAACATAATGGTTTGATATTTGTATATATTGTGAAATGATGACCACAATAATCTAGTTAGCATCTGCCACCACACGTTGTTACAGAGTGTTGCATTTTCTTGTGATGAGAATTTGTAAGGTCTACTTTCTTCGCAACTTTTAGTGCAAACAGTATTATTATTTTTTCTTTTTTTTTAAATTAAAGTATAGTTGATTGATGATGTTGTGTTAGTTTCAGGTATACAGCAAAGTGATTCATACATATATATATACTTTTCCAGATTGTTTTCCATTATAGGTTATTACAAGATATTGTGTAGAGTTCCCTGTGCTATACACTAGGTCCTCTTGGTTACTTATTTTATATACAGTAATGTGTACATGTTAATCCCAAACTCCTAATTTATCCCTCCCCCCCACCCCTGCTATCCCCTTTGGTAACCATAAGTTTGTTTTCTATGTCTGTGAGTCTACTTCTGTTTTGTAAATAATTTCATTTGTATCATTTTTTAGATCCCACGTATAAGTGATATCATATGGTATTTGTCTTTCTCTTTCTGACTTACTTCACTTACTATGATAATCTCTAGATCCATCCATGTTGCTGCTGCAAATGGCATTACTTCTTTCTTTATTATGGCTGAGTAATATTCCATTGTATATACGTACCACTTCTCCTTTATCCATTCCTCTGTTGATGTACATTTAGGTTGCCTTCATGTCTTGGTATTGTAAATAGTGCTGCAACGAACATTGGGGTGCATGTCTCTTTTCGAATTGTGGTTTTCTCTGGATATATGCCCAGGAGTAGGATTGCTGGATATATGGTAGCTCTATTTTTAGTTAGTTTTTTTTTTTTGCGGTACGCGGGCCTCTCACTGTTGTGGCCTCTCCCGTTGTGGAGCACAGGCTCCAGACGTGCAGGCTCAGTGGCCATGGCTCACGGGCCCAGCCACTCTGTGGTACGTTGGATCTTCCCGGACCGGGGCACGAACCCATGTCCCCTGCATTGGTAGGCGGACTCTCAACCACTACGCCACCAGGGAAGCCCGTATTTTTAGTTTTCTAAGGAACCTCCATACTGTTCTCCATAGTGGCTGTACCAATTTACATTCCCAACAGTGTAGGAGGGTTCCCTTTTCTCCACACTCTGTCCAGCATTTGCTATTTGTAGACTTTTTGATGATGGCCATTCTGACCAGTGTGAGGCGATACCTTGTTGTAGTTTTGATTTGCAATTCTCTAATAATTAGTGATATTGATTATCTATTGATGTGCCTTTTGGCCATCTGTATGTCTTCTTTGGAGAAATGTCTATTTAGATATTCTGCTCATTTTTGGATTGTGTTATTTGTTTTTTTGATATTGAGCTACATGAACTGTTTGTATATTTTGGAGATTAATTCCTTTTTGGTTGCTTCGTTTGCAAATATTTTCTCTCATTCTGTAGGTTGTCTTTTTGTTTTGTTTGTGGTTTCCTTTGCTGTGCAAAAGCTTTTAAATTTAATTAGGCCCCATTTGTTTATTTTGTTTCTATTTCCATTACTCTAGGAGGTGGATCCAAAAAAATATTGCTGTGATTTTTGTCAAGGAGTGTTCTGCCTATGTTTTCCTCTAGGAGTTTTAGAGTATCTGGTCTTACATTTAGATCTTTTGCCCACTTTGAGTTTGTTTTTGTGTATGGTGTTATGGAGTGTTCTAAGTACATTCTTTTACATGTACCTGTCCAGTTTTCCCGGCACCACTTATTGAACAGACTGTCTTTTCTCCATTGTATATTCTTGCCTCCTTTGCTATAGATTAATTGACCATAAGGCCATGGGTTTATTTATGGGCTTTCTATCCCCTTATATTGATCTATATTTCTGTTTTTGTGCCAGTACCATACTACAAAAAGTATTATTAATTACAACTGACACGCTGTCTGTTTTATATCTGTGAGCATGTTTTTTCTTTTTTTTTTTAAGATTTCACATATAAGAGAGATCATATATTTGCCTTTCTCTGTCTGACTTCCTTCAGTTAGCATAATGCCCTTATGTTTCAACCAAATTGTTGCAAATGGCAAGATTTCATTTTTTTTTTTTAAGATTTTGTGTGTGGGGGCTTCCCTCATGGTGCAGTGGTTAAGAATCCACCTGCCAATGCAGGGGACACGGGTTTGAGCCCTGGTCCGGGAAGATCCCACATGCCTTGGAGCAACTAAGCCCATGCACCACAACTACTGAACCTGCGCTCTAGAGCCCACGACGCAGCTACTGAAGCCTGCGCACTGCAACAAAGAGTAGCCCCCGCTCACTGCAACTAGAGAAAGCCCACAGGCATCAACGAAGACCTAACGCAGCCAAAATTAAAATAAAAAATATTGTGTGTGTGTGAGTGTGTGTGTACCATTTTTCAAGTCTTTGTTGAGTTTGTTATAATATTGCTTCTGTTTTATTTTTTGGTTTTTGGCCCCGAGACATGTGGGATCTTAGTTCCCCAGCCAGGGATCAAACCCACACCCCCTGCATTGGAAGGCGAAGTCTTAACCACTGGACTGCCAGGGAAGTCCCCTAGATGTCATTCTTTTTTAATGGCTGAATAATATTCCATTGTATAAATTTGGGTAATTTCTACTGACTTATTCTCAAGTTCACTAATGTTTTTTCCACTTCTTTTTCCTTTGGCTTGTTGAATCTATTGATCAGCAAGTTGAAGGCATTCTTTTTTTCTCTTATTATTATTTTTTATTTTTAGCAGTTTCATTTTTTCCCCTATAGTATGGATTGCTCTGCTGAAATTTTCCAGCTGGTTTTGCATGCTGTTCACCTTTTCTACTAGAACCTTTAGAGATATTAATTCGTTATTTAACATTACCCCTCTGATAGTTGCAACATCTGGTTCATCTCTAAGTCTCTTCTGTTGGCTGCTTTGTCATTTGAAAATGAGTTGTTTTCCTTGATTTTTGTGTGTGTGTATTTTTTAATTTTGATTGTCTGATCTAATGGATCTGAGGTCAATATTTTTATGCCTAGATATGAACATGTCTCTTCCTCTGCTAGGCCATTAGTGGGGGAAGAGGGTGATAGTGTCAATTCAATATAATGAGTTGATTTTGTATTTGTTTCTTTGTTTTGCTATAGTTACCTTCAGTGTACCACTGGCTTCAAATTCCTCTACTACCTTGTGGTGGAGGTTGAATTACTGAAAGGGTTTTTTCAATGTTCTTGTTCCATCTTTAGCTTTAAGCCTTTCCTGTACCTCAGAGGTTTTTCTCCCTGCTCCTGATCCTCAACCAGCAATAGACTCTTTTCTTTTCTTTTCTTTTTTTTTTTTTTTGCGGTACGCGGGCCTCTCACTGTTGTGGCCTCTCCCGTTGCGGAGCACAGGCTCCGGACGCGCAGGCTCAGACGCCATGGCTTACGGGCCCAGCCACACCGCGGCATGTGGTATCCTCCCGAGCCGGGGCACGAACCCGTGTTGCCTGCATCGGCAGGCGGACTCTCAACCACTGTGCCACCGGGGAAGCCCAGCAGTAGACTCTTCTTGTTATCTGGGGCTTGCTAGCCTGGTGGTGGGAGCAAGGGATTTCTTTGTTGTCCTGGTTTAGCTTTTGTCTTAGAGAAGCCCTGTGGCCCTGTATCTTGAGGGGTCTTTTAAAAAAAGCTTTTCTGTGTGGAAAATATGTCCAAACTGATTCAACAAGTGAAGTCTTGGGCACTAAAGCCAGAGGAGATTCCAGCACTAGCATTGGGGTCAGAGCAACAAAAGGACTTCTTCACTAGCCAGAGTCTCTGTTGTTCATTTTGCTCTTGTATAAACGTGAAGCAACAGTCTGGGGCAATGCTGCAAAACTCCAGGGGAGACCATCACACAGAAAATAGTACAAATGGTATCTCTGGAGTTGTGCGAGCCACTGATACTGAGAGAATATCCTAGACCAACGTTGGGACGTTGGGGAAGTTGGTTGGAGGTTGCAGTGCACTGGGTCATTTCTGGATAATCAACAGACCTCTGGCCAATAGACTTCCAGTTTTCACGGAGAGGAGGGAAATGGTAGTAGTTAGTGAGATGGGCAAAAAGGGGTACTGAACATCTTTCATGTTGGTGATGAGGTTTTCTACCCTGTTAATCAATGTGCTGTAACCAGAGAGAGCTCTCTCTAGACTGTCTTTCAATTGCTTTATGACCCAGTTTAAGGGAGGAAAGTATAGGGAAAAATCCTACCTCTATTTGCCTATTCATAGAATAGGAGCTATTTTACTTTGTTTTCACAGTTGTGTCGTGATGTCATTAATATTATATTTTTTAGTGCTTTTTCATAATAGGAAAGTATTGGAAGCAGCCTAAATGCTTGAAAATAGAGGTTTAATTAGGAATGTAATATTTTGTATTTATTAATATGTATGAAGAATTATTAATGACATGGGCAAGTACTCACTGTATAAGGTTACTTGAAAAAAGTAAGTTTAAAAATGTGTACAGAGACTTCCCTGGTGGCACAGTGGTTAAGAATTCACCTGCCAAAGCAGGGGACACGGGTTCAATCCCTGGTCCAGGAAGATCCCATATGCCATGGAACAACTAAGCCCGTGCACCACCACTATTGAGCCTGTGCTCTAGAGCCTGAGAGCCACAAATACTGAACCCGCATGCTGCAACTACCAAAGCCCATGTGCCTAGAGCCTGTGCTCTGCAACAAGGGAAGCCACCGCGATGAGAAGCCAGCACACTGCAACGAAGAGTAGCCCCTGCTCACCACAGCTAGAGAAAGCCCACACACAGCAACAAAGACCCAGCGCAGTGAAAAATAAATTAAAAAGAAAAGTGTACGTATAGTTGGTTCTTTTTTTTTTAGTAAGTTTATTTTTATTTATTTATTTTTAGCTGCATTGGGTCTTCGTTGTTGCGTGGGCTTTCTCTAGCTGTGCTGAGTGGGGGCTACTCTTCGTTGTGGTATGCAGGCTTCTCATCACGGTGGCTTCTCTTGTTGTGGAGCATGGGCTCTAGGTGCCTGGGCTTCAGTAGTTGTGGCATGAGGACTCAGCAGTTGTGGCTCGCAGGCTCTAGGGTGCAGGCTCAGTAGTTGTGGCACATGGGCTTAGTTGCTGCGCGGCATGTGGGATCTTTCCAGACTTCCCAGGGCTCGAACCCGTGTCCCCTGCATTGGCAGGTGGATTCTTAACCACTGTACCACCAGGGAAGCCCGTAGTTGGTTCTTAACTCTGAAAAAAGATAACGTTTATTTAAGATAAAGGCTGGAATGAATCTACCAAAAAAAAGTTAAGGTCATTAATTCTGGGTAGTGAGATTATGGCTGATTTCCCTTCTTATCTTCTTAACCTTCTTAATTTCCCAGATTTTCTTTAATGAGCAAATATTACTTTTAAAATCAGAAAAAGAAAAATGGTAATAATGTAAATGTGACATTTAACATTTACTAAGGACTAGAACAAGTGGCAATTTTTCTTTAGTGATTATCTTCATGCAAAAGCCCTTAATTTTTATACAAGTATGAGAGAAAGCATACTATTTTTGCTTCAAATGTTTTCATAGCTATCTTACATAATGACATTAGCCACATGACTCATCAATTCTGGATCCTGTTGCTATTTTCAAAGTACACCACTTATACCTTTTACATACACAAAGAAGGAATTAAATGCTTTCTGTGTTTATGTCTTACCTCTCTCTTCTTTGGTTAGAGGCCAACTCTGTGTGACTTAAATGATGTATGTGTTTTTGCTTTTAATATTTTCAGCCTTAGGAAGCTCTTCTTTCCATCCAGACTAAATCCCTTCAACTCTTTCTTGGGTGGAAAAACAGAAAAACCAAACACTGTTTCCTAATGAGAAATGTTTCTAACGAGTCCCAAAGACTATTGAGGAGATTTTTTTTTTTTATTCTGGAGGTACAAATCATCAGTAGATCTAGAAGCATTTTTCATTTTTAGGGAACAATCTACAACTAACACAGTGTCTGACCTGTAGGAGGTCCTCAACAAATACTATTATAATTATTGACCTTTTTTTTAATTACTACTAAATCATTGTGTCTGTGGACCATCATGATGTCCTGTAGCAGATGTGATTTGGGCAGCCTATTTGTTGCAAGAAACAGATCAAGTGTTTCTACATTACTTTTTTCTTTGATTATTAAAGTTCAAGGTTTTATTTACCTTTGTTTTTCCAGATTCTGACAAATTAATTATTTTCGTTTCATTAGGGTTTTTTTCCCTGAGGTTTTACCTTGTTTTTTCAGTTTGAACATATTCCTCTGTTTCCTCATTTTTCTTGACTCTCTCTGTTGGTTTCTGTACATTAGATAAAACAGCTACCTCTCCCAGTCTTGAAGGAGTGGCGTGGTGTAGGGAATGAACCTCATCATTCAACCCTGCCCTACCTCTTTGTTGTCTCTCAAACCTTTGTGATCATCCGAGACTATTTTATTTTATTTATTTACTTTTTTGCGGTACGCGGCCCTCTCACTGTTGTGGCCCCTCCCGTTGCGGAGCACAGGCTCCGGACGCGCAGGCTCAGACGCCATGGCTCCGGACGCGCAGGCTCAGACGCCATGGCTTACAGGCCCAGCCGCTCCGCAGCATGTGGGATCCTCCCGGACCGGGCACGAACCCGTGTCCCCTGCATCGGCAGGCGGACTCTCAACCACTGCGCCACCAGGGAAGCCCAGGGCAGCAGCTTTTAAAGTATGCCAATACTGTGGGCCCACGAGCATAAACCCCCTGGCCACCTGCGTCAGGCGATCTGAAGGTGCCTCCAGGGGCTCCAGGTGCGTGGAGTGTATAAGCTTCTTTCAGGAAGATCCCAGCAGGCTGTAGGCAGGCAGAGGGAGAGCAAAGATGGCTCCCACCAGCCTCTGCTCTGCGAGAGCCGCTCCTCTAGTTGTGTGGCAGCCGGAAGCCTGACCCTCAGGTCAAGGCTCCAGGCTGAGCAAATGGGCCTCCCTCACAGAAAGACTGGGCTGTGTTACTGTTCGCAGTCTGTGCAGTGCCCTGGGGTGGTAGCCTGCCAAGAACTGTCTTTCCAATTGTTGCAATCCTCTGAGACCCAGGAACGTAAGCCCCCCTGGTCAACAAAGCCAGGAGGTCAGGGGCATCCCCTGCTCTGCAGTCTCAAAACACTGGGCACCAGACGCTAAAACCTCCCCTCCCAGAGCTACTGGCGCCCTGGAGCGTGGAGATGGCGCCTACCAGCTGGAACCTGGAATGAGGCAGAGGGAGCGTGTACAGATGGCGCCCAAGGAAAAAAGAGGACAAAAAGAAAGAGGGAAAAAAAACACAAACTCGTATTAAAGAAGAAAAAAAAAGACGGCGTCCACTGACTAGAGCGAGGATTGAAGATGGCGCCCGCAGCCAGCAGGGCCCAGGGGTGTGCTGAATTCGATGCTTGGCCCTCAGGCCAACGTTCAAATGAGCCTCATTCACAACAATCTGGGTGCCTGTCCGTCAGCTGTGGAGCCCTGGGGCAGGTGAGTCCACAACCAGCCCTTTAAGGGTCATTTCTCAGATTGTTAGCACCTGGTGGGCCTCCAGACGCCTTCGGTATTCAAAGCTAGATGTTTGGGGGCTTGTCTCTCAGGTGCTTGTCTTAAAAGCTGGGGGTCCCCAATGTGGGGTTCAAACCTTCCCTCCTCAGGGAGAAGCTCCGCGTTTTGAGTTCCCTCCTGACTCTGGGTTGCCTTGCAGTGGGTGGGGTTTCTGGTGAGATTGTATCCCAGACTTTTCAGCCCCTTTGATGTGGGCTTCCTCTCCTTTGTTTGCCTGATGCATAGAGTCACTCAGTTTTTAGTTTTTTCTCCAGAGGAAGATGTTCCATATTTAGCTGCAAATTTAGTGTGTGCGTGGGGGGAGGTGAGCCCAGGATCCTCCTAGGTCGCCCTCTTGAACAGGAACCTGTGTTTCCATTATGTTTCATATACCGGATGGACATAGACTTTAGACATCATTTGACTTGAGAATATTGTAGGAGGAAGATGAGAGATGCATGGAGATGATGTTCATGATTCCTTTGATCTTTTTCCCTTCATCAAGGGATAGAATCCTGTATGCCACATTGTTAATTTCCCCTTATGCAACAAAATTTGAGGAATAACCTCCTCAAAACCTGTTTTGTTTTTTAAATAACTTTGAAGTGTCCCTTAAGAATTATTGTACATTGATTCTTCTGGGACATACTATTAGAAACACAGGAAAAAATTTTCTGGGTAGAGTCAGCCTTGCATCACAGATAAGAGTTGGCCCAAGTCAGACACATTCCATTAGAAGACATTTCTACGTGACTAAGACAGTGCAAAAATGCATTTTTTTCACTTTATTTGCTTTTTGGTAGGAATTGTGGGATGCTGGCAGGTAAGTTTGCTGCCAAAACTTAAAAGTTTAAAAAGAAAAACAGTATTATCACCAGGGGAGTTTACAGCAGATCGGTGCTCTAATGTCACTAACCGCTGTGGAGTGGGAGAATTTAATATGCTCTAGCTGTGACTGAATCATAGAATGGATAAGTGACCAGGTCCCCTGCATCCATTTTTCCTGGGGGAAGCTTCTTCCTGCTTCCAAGGAAAGGCTGGATCATCTCTCTGCAGAAATCTCCCTGCTTCCATTCTTGCCTTCCTATAGTCCATTCTCTACACAGAAGGCAGAGTGAGGTTTAAGAAAGATAAATCCGATTATTTCACTCCCCTGTCTAAAACTCTCCCAGGGCTTCCCACAATACTTAGATTAAAATCCAGAGTCTTTACCCTAACCCTCAGCAAACCCCATGACCCATTCTTTGTCCTCCACTCGGTCATCTTCTTATGCTGTTTCCTTTTATCCGCTCTGCTGTAGTCTCAGTGGCCTTCCTTTGGCTTCCAGAGTGATTAAACTCGTTCCTGCCTTAGGTCCTTGTCTCTACCTGCTTTCTGTCAGCAGTGTTTTGCTGCTTCCCTTTTCCTAGCTGGCTCCTTCTTTCAATCAGATTTTACCTCCTCAGAGGTACCTCCTCTTATTGCCTAGTTTACCTGGTAACCATCTTATCCCTCTATTTTTAATTCTCTGCATAATACTTTACACTCTAATTTACTTTTCTTATTTATTTATTGTCAATCTCCCCCCCCACCAGAATAAAAGTTTCATGGTTATAGGGACTTTGTCTAGTCTTATGAATCTCTAATCCTACTGCCTAGTACAGTGCCTGGCACATAGAAGGCTCTCTAAAAATGTTAAATAATGTTCAGTGGAGGTAACAATAAGGTCATAGAACACCATTATGAGGATTAAATAAGATAATGTCTATAAAGTGCTTAAAATAGAAAAGTGATATATAATACACTCAGTAAGTGATAACTACTATTGTTGTTGTAATTATATTTTGTAATTTCTTCAGTGATTCCCTTACCCCCCCATGCAGTCTTTATAATTGGGAAGTTCATTTTTTGATGTAATCCAACTCTTTCTCCCATAGTTATCTAATTTTCCTCTTTCTGGGCCACAGAGAGTTATTCTTCTGAGATATTAGAAGATAGCAAGTTTAGCCCTTGGCATTCTCTTCTTAAGTTAAATAATTCCTTCTTATTAAGTTAAATAATTCTAATTCTGTTTCTCTTTTCTTATACTTGGAGAAGTGACTTTAAAAATTTCTTATGTTATCCCTGTTGGAGTCCTGCACCAGGGCTACTGAATGGAGCCGTCACCACATACCAATGAGAAAATTCCTGTACAGCTCTAATTTTTTCAGACATAAAGGAAGCTACCCACACAATTTTCCCTTGAAAATGACAACTTTGCAATAGTAGTTCCACCTACTCTTAAGAGGCAAGAGTTTCTTGAATAGACATTCTCATATGCACTTTGAAAAATACAAGTAAGATAAATAAGGGGTTTGGTCTTTATTCAACTCTCAGTTCACGAGCTATTTTTAGAGAGCTCCTTCCCCTACACCTTAGCTTCCCCAGTCATGAGAGGGCCATAATGACTGAAATTAGAATCTGTGAAATTATTTCATATCCACAGTAAGTACTGTTATATTCCAAAGGGAACTTAGAAGTGATCTGGTCTGGGTCTTTTAGCATATGCAGACAGTTCTTGTTTTCTGGGGTTTCTTTGTGTTTCATTTAGACCCTAAGGATGGAAAGCACTATGATTGCCTTATCTTTCTTTTGATTCTTTGTGCACGATTCTATGTGAGGGCTCTTGACTTTGATAGTGAACAGTGTTTCTTTCATTAAAAAAGAAAAAAAAAAGAGGTACAAATACATCCTCAATATGTCAGAGGAGTTGATGGGACTTTTGAAACAATCTGAACAGTTTATGTTATAGAATTTTAGAATATGAAGGGAATTTGTCGTCTCACTCTGGGTGTGGCCAGACTTACTCATATTTGGCTATTTTCCTAAATTATTTCTCAAAATGGAATGTACATTTGAGGAAAAGAGACATTACAAATGCCAATTTATTCCTTTGTATTTACACTTTTCCCCACTTCATAGTAAAGTCAAGTATGTTTTTTCTTTTCACTCCTGATAGAAGTTTTCAAAAACTGTGAGATTAAGGCCATCTTAAATCTGATATACTATAGAGCATTCATGACTGCAGCCTGACTAGCACTGCTGTTTTGTTACAGAAATTTAAAATACATTAGAGGCAGTAAAAGAACAATAAATATTGATACTGTGAAGCACCAAAATTAGTGAGCTAAGGATAGGATTGAGAAAAATCACAAAAGTGGCTAAGGAAAAGGCCTGAGTTGCAATAGATTAGAAATGAAATTATAGATATGAAGAATAGCCAGTGGAGATCCAAGACACAGAAGAGAGCTATTCATGGACAAGAAAAGAGAAAAGAAATTTAAAGATTCAAAGATACAGCAGAGGAAAACGTTCCTAAAATTAAAGAAGATCTGAATCTTTAGATTAAAAGGATTTATGGTGGCCCGGGGAAAATTTAATAAATAACAGCTTACATTTCAAGATACATTCTGGTGAAGTTAAGTAAAGGAAAAAAAAAATTCTACAGTGTCCACAAACAGAACAGGTCACTATTACTCCTATTCTCTCCCCACCTCCATAAACTTCTAACCACAAAAACAAAAGCACCAAGCAGTTCAGACTGATCTCTGACTCGTCAGGAGCATTTTCTGATGGAAGACAATGGAATAACATCTGTAGAATGTTAAGGGGGAAAGAGTGTCACCCAGCCAAGGTGTCATTCTCATGTGAGGCCAATACTAAAATATTCTCAGGAATGGAATTATTCACAAACTCTTCCTGGAAAATTTCTTGAAAACATAAACTCAGCCAATCAGGATAAAACTAATAACAGTAGTGTAGAAAGAAAAAAAACAAATTTATAAAAGAAATCAAAAGAACTGGAGAAAAACCATAGAACTGATTTAGCTTTAAAAGTAAGGGATGGGGCTTCCCTGGTGGCGCAGTGGTTGAGGGTCCACCTGCTGATGCAGGGGACACGGGTTCATGCCCCGGTCCGGGAAGATCCCACATACCGCGGAACGGCTGGCCCCGTGAGCCATGGCCGCTGAGCCTGCGCGTCCGGAGCCTGTGCTCCGCAACGGGAGAGGCCACAGCAGTGAGAGGCCCACGTACCGGGGGGGGAAAAAAAAAAAGTAAGGGCAATATTTTAAATTGAAAGTATAGAAAATCTTTTATACAGACACCTGAAATAAATATTTATAAAGTATGATTGAGTTGGTGGTAAGGTTCGAAGAACAATTAGAGGCCAGAAACAGAAGAAAGAATGATTCCACAGGAGGATGTGGCCTTGGAGTGGCATCTGCCTGATGCAACATCTCCTCGTGCTGATCCCTAGTGGATTGTGCCTGGATTTTAATGGATCAGACATTCTCAAGGGATAGGAGCAAAAACTGGAGCTTAATCAAGGTGAGGGTAAATTGAAGAGTTCTGCCTAAATTTGGGACTCCTAAAAGATGTCACCTTCATTAGGTATAAGATCAATGAGGCAAGGATCCAGTTAAAATTGGGTGTCCTGATGAAGAAAAGAAAATAGAAAATGGTTTCCTCTTCATGTCTTACATGAAAATCAATTCCAAATAAATTCATGACTTAGAAATTGAAAGTCAAAATTTTAAAGCTTTCAGTAAAAACAGAGACTATCTCAGTAAAAACAGAGACTATCTCTGTGATTTCAGAATAGGGAAAGGTTTCACATACAAGACAAGAAACTGGCAATAAAGAAAAAGATTAATGTATATAATTATTATAATTTGTATATAATTTAACATCATTATATTAAATACATATTATATATTTACATATTGTTTAGGAAAATACTCATGTGATAAAACTATAAAGAAAAGCAAAGGAATGTTTAATGCTTATTCAGTATAGGATTACCTCGGCACTGAGGAGGACAGACCAGGAAGGGGACACAGGGTCATGAAAGGTCAGAGTGTAGTGGAGGGGGCATAGGTGTCATTTTATTATTGTTCACATATGTAAATTTGTATATATATATGTGTATCTATCTACATTTCTATCTGTCTATCTATCTGTCTATCTGTCATCTATCTATCTACATCTGTGGGCTAAGCGGGCTCAGCTAGGCAGTTCTTGCTTGGGGTCTTTCATGCAGTTGCAGGTAGATGTTGGCTGCAGCTGCGGATTCAAGGTGGCTGTCCTGTGTGGTCAGCAGCTGCTACTGACTATTGTTTGGGAGTCCAGCTGGGGCTGTCTACCAGGGTGCCGACAGATGACTTCTCGTGAGGTCTGGGCTTCTCTTAGCGTGGAGGCTGGTTTTGAGAAGAAGCATTCCACCAATGAGTGTTCCATAAGGCTCAGGGGATACTGCCAGGCTCTAGTGGACTAGCCTCAAAAGTCACACAGCTTCATTTCTGCCATATTTATTGTATAGCCAGTCACTAAAGCCAGCTCAGATTCAGAGAGAGAACTGGCATACACAGCTTGATGGGAGAAGCAGCAAGTGTGTGTAGGAAGGGAAGGCGTTGGTGGCAACCACCTTCCATCTTTGGAGAGCATTTGCCACTCCCACCTACCCGTTGCCTGCTTATTGAGCCACTCAGGGGACAGCAGGGCTCAGATTTCCTGTCCCCAGGAAGGGTGCAAATCTGTTCTATTGGATCTTGACCTTAACCCACCATGTAATTTGTGCTTCTGACCATTTTTTTTTTTTAATCATAACTTCTTTTTCAAAGCCAGCTTACTTCTGGCAATCTATAGTGATTACCTTTTGCAAATGACTGGCTTTGATATTCATCCTTAAACTCATCTGGACAGGGAAGGTGGCATTGGAGAAATGGTACCAGCGCCTGTTCCCACCCCCAGCCCCCAACGCCCTTTTGCATTGTACCTTGCTGTTCTTGAATTACAGAAGATTTCACCATGTTCACATGCAGGGTGTGAGTGGGTGGTTGAAGGTCTGTCACTTCACTACACTGGGAAAACACTTTGCATTTGACAGTTTTGTATGTATTTGAAAGCTTTTATTTGTGAGGTTGAGCGGTCCAGAGTGTCCTTGTGTACAAGCCCTGCCTTTGCTTACTCCTGTTATTATCTTGCCTTGGAAGGTCATGCCAACTGCTTCATTACACGGAGAGTTATGAAACAGGGCACCAGAACACTATTCAACTGTGGGTTCCTAAAGGAAAATAAACTCTTCCTCTTCTTGCACTGAGGACAGCTGCCAGTAAACCAGGCATGCTTGTCTGTTTGTGGCCACGTATCTAGCTCCCTTGTATAAAGAGATTCCATGGCTGGGCAAAAATCCTGGATTCACCTCTCCTAACAGCACCAGCAGTTAGAGTAAAATAGAACCGTTTTAATTCAGAGAGAGATTAAATCTGAGGACTTTGAGTCAGACCTTTCCTTTCATTGAATGTAAACAATAAAACCTCTTTATGAAGGCTTTCCTGCTTCTCCCAGAAATAGGCTAATATATTTCATGTGTACCTGTAATCAGACACATCAGGCTCAATAAAAATGTGTGTTTATTAAAGAGATGATTATGTAGTTTAAGTTCCCATAGGCCACCTGCCCCCGAACCATCCACCTTCAGGAGGAAACTGAACTAAGAACACCCAGGTGAGGACTTTTTGTTTGGTTCAACCTGTCAGATTCCTGTTTTGGTCCAACTCTCGCCTTGAGAACACATAGACTTGGTATTTCATGCATTGCCTTCGCTTTATCTGCTTTTAGGCAGAAGAACGTGCTACTCCTAAAAGAGCTCTTTGCAAAATTAGATGCTGAAAGAGAAATAGAAGAGGAACAGATTCTTTGAGAAAGAGCTTCTCTCGTGAAGAAGTGTTTTCCACAAGGCGCTGAGCTAGCCACTAACCCTGCTCCTACAGGAAACAGCTTGCCCTGTTGCATAGGGTGGAGCCCTCTCTTACTTCTCTAAACACTTTTGGAGAAAAAAAAAAAAATCAGGCTCAAATGCCAAAAGACTACTTTAACCCTCAAATCCCAGAACCCAAGGTCAACCAAAGGTCACACATGCAGTGCTTAAGCCAGAAGGTTGGCAGGCTCTCCAGGCAGTGTCTGTTCCTTCTGAAATCTATAGCTAAAATCGAAGCCATGGAAACACTGCTCACTCATTCTAAGTCAGAGCTATTTATTAAGTGGTATGACGTTCTGGTCAGGGCATTAAGTTAAATATTGAAAAAGACTCCTGCTCTCACCCCTACTCCTCCTTCTTGAAACCTAATTTAGACAATATCCAAGTTTTTATAAAGACATTCCTAATACCATTGTGCTGTAAATCCTGTCTGAGCTAACCTTCAAATATTTATGTAAACTGAAATATGTCTGGGAAGAAGTCAAAACAAAACAAATATCTTCCCCATGTCGTTACCCAGGTCCCTCCTCCCTCATTTACATTCAAGGGTAAACCTCTCCAACTGGCTCCCAGCTGTTAGGGCTGGTTAATTAGTGATAATTGCAGAGACAATTTCTTTGAATGCACTTAGTCTTGCAACCAATTTAGCTTGGAGTTTTCAGCATGTGCGAAATGTGTTGGTAGCAGTTTTTTCTTTTTCTTTCTTTTTTTTTTAATCATTACAGATAAGGGCAGTTGGTTTAGTCTCCCTACAACCTGCTGTAGCAATGAGTGCTTTTAAAACAGCTGCAGGTTGGTCACGATGTTTTCCTTAAACTGTGAATTCAGCCTTTACTGTCATTACAGTGAGCTGTTTCTCCTGGGATCATTCTGGGTGAAGTGTCAGATGCAGTTTCAGATGCAATTTGCTAATGATAATTTGCATCACTTGCAAGTTGTAGCAACATCAGGATCTCATGGTCTATCTTTTGGCTCCTGATACCATGTAATTAGAGTGGAAAACAGGAAAGAATTTTAAAAGTGATTGTACTCACATTACAGTTCTGAAACCAAGGGAAGAAAAGAGGAACCATTATTTGTGTTAATGATGGAATACTCTTTGGAAGGTACTAGGTAACCTTTTGATATGGGAATTAAAAATGGAATCAATGGTTTTTTTGCCCTCACAAAATTGATTTGTTTATGTTATAGTGGTTTGGGGTTTTTATTCACTCATCCAACATTTGTTGAATACACTGTGCTATGTTTAGAAAGATGAGAGAGTAAAGAAGAGTGAGTGGGGCAAAGATCCTGCTTGAAGGGGTCACTCACATATCATGTCTTATTTGAGAATTACTGTAATTCAGTGAGGTATGCAGGGCTGGTGTTCATTATCCCATTTTACAGGTGAAGAATGAAGCTTGGAGAGGTTAATTGACTTGCTTGGGGTCACATAGCTAGTGAGAGCCAAGGTGAGGAGTCAAAGCTCTGACTCAAAGCCTAGTTTTTCTTCCTTGCATATTGAAGTCTCAATGGGAAGGAAATGGAGAAAATGCAAATAGGCTTGTGAAAACAAAGCAACCACAGCTGCACGTCACCAGTCTGTTCAGAGCTACACACACCAGAGTTGATCTTCTGGGCAGTGAGAAGTGCAAATAAACAGGGAGAACACTGGGGTGATGGGAGTCCTTGAAGGCTTCACCCCAGAGCATATTCCATGCCTCTGCTACCTCCTTATTTCCCCTCATACCTCCAGTATCCTGACATCGGCAGGGAGAGTGTCCCCTTTTGCCCTTGCCATGCTCCATCTGCACTGCATTGAGCAGAGCTTTGAAGAGACGGCAGTCTAGGTGAGCAGGATACTGCAGAGGAAGTGAATGGCATGGGAGACCTAAAGTCTCACAGGAGGACAATGGCAAATGATTTTCTTGTCCTCGGCAGAGAGCTGGATTGAAGCAAGAGATGGGGGCAGTTGTAGGAGTATTGGGCCAGAGTGGTAGTGCTGGTGTTGACAGCTCTGTGACCAGGATCAGGGCTGGCTTCATGGGCATATGACTTGTGCAGATAGTACTTAGGTTTGATGCTCTGCTGTCACCATCTTGAAATTCTTAATACTTTTTGAATAAGGGGCCCAACATTTTCATTTTGTACTGAGCCCTGCAAATTATGTAGCCTGTCCTGACCAGGTGTTCTACTTCATTGTTTATGCTGCTTCAGTGTTTGAGTATTAGACCAGTATTAGTAGTATTGAGTATTAAGCCAGTTTGAGTATTAGACCAGGATTGAAAATTAGCGAGAGCTAGACCACTGAAACCCTTGAGGCTGTATGTTGGATCAACTGGAGAAGGCAAGGATGAAAGAGAGAAGAGGGACACATTTTTCTTATACTCAGCTGACACAAAATAACCTTAGCTTGGTGGAATAAAAGCAGGGAAAGTACTAAAAGTACTCAATTACTGGTTTTGTTTAAACTTAACAGGGCGTAGCAGTAAGTCTCTGTATAGGGACAAGAGAAAAGCACTGCATTGATTTATTTGACCTATGCTTTTCTTACGGTGTGTTCAAGATCCATTGTAAATAGAGACTTCTTATCCTGAATCCCTTGAATTTCCACAGTATCAGAGGAGTTGCACAGAATGGAATGCAAAAGATATTTGGCTTAAGAGGTCTACAGAATAGTCTTTTAGATCAAGATACATACAGAGAAAATCTGAGAGACTTATTCAGATACTGGGGACTTAAGTGGTAGGGCAAATATTTCTTTATCTTCTATTCCTAATAGACAATAGAAATTGCTTCAAGTTTGTGAATTTTCTTAAGGAAGGTTTGGCTGATGGCAGGGATGATGATGATGAAATAAATAATAGCACTTGTAACAACAGTCACAGGTTCTGTTTAGTGAGTGTTCACTATATGTTAGTTACTTTTCAAGTATGAACTCACTTAATGCTTACTATCGTTATGAGGTAGGGACTCATATTATCATTCTAATTTGATAATTGAGGAAACAAGCATGTAGAGTCAAAGAACTCTGGTCAAGGATGCACAGCTGATGTGCTTTGCTGTTGGATTTGAACTGGCTGTCTGGCTCCAGCACTAATCTCTTAGAACCAAAGTCTCCATCAACACTTGCCCCACCATTAATTCTAACCCAGATGGTGCAGGGAAGGGGTGAAACAAAGCACATTTGGGTACTTACTGATGTGGATTCTGATTTCAGTCTTGGGAGAAGGAGGTCAGGACTAAATGGGGAACTGTGAGATGTGGTCATCATTTTTCTCATTGACTCTCTTCTCCCTATAAAGTTGCTTGGAGTGGTGGGGCTCACACTGCCCTTATGCACAGTCTGAAGACAATTATGGCTGACTTGTCCCAGGTGGTCAGGGAGGGGCCTGTTAAGTTCTTTGTGACTCATCAGTGTTCTCTAAGTGGGGAATCAGCAAATAACAGGTATATCCGCATTAGCGAGGCCCACCCCGGAGTCAGAGGCCTCCACTTCCAGACTTCTAAGGAGCTGCCTTTCCCCATCTGTTTTAGCACTATGAGTGCTGCTGCATAGGTCTTTTTAATGGGCTAATGTCCTTTAAATAGGTGCACAGTGTACCTTTATTGACTTTTCTGTTGACTGTTGCTCTTTCATCCAGTTCAGTCAACTTAGCTTTGCACCATTCCATAGAAAGAAACAGGTATTGAATTTCACTCAGACTTCCATTTTAGGCTTATCTTGACCCTTATCCTATGGTCTCTTAACTTTCAATAGGTATTCAGCATTTAAAATGCATGCTTTTAAGTGGAATGTTTATTCAGTCTCCTCAGGTACTAAAGGAAAGATCTGGCAGTCCAAATAGATTTAAAAACAAAGAGGGAGAGTCAAAACAAATTTGAATAAATGTTTGTGACTAATGTCTTTGAGTTTAGGCACTCAAAGAGTGCTTAAGAAGTCACTCTGACTTCTTAAGAGATTTTCTGTTTGAGATGGGGGTAGGGGGGAGGTTTAGGGTGAAACTGTGCTCTGGGTCACCAAGCTGCTCTCGCCTGGGACCTGCATTCTTGTCCTGCTTAGAGATCAGTTCTTTTTGCAGCATAAAGTTAGCAGGTTTGAGAAAACTGAGTGGGTCTACCCCCTTGTCTTAGGTGAGTTTGGGAAACAGACCCTGAGAAGAGGATTCCCATGTAAATGGTTTAGTAATAAAGTGCTCTAAGGAGAAACCAGGAAGGGGGGTGGGGAAAGAGGGGGGCGGGGAGCAGGACAGGTAAGGCAGAAAAGCTAAGCAAGTGTGTGACTTCAGGTGAGGACCCATCCTTAGCCTGGTCCCAGGAGGAGTGCTGAAGTCTAAACTATACTTCAGAGTTTGTCCTAGCTCCTGGCAAGAGAGCTGGGCTTTCACTTTCCCGCATCAGGCAGCCATGAGCCCTGGGTGGCAGAAATGTAGACTGCCAGGCACTTCCGGCTCTGGGTGTTTCCAGGCCAAGTGATACTGACAGCTCAAGGAAGGCCTCTGGAGAAGATTGCAAGTGACAGCAGTAGCGGTGAAGCATGCAGAGCTTGGTGACAAGCACATAGTCCCAAGTGGAGCACAGCAGAATTTGCTATAGACCTTATTCCTTCAAGCATGGACTTGGGAGGAAGACGGCAGGTGTATTCCTAAAGGCTCATGGAGGGGGGATATACCAGGAGAGTTCTGGAAGGGGAGGAATAGATAAATGTGCTTGGAAGCATGAAAAATGGTGGAGAGCACCTCACATCATGAAGGCAACAGGGTTTGGAGTACATCTGCAGAGTAGGAGGACCAGTGCTTTGCTCATTCCTGGAAGGTCAGAGAGGTGGTAGGACCACTAAGGGAAAGGCTGCCAGTTTTCATTAAGGCTGCAGCCTTGACACAGAAGCAGGACAGCCACTTGTTTTCGATGGTTAATTAGCATCTCAGAGCTGACCACAATGGAGAAAATCTGGAGGCTCTTCCAGCATTTTCTGGGCATAAATCAAGCTCCTGATTGCCCTGGATGGAGAGGGAGAGATCCAAAATAGGGCTCCTGATCCCATTTTGTGTCTGAGAATTTTTGATGAGCCCAGCGTATGTCTGTAGCACTGTACATTGATTCCTAGAGAATCTCAGTTGAGCCCCTACAACCATTACTTTCAGCAAGTGGGACTTACAGAGTTTATGCAGAACATAGCTAATTTCATTTCTTCCCAGTGTCCCTTCAGGCCCATCCTGAAGGCTGCACCCTCTCAGACAAGTACTCTGGTCATTCCTAGTCAGATAAACAGTCTCAGTTTAGTAATTATTATGCCCAGTCCAAGGTAATAAGGAAAAATGTACACTTCCTTCAAAGTTAAAGCTTCTCCCTACCACTGCCACCCCACCCCAAACTCAGACCTGCAGTGGAAGAGGAGGACTATTGCTTCTCCATTGTGCTCCTTGAGTTTCTCACCCCTTCTCATCTACTCTCTAGGCTGCCTCTGGTCTTCCTGGGTTGGAGACAGGGAAAGGAGAAGAGGGAAGGAAGCAGGAAAGTTCTTACTTAACTAACACCGGGAGGTGTATCAGAGCCTGCAGGTGGTTGTAGCCAGTCTTCTGGGGGGAACTTTGTGAGTCCTGCAGTTACGGTCTATGCATTCTGGGGATAGTGTATGCAGTTCTCTTGCTGGTGGCTTACAGTTTTTCACCTTGGGACTCTGATGGCATACCTTCCAATGGTATTACTTTGCCCCTACAGACAGTCCTCTTGTTTAGGATCTAAGGTGATCTCAGGCCAGCTCTCTCTTCTGTGCGGCTGATATCTGATCCAAGAGGAACACTCATGTCACTTCTACTCTGAGTGTCTGGGAGCACTGTGCCATCATGATGCAGCCATCCTCTTTTATTCCTTGTGACAGCGGCCTGCCAGCCCTTACTACTTGCCCTCTACATGTCTCAGCCCTGAGACAGACACCTGTCCCCTGTGACAGCCATATTCAGGGCACATGGATCAGTCTCTTAGAGTGGACCAGTTATGGCTCTCTTTGACTTCAGGTAAAGGGAAATCACCTCCAACCCCTCCCACATGAGATGGACCTGAGACCCAGCGCACATCCATAGTTCTCTCCCCAAATCCTCCTCTCTTAAATGCCCATTCACCTTTTAATTTAGTGGGGTGTGGTCTTAATGTAAGAAGGGGCTAATAATTTTTTAAAACTGGTTTGTAGATACTGTCTTTGCAAACTCTATTTTGAGTGTCACATCTCTTTCGGAGTGCGGTATCTATGATCTGGTTCCTCAGTCCAATGAGACTAAAAGACTTCTGTCTTAACACTCCATCAGATTGTGCCAGAGATCAATGAAGAAACGTTACATTTATTGATTCCATCATTTATTCAATGAACACTGAGTACTTTCATCATGCTGTTACATTTAGAATATAGATATGGCTATATGTCAGTGTACATATTGTATAACTATGAAGTCCCTTGTATGCATAAAAGGTGTAAGTTATGTCAATTGTATAGTTCTTATGTTAAGTGGTAGTTTTGTGGGTATTTAGTATTAAATAAATACATTAATTAATAAAGAGGACCACTCATGGATTAATGATGAGAATGTATCATAAACCAAAGATTATAGCTAATCCAGTTCTGTGCATCCAAGTTAAAAAAGTTAAAGTCCTTTGGGGAGCTCTGAATCCAGACACTAAATACAGTAATCAAGATTTATCAAGTATGACCATGTGCCTGGCACTATGCTAAGTGGCTTACAAACAATATCTCATTTAGTCCTCTTAGCAACCTGATGAGGTCTAAGTACTAATATTCTCTTTCCCATTTTACAAATGAAGAAACTGAGTCCCAGAGTAGCTAAATGCTTGCCCAAATTCCCATGGCAGACTATGGGACCAGATTCAGGTCTGCTGGACAACCAACTCACTCCCGCTTCCCAGACATAAATGTCCAAATATTTAATAAGGTGTGCTCTGAGCGGGAAGAGATGGCAAGTTGGAGTAGAAAGAGCTTTGCAGTCAGTCAGAGCTGGCTTCTCCCATTCATTAGGTGTGTGATTTGGGCCAAGTTCCTTAATCTTAACCTCCTGAATCCGCTTATAAAATAGAGGATAATAATATTTACCTTTTAGGGTTGTTGTGATATGAGGTAATGACTTTGAAGCAGCTGGCACAATGGAGGCCCTAAAAATCATACATATTATCATTTCCATTCCTACTCTTCACCTGAAAATATTTTGAGAGCAAAGAAAAGGAGACAGGCCAGTTGGACCTCAAGCTCCAGTAATCTAGAACTTTTCTGTTTTGGGGATCAAGCTCCAATGATTTAGAACTTGTCTCTACTAGGGAATTATTCTGTTGTTCTTAAGCAACACTGTGCAGCGGAGTCACAGAGCAACCCTGGGGAAATGCTCAGGACCCCAATTTCTTTTGGACTTGAACTTCTGAATATGGCATTCTTCTCCACTCCAGAAAACATACAGTCCTCAGCACCCCTGGTTAGTACATGGTGGTATTAGGCAAAATCTCCTTTTGGCTGTAGAGTGGTTGGATTTTGGCTGGTTTGGGCATAATAATGCTGAGTCTCTCTGCAGGGGATCAAAGGAGAGAAGTCCGAGAAATATCCCCCAGTGTTCTCAGCTGACAGCTGAAGGAGTAACAGCTAGAGAGGGCAGCTTCATTCTGCCATTTTTCCACAGACCCACACAACCTTGGCTTCCCTATTGTTGCCCACTGGCATCTCCTACTGAGATGGTGGCAGGGGCTTGGCCACATAGAACTTGAGTTGTGACAGTGCGATTGATGCTTCTAGCTCTGTCCCCAGAATTCCAGCTGCACAGCTAAAGTCTGGTTTGGAGTGGGGAAGCCAGAAGAGTCATGCCTTCATTCCCACTCTTCTCTATCCACAGTTTTCCAGTATTGGAACTGGAGTATGGAATCCCCAACATCTAGTCAGCAGGCAGCTTCCTGAAACCAAGATGTTCAGCCCTTCTGCTCGTTCCCCACACCACTCCCCTTCTTCCCCTGACTTAAGTTGTTCATAGAGCCTCTTCCAGATCTAAGAAACTAATTGTGAAATACCTTTGTGATTACAGTTTATACATTTAATTAGAAGCAAGGAATTAAGCTCCCAAACACCACAAAATGAAAGCTTGAGATTTTCCTAACAAAACCTCCGCTTTCCACAAATGGGGGCTGACTCATCCATCCATCTTCTCCACAGCCCTTTCATGCTGAAGTCATCCACTTTCTTCACCTGGATTTGGAAAACTGCTGAGGTCTGGTTCAGCTTCATTCCAAAGTTGTCCATCAATAGCAGAAAGTAACTGCCTGTCGCAGGGAAAACAGGTTAAGGGCACATTCCTTGAGTTTGGGAGTCTCACAAAGACTGTTAATACCTTGTTCCTACTAATGAGAACAGACTAAAAATGCACAATTAAATATGAAGCAGAAGGAATATCTTACTCCTGTGATTTCATTTTAAATGTATCTAGAAGACTGGGTGATATTGAAATATGTGACTTATTTCCTTCTATGAGTTGAGATAAAATGGTTCTAATTTTCTTGCTGTTTTCTGGCTTTAGGGCCCTGTGAAAGAATGTTTCTTCTTTGGCTTTTGGTGGGAATTGGATGTTTGTCGATTTAGCATATGTTTAAAATATTTTGGCTTTGGGAAGCTGCACTGATAGCTGTTTCCCTCTAGTCAATTTTTTTTTTTTTTTTTGCGGTACGCGGGCCTCTCACTGTTGTGGCCTCTCCCGCTGCGGAGCACAGGCTCCGGACGCGCAGGCTCAGCGGCCATGGCTCACGGGCCCAGCCGCTCCGCGGCAATGTGGGATCTTCCCAGACGGGTACGAACCCGTGTCCCCTGCATCGGCAGGCGGACTCTCAACCGCTGCGCCACCAGGGAAGCCCACTCTAGTCAAATTTAATCTCATCTTCCTACAGCTCTCATAGCTTGTGGCTCCAATATTAGCACTTCTCATATTCTACTTTATTCTATGGTGACTTATATTTCTGTTTCTCTTCTACATCAGATCTGCAGTGCTACATGGGGAAGAACCATGTCTTACACATCTTTGTATTTACCTGAGTCTAGTCTAGTACATTATATATACTCAGGTATACATATACACACGCTCACACACATATATATACACACACATACACCTGAGCCTAGTCTAGCACATTATATAGCATAGGCATTCAATATGTGTTAAATTAAATTGAATTCTGAAAGATCACCCAGAGAAGGGGGGCTCCAAGTGACTGTAACAATCATCTTCGTAGCAGATGCCCCAGGGTTCAACTGTGGACAGCCTGTACACATAGACAAGTCTCGCTTCTCTCTGCCTGAGGATATTCTCTGGCCACAAATGTGAGCTTGGAAGCAGACAGGTTAGGCTGCAAGTGCCACGAGTATTGCCTGAGGAGCAAACCCTCAGCCGAGGAGGGACAGGCCTGGGTGGTTAAATAAGTTTGCTTCTCTACCCTCATTCTGAGGAATGTTCTACACAGTTTCCTAGATGGTTACTACATCAGGAGGTCCTGGTTACCCAACAGCTGCTGCTGCTTTTTTTTTTTTAATTGCGTATAATGGACATACAACTTTGTATTAGTTTCAGGTATACAACATAATGATTTGATACTTGTATATATTGTAAAATGATCACCACAGTAAGTCTAGATAACATCCGTCACCACACATAGCTACAGAATTTTTCTTGTGAGAACTTTTAAGATCTACTCTCTTAGCAACTTTCAAATATGCACTACAGTGTCATTAACTAGAGTTGCAATGCTGTACGTTATAGCCCCATGACTTGCTTATTTTATAACTAGAAGTCTGTACCTTTTGCCTCTCTTTACCCATTTCATCCACACCCCATCTTTCTCCTCTGACAACCACCCATCTGTTCTTTATATCTATGAGCTTCGTTTGTTTGTTTTTAGATTCCACATATAAGTGATATCATACAGTATTTGTTTTGCTCTGTCTGACTGATTTCACTTAGCATGGTGCCCTTGAATTCCATCCATGAGTTTGCAAATGGCACAAGTTCAACAGCTCTTACACACACACACACACACACACACACACACACACACACACACACACACACACACACACACACTACATTTTCTTTATCCATTCATTTGTTGATGGACACATAGGTTGCTTCCATATCTTGGCTATTGTTGATAATGCTGCAATGAACATGGGGGTATATATATATATCTTTTCGAGTTAGTGTTTTTATTTTCTTTAGATAAATACCCAGAATGGAATTGCTGGATCAAATTGTAGCTCTATTTTTATTTTTTTTTTGAAAAAAATACTGTTTTCCATAGTGGGTGCACCAATTTAGATTCTCACTAACAGCACACAAGGATTCTCTTTTCTCTATATCCTGGCCAATACTTGTTATTTCGTCTTTTTGATAATGGCCATTCTAACAAGTGTGAGGTAATGTCTCATGATTTTGATTTGCATTTCCCTGACGATTAGCGATGCTGAGCATTTTTTCATGTACCTGTTGGCCATCTGAATGTCTTTGGAAAAATGTCTGTTCAGATCTTTTGCCGTTCAGTTGCATAAGTTCTTTAGATATTTTGGATATTAACCGCTTATCAAATATGTGATTTGCAAATATTTTCTCCTTTTCATTTTGTTGATGGTTTCCTTTCCTGTGCAGAAGCTTTTTAGTTTGATATAGTCCCGCTTGTTTATTTTTGCTTTTGTTGTCTTTGTTTTCCATGTCAAATCCAAAAAAATCATTGCCTAAACGAATGTTAAGGAGCTTACCACCTATGTTTTCTTCTAGAGTTCTATGGTTTTGGGTCTTACATTCAAATCTTTAATTCACTTGAAGTTAACTTTTGTGTATGGTGGTCCAGTTTCATTCTTTTGTTGTCCAGTTGTCCCAACACTATTTTTTGAAGAGACTGTCCTCTCCGCATTTTATATTTTTGGCTCCCTTGTCATAAATAAGTTGACCATACATGCATGAGTTTATTTCTGGGCTTCCTATTCTGTTCCATTGATCTGTTTATTTGCTTTAATGCTAGTACCATACTGTTTTTTTTTCATGTTAAAAAATTTTTTTTTTCAATTTTTTCAATTTTTTTTTTGCCACACCACATGGCTTGGAGGATCTTAGCTCCCCAACCAGGGATTGAACCTGCTCCCTCGGCAGTGAAAGCACGGAGTCCTAACCACTGGACCGCCAGGGAATTACCTTACGTATTTTTTTAACTGAAGCGTAGTTGATTTACAGTGCTTCAGGGATACAGCAAAGTGATTCAGTAATACATATATATATTATGTATATTCTTTTTCAGATTCTTTTCCACTGTAAGTTATTACAAGATACTGAATATAGTTCCCTGTGCTACACAGTAGGTCCTTGTTATTTATCTATTTTATATATAGTAGTGTGTATATGTCAATGCCAAACTCCTAATCTATCCCTCCCCTCCCCTTCCCCCTTTGGTAACCATAAGTTTGTTTCCTAGGCCTGTGAGTCTGCTTCTGTTTTGTAAATAAGTTCATTTGTATCATTTTTTTAGAGTCCAGATATAAGTGACATCATATATTTGTCTCTCTCTGATTTACATCACTTAATGATAATCTCTAGATCCATCCATGTTTCTGCAAATGGAATTATTTCACTCTTTTTTATGACTAATATTCCATTGTGTATATGTGAATGTAGATGTGTGTGTATATATATATATATATATGATATATATACATATATATATCATATATATATATATCATATTTTCTTTATTCATCTGTGATGGACATTTAGGTTGTTTCCATGTCTTGGCTATTGTAAATAGTGCTGCAGTGAACATTGAAGTGCATGTAAATATCTTTTCAAATTGTGGTTTTCTCTGGATATATGCCCAGAAGTGGGATTGCAGGATTATATGATAACTCTATTTTTAGTTTTTAAAGGAACCTCCATACTGTTCTCCACAGTGGCTGCACCAATTTACATTCACACCAACAGTGTAGGAGGGCTCCCTTTTCTCCACACCCTCTCCAGCATTTATTATTTGTAAACTTTTTGATAATGGCCATTCTGACTTGTGTGAAGTGGTACCTCATTGCAGTTTTGATTTGCATTTCTCTAGTAATTAGCGATGTTGAGCATCTTTTCATATGCCTGTTGGCCATCTGTATGTCTCCTTTGGAGAAATGTCTGTTTAGCTCTTCTACCCATTTTTTGATTGGGTTGTTTATTGGATATTGAGCTCCATGAACTGTTTGTATATTTTGGAGATTAATCCCCTGTCAGTCACATTGTTCGCAAATATTTTCTCCCATTCTGTTGGTTGTCTTTTCATTTTGTTGATGGTTTCCTTTGCTCTGCAAAAACTTTTAAGTTTAATCAGGTCCCATTTGTTTATTTTTGCTTTTGTTTCCAGTAATCTAGGAGACAGATCCAAAAAAAATATTGCAGCAATTTATGTCAAAGAGTGTTCTGCCTATGTTTTCCTCCAGGAGTTTTATAGTAACTGGTCTTACATTTAGGTCTTTATTCCATTTTGAGTTTATTTTTGTGTATGGTGTTAGTGAATGTTCTAATTTCATTCTTTTGCATGTAGCTCTACAGTTTGCCCAGCACGAATTATTGAAGAGGCTATCTTTTCTCCATTGTATATTCTTGCCTCTTCTGTTATAGATTAGTGCATGGGTTTATTTCTGGGCTTTCTATCCTGTTCCATGGATCTGTGCGTCTGTTGTTGTGCCAGTACCATACTGTTTTGATTACTATAGCTTTGTAGTATAGTCTGAAGTCAGCGCCCCTGATTCCTCCAGCTCCGTTCTTTCTCAGGATTGTTTTGGCTATACAGGGTCTTTTGTATTTCCATACAAATTAAAAAAATTTTTCTTCCATTTCTGTGAAAAATGCCATTGGTAATTTGGTAGGGATTACATTGAATCTGTAGTTTGCCTTGGGTACTATGGTCATTTTAACAATATTGATTCTTCCAGTCCAAGAACATGGTATATCTTTCCATGTATTTGTGTGGTCTTCAATTTCTTTCATCAGCATCCTATAGTTTTCAGATTTCAGGTCTTTTGCCTCTGTAGGTAGGTTTATTCCTAGGTATTTTTTTTTGTTTTGGTACAATGGTAAATGGGATTGTTTTCTTAATTATTCTTTATGATATTTCATTGTTAGTGTATAGAAATACAACAGATTTCTGTATATTAATTTTGTATCCTGCAACTTTCCTGAATTCATTGATGAGCTCTAGTAGTTTTCTGGTAGGTGTCTTTAGGATTTTCTGTGTATAGCATCATGTCATCTGCAAACAGTGACAGTTTTACTTCTTCTTTTCCAATTTGGATTCCTTTTATTTCTTTTTCTTCTCTTATTCCTGTGGCTAGGACTTCCAAAACTATGTTGAATAAAAGAGGTGAGAGTGGAAATCCTTGTCTTGTTCCTTTTCTTAGAGGAAATGCTTTCAGCTTTTCACTGTAGAGTAAGATGTTAGCTGTGGGTTTGTCACATATGGCCTTTATTATGTTGAGGTATGTTCCCTCTTTGCCCATTTTCTGGAGAGTTTTTTTTTTTTTATCATAAATTGATGTTGAATTTTACCAGAAGCTTTTTCTGTATCTATTGAGATGATCATATGGTTTTTATTCTTCAATTTGTTAATGTGGTGTATCACATTGATTGATTTGCAGATATTGAAAAATTCTTGCATCTCTGGGGTAAATCCCACTTGATCATGGTGTATGATCCTTTAAATACATTGTTGGATTCAGTTTGCTAGTATTTCTTTTTTTAAAGAAGATGTTGGGGGTAGGGGTTTATTAATTATTTTATTTTTGCTGTGTTGGGTCTTCATTTCTGTGCAAGGGCTTTCTCTGGTTGTGGCAAGCAGGGGCCACTCTTCATCATGGTGCACGGGCCTCTCACTATTGCGGCCTCTCTTGTTGCGGAGCACAGGCTCCAGATGCGCAGGCTCAGTAGTTGTGGCTCATGGGCCTAGTTGCTCCGCGGCAGGTGGGATCTTCCCAGATCAGGGCTCGAACCCGTGTCCCCTGCATTAGCAGGCAGACTCTCAACCACTGTGCCACCAGGGAAGCCCCTACTAGTGTTTTGTTGAGGATTTTTGCATCTATATTCATCAGTGCTATTGGCCTGTATTTTTCTTTTTTTGTGTGATATCTTTGTCTGGTTTTGGTATCAGAATGATGGTGGCCTCAAAGAATGAATTCGGAAGTGTTCCTTCCATACTGTTTTGATTACTATAGCTTTGTAATATGGTTTGAAATCAAGGAGCATGATGCCTCTGGCTTTGTTCTTTTTTCTCAAGATTGCTTTGGCTATTTGGGGTAACTACAGCTTCTTAACACACTCTATTAACTTTCTTCCCTTCCGTGTTTCACATTCCCTCACTATGCTTTACTGGGATCAACAGCCAAATAAACAACTTCACCCAAATCCTTGCTATAGTGAAGTGCTACAGGGGAAACCAAACAGAGCCTATTAAAAATTAAAAAGCATTAGAGACCATGACTAGGCCATCAGTGAGAACAAGGATCAATAAACAGAACCTGTTGCCTTTGCTCTTCAAATGAATGAGCTGGAGAGGCACATAAAACAGGATTCTGTGGATGAGTCTGAAGCTCTGTGGAGCTTTTGAACAAGGGGAGAGTGAAATTCTACTTCTGGACAAGAAATGGAGTTGATGCCTTATAGAGAGGCTCAGAGTAGAGAAATAGAAATTCAAGCTTAGACCAGTAGGAGAAGGAACTCACTGAGGACTAGAACGAGGCTCTGTTTCAGACCAAATGACCAGAACAGGAACGTGATATAGTGGAAGAAAGGGCTTCCGAACTCACAGCCACAGAAATCTTCAGGAGAGGGGTGAGGAAGAGGCATTTATCACCTGGCACAGGAGAATTTAAAGCCTGGATTGGTGGGGGCACTTGGTCCATATCTGGGCAGAATGCAAGAGAGGGGGGTCAAAGGGTAGGAGAGGATCTGGGACTCCATGCCAATTAGGAACACCGTCTTAGGCTTGGGTCTCAAGCCCCAGTGATTAGAACTTGTGTGGTTTTAGCTGCTTTATATTCATTTCTTAGTAAAAGTGTGTATGTGTTACTTGTCTCAACTGAAACACAGGGCAAAACTGTGAAACTAGTGTTCTTCTAAATATCTGTCAACACAAAGTCTTAGCACATCCTTAGTCTTGTGACTGGGCGTGGCACTCTCCCAAAGCCAGAGACCTGTGATAAAGAGAAGGGAGAAGGCCAACAGGGAGAATGGAAGGGATCTGTTATGTGTTGCTTTATGAATGTGCTTTATTTGGTTACGAGATCTATTCCTGGAATCAATTCTAAGGTATTCTATTAGGTGCACTTTTGGTGCACAGATTGAAAAATAATGGCAAATCCCTCCTCTGGGTTTGACAGTTTGGTAATTGGTGAGGTGGTTTCTTTGGAGGCCAGTTCCCTCCTAAGGCAAAAATAAAATAAAACAAAACATTTTCCACTGATTTTTTGCCTGCAGAAGTAGGTGGACTGTATTGGAAGATCTCAGTTCTAACTCACTATTTCTGGGACCTTGGGCAGGTCTTCAGCATATGCCTCTTTCCTCACCTATAAAACCAGGGGGGTGACAAGCCATCCTGAATAGCTCCTGGAGTTCTGTGATCCCAGATGAGATGATTGGGTCTGGAGAGGCTGTTTTCAGGGCTGGCCAGAAGGGCCTGCCTATGTGAATATATTCTTCAGGGCGAGCTTTGATTCAGCACATTTGGTTGCTTTGGCCTCTACAGAGAGGAGAAGGTAAGAGCCTTTCTGAAAATCCTTTTAATTGAAACTATTTTGGGTCTAAGTTCTGTTTATATGCTCTCTTTCCCTTGTCCTAAGCTGTTTCTTTTTCTGTGTCGCCTCAAAAACAGCTACTTTTGTTGAAGTCTAAATGAGTATTTTTGATTTCAAGATAAGTTTTCCTTTTTAAACCTGTCCTGTGGAGAGTGGCGGAGGGGAAAAGTAAGCTGGGTTTGAGCAAGGGGAGTGAGGGGCCTGTGTGGGCCACATGTTTTATCTGACCCGCAGCCATGCTCTGGGTTTCTGCACTTTGGGAGTTCTGCTCAGATGCTGTCATAAATTTTAGTGCTAAGATGGCAGGGCATGCTTGATCCTCTCACACATGTAACTGGGCTGTTGGCCGTAGAAGGGTGGACAGGCTTATTATAAGGAGCACTTGGTCTCTTGAGCTCAATCCCCCAACTAGAGGTATATGTTTCACAGTTACATGCAGGGAATTTTATTCTAGGCCAGCTAGACTCTGACACTGAATCCTTTTCCTACTTAAACTTTATACCTATGAAATTGGCTTCCAATTATCTAAGAATTCATGGTTCTGTACTTTTCTCAAACCCTTTCTATAGGCTACAGACTATGATTTTACAATCTAGGTGAAAGGTAAGCAGCAACCAAAGCTCCTAGCAAGGAGTCTTGTTATGGTGAGAGAGGAGGGGAAGAACCCCTTACCTTATGGTTGGTCTATAGTAAACAATTTCAAATTTACTATTACTATTGACATATTTACATGATTATATAAGAAGACAAGTTGACCAATTATGACCATTAAGATGTATAGCTCTGAGCCCCGTTTTCCTACCAGTAGCGGCCAGAGTGGCCTCTTTAGTTCCTTTTGTCTAATCTAACTATGGAGCCACACAGCACTTTTGTTTTTTCAATATTTTCTGAGCACCTACTTTACTCTTGACACTAGGTTTTGAAACACAAACATAAATACAAATACTTATGATACACCCTTGCCTTTGAAGGAAAGCAGACTTACTTTTCCCATGTGTTGACTTTAGGTGATTTACAAAATAGGAGTTGCTGGGGGGTTACTGTCCGTGTAGAAGGTGGCATTGTTTTTAGGAATCTAATAGCTCTTTCACTGTGACCCATGATTATAATAATGCTGACGTTTGCATAATGCTTTGCAAAGATTTTTCATATTTAATTTCATTTGCTCTTCACAAGAATTCTGTGAGGCAGGTTGCCAGAGTATCATTACCTTTAATTTACCGAGGAAGAACCTGAGGCAGGAAAAGGTCAGTGACCTGCCCAAGGTCAATAGCTAGCAAGTGGTGAAACCAAATCTCAAACTCTGATCTTGTGACTCTGCTAATTCAGAAGTCTTATTGCCATTCCGCCTCCTTTAGGAAAGAATGAGGAACAGCGCTGTGAGCCCACTGAGGGCAGAGAGATTATCTTGCTTCCCTGAAGGTCCTCCCTACCCCTAGCCCCTAGCACATTGTCTGGTATAATCAGGCAATAGTGCAGGTTTATTGAGTGAGATTAAAGCCTCAATGAGAGAGAATAAAGAGATGGCCACCTTCACATTACCAGACTGTAAAGATTCTGATGATAATCTATTCTACTTTGTTCTTGCCCACCAACCTGCATTGCATTGCCCATAAATATTTGTTTGTATGGAACATTTCATCACCCAGCAGTCTAGGGCATTCCTGGGTAGACGGGAGCCTGAAAGTAACACTATCGAATTTGCAGAACTGTCCGCTCACGCTGTAGCCTATCTTATCTTCAGTCCTATGACAACTTTGAGGACTCCCTTAAAGAATTTGGACTTCGTGACTGCTCCAGAGACCAGCCAAATAAACAATTTTAATAACCTCCCTGTGAATGTCATAAAGGCAGGGAGGGGTAGGGGTTGTTAGCACTGTCTTTTCACAAATACCACTACAGAGGTAAGCCAGGTGCTTGCCTCAAAGTTCAGGGCACCAGAAAATGCTCCTCTTGTTACCATCTTCAGAAATCATTCGCAGCAGAGGATTTTTAGGCTAAAGTAGGCACTTATTCCAGTCTGAAACCACAATTGCTCAACTTCAAGAAATCTGGTTAACCTCAAGTAGGTGACATTTGATGGTTTTTCCTTTTGTATGAGACGAATTTTAATTTCCTCTAAGGCATGATGTGGAAATCCTTCAGTGGGTGCCCACTGACCTGAGCTGTCCAGCTTGTATTCAGGAAGTATAAAATCTATTTCAGATGAGTCTCTGTTCCCATTCTGCCCCATCAGCAAGGAAGAAAGGGGACAATTATCTGGTGATAATTACTCTGATGGCAGTAATCTCTGGCAGCTGCTAGAGAAGAGACATTGTCTCCTACCACCCCCTAACTTTTTAGAATAGAGCTCTGAAAGCTTGATAACAGGGGCTGAAGATGTGTGAACAACCTCAAAATAACTTTCTATTCACTTCCATCACCCAGGCTTTAATTAAACACAGTTCATACCTCTTCAGAGGCTTCAGATGATGTATGTTAGAGGACTTCATAAAGGAGAAGGGCCATATAAATGGTATAGGTTACTCTACATTGTTTATTTCCTCTTACCCAAGTCAGGGGCCTTTCAAGGCTGTTGCCCTAGAAGCCTGCTTTTTCTTCCAGTGGGGGTGAAGCAGAATCGGAGATTAGATTTTCTTCTGGAAATTTTAGGAGAGGATTTTAAAGTGGAAGATATGTGAATGCAGATGGAAGATAAAATTTGGATAAGTACCACTGAGGGTTTTTTTTAATGCCTTAAAGTCCTTCTTCCCATGTAAATAAACTCCTCAAAAAGTTAGAAACCATCATCAGCCTTTCTAAAAGGGAATTTTCCGTCTTTTCCCATATTTCTGTGAAGTTTAGCTATCTTTCTCACTGCAGGATTTGGAAGTAGAACCCTGCTAATGCACTACTGTAATTTTTCTAGCTGTTGTCAAAGTGGCAAAATGGGGGCAGAGAAGCACAGCTGGAGGCAGACTGTTGGTGACACAGATTGAGCTGGTCTGCTTTCACATTATAAATAAATATGCCAATTTTAATATGTTGCAACACAAGCTTTGGGTGCATTTTTAAAAATCTGATAAAAATGTTCTGGTATAGACATTCTTCTGCTTAGTCTAAACTACTTCATCAAACACTCTAAACATAAATTGTCAGAAATATTCAGAAAGTCAAGGGGCTTTAAGAACACATTTGAATTTATTCAATGAAAGCCAGAGGCCAGTTTTTGTTGTTAACCCCTCTCTACTTTTTTCCATCCCTTCCTCAAGCCTGAAACTCCACACATCTTACTGGTCCTGATTCCTACAGAAGTTGTAAAATACCCCTTCCTCTTCCCTCCTCTGTTTTTCATCCCATGATTCCATTTCACTGATGTTGCACAATCGGTTATCATTGCATTTTCCAGCACATCCATGTTATGATTCAGCTGATGGTTGAAGGTTAATGAGTGTGGCCATAAAGAACAAGGCAAGTTTACCTCACAGGCCTTGTGAGCCCTAGAACACAATTGTAGGCTGCTTGTAGGGCCGTGTGGATCCATGGGTATATAGGCATGTGAGTTGATTGTTCCTGCCTCGAGTCCACCCCTTTAGAGTAACTCTAAAATAAATTAAACTTTAAATTTCCTGGAGGTCAGGGAGGGTAGAGCTGAAAGTTTCAACCCTCTAATCACTTGGTTGGTTCTCCTGGCAACCAGCCCCCATCCTTAGGTGAGGTCCTTACTGCGTCACCTCGTAACATAACAAACGATATCATTTAAGCTCTCATCACTTAGGAGATTTGAAACATTTTAGGAACTCTGTGCCAGGAACAGCGGAAGAAGATCAAATATATATTTATTATAAATCGTAATATGACCGCCCCCCCCCCAAAGATGGAATCTGTATTCTGTATGAGGATTGGTTAGTAGAATCCACTTCTACCAGCCTCAAGTTTAAACGGAGGAAAGCAGGTTCATTATTTACCTTATTCCCATGACTTAAGAGGAAAGCATGCAGAGTTTTCCTTTTCCTTCCTTATCCTCAGGAGCAGTGGGGATAGACTCCAGATTGTAGGTCCCTGGAGGAGCGAATCCTCCAGCCCTTCCTCTCCCATTTCCTCCCAAGGTCCCTTCATCTGCCTCCTTGCCCAAGCCCTTCACAGGTTGGAGAGGCCCTGCAGGCTGCTGGGAAGGTGAAGAGAGAAATTTGCTGAAGCTCTAGGCAGCTTGTAGAGTTTGTGGTCCGTGGTAAGCGGGAGGGTAAAGGAAGGCGGGGCGTTTGGGGAGTGGGGGAGGATCCACGCTGTCATTT
Source organism: Aethalodelphis obliquidens (assembly GCF_003676395.1). Taxonomy (NCBI): domain Eukaryota; kingdom Metazoa; phylum Chordata; class Mammalia; order Artiodactyla; family Delphinidae; genus Aethalodelphis; species Aethalodelphis obliquidens. Next base: position 73,748,675 of record NW_020837948.1, read on the forward strand.
CCACAGCTTGTGGAGTTAGGAGGGTGGTCCCCTCAGGCTGGAGGACTGCGGGCAGGGAAGCTTTGGGTTGACACTTGTGAGTGGGCTTGGAGAGAGGGCGTGTGTGGGTCCAGTGCGGTTGGAGCACTTGACACAAGCAAGCCACTGTGCTGGTGCTTTCCACACTTACCTGATGGAGTTCTCATTACACAGCTCCATGAAGCTTGTCTTCATGGCTCCACTTTACAGGGAGGAATCCACAGCTGAGGGAGGTAAGGCCACTGAACTGGTACGTAGCAGAGCCAGTGTTTGAACCCAGGTCTGCCTTACTCTAAATCCCTTGGAATCCTACTTTGGAAAGCAGGGCCTTATGGGAAGTAGTAAGACCTTTTGTAACTTAAGGCAGGTGAATGAGGTGTCAGGCAGTCTAAGGTCCAGATGCCAAAACTGGTTCTGTTTATAGTTTACATTTTTAAAAAATCCACCATATCTTAACACACCTGCTGGTGGTTGAGAGACTCTAGTTTTTGCAGAATACTAGTGTAGTACCTTTTTATAATTCCTTTTGTGCTCTGCAGAATTGAATTTCTAAATGTCATGTGGTGTGCAGCTAGCTACAATAGCAGCCCTCGGAGACAGTGGTGTGGGTGGCACACCCCTCAGTGCTGGGGGCCAGGGCCTCTCACGGGGAATTCTAAAGAAAATCATAGAAGGCAGCTCAGTTTCTCTGTGGCCAAACCACAAAATGTTGTTTTCCTTAAAGTCCCGGAATCCCAAAGGGTGTAGGCAATCCCTGTGAAAGAATGCTGAGCTCTGTAAAATGCTGAAGGGAGGAACCAGATCCCCTGGGGGTATAGACACATTAATCTACGTGAGGGAATCTGGGTGGTAGTGGAATTCCTTAAATGTTCATTACTTGGAATTGGAGTTTGCAGGTGTAGAAGTTACCTATGCCAATATCGGTCAAGGTTTACTGTGCAAAGGAATCACCTGGGGATCTTGTTAAAATGCAGATTCTGTTTTCCTGGGCCTGAGATCTTCATTTCCCAGACCTCCCAGGTGATGCTGGTACCGCTGGTCCAAGGACCACACTCTGAGCAGCAAGTGTTATGCCTCCCTGCATCGTCCTTATTCCCCTTCTCTAAGCTCAGTCAAGATTCACTTACTTTGGGATAATTTTATTTAGGGAGGCAGGACAGACAAGAAAAAGGAAGCTTGCAGAATCTTCTGAGTAGATCTCAAGGAATCTCTATTGCAGCATATTATAGATGTGAAGAGATGTTGTGAGGATAACAGTAAAAACGTGGCAGTAGTCAAATAAACTTCAGAAGTATTGGGTGGAAAAGTTCAACAGATTTCTTTATTTCATGACTTCTTGGAGCCTTTAATAGGCTAGTGTGCCTTGTGACTTTCATAGGGGAATTTTTCTCAAATTCATTGGCCCAAAGAATACTTTTTTGGGGACCATATTAAGAGCATAATGTTGACCAAGACTGGCTGTTTCAGACATTGTCATAGGTGACCACACGAGAGGAGGAACTCTTGCCTAAGATACTATGTAAACATGAAATTGCCCTTATCCCCTATAGGCTAAGAGTAACTCTAAAATAAATTAAACTCTAGAAATAAAGATGAATTGAGCTGGGGGATGGATTGACTGTGGCTTCCGTGCATGTAGAATGCTGGGCCTGTGACTTTGGAGAGAGAGGACTGATATAAATGGATGAGGAAGGAGTTAAGAAAATGGAAGTATTTTAGATCAACAGGGATGTGTGGCAAGAGGGAGAAAACTAGAAAATGCTTGTTTGTGGGGAGCAGTTAGTCAGGGGGCTTAATCCACGAGGCTAGCTAGGGTAGAGTATGGAGAAATCCAGAATACAGGTGGTGGGCAGATTCCAGGCAATTGTCATTTTTTTTATGTTCAGAGATTGAGCCTGTCTCCTTTTGGGGGGAATTCCCGACCTGACAAGACAGAGTATTCTCTCATAGAGAAGCTGAACATGACACATCATGTTTTCTTAGCCTATTTTGCAGCTAGATTCCAGGCACATTGACCTGTGCTCCCCTGATCAGAAGTTCCTGTCCTAGACTTCCACTCAGAGCAAAAACAGGCACCTGGTGGACTCCATTCTGATGAGGATGGGACAACAATCACAGAACGTTTAGTTTCTAGAGGCAACAGGGACTGTGATTCTGTAGCTAGTGTCCAGTGCTGGCCACATACCTAGTACCATACATAGTACATAGTACCAGTTTCAGGGTTTGTGCCCTGTGTGGGTGGCAGCAGTGCCTCCCTGGACCAGCCCAGTGGCCCAATTTGGGGCATTGTTCTTCGTGGAGAGCCTGAGCCTGGTTCCGCATCATCCTAGGAACTGTAAGCTTCCCATTTGCTTCTCGTAGCTTCCTTTTCTGCTTAAATGAACAAGAGTTGATTTCTGTTGCTTGCCGCTTAGAATCCTGACAGACATAGAGGATGGATGGAAGTTTTCAACTCAGCCTCAGATAGCCCCAGAGAGCATTTTTAATCTGAGTTCTAGGGTGAACTTTGGGGTTTGTGAAGGAAGGTTTGTGTGGCTTGAGGGTCAAGGTCAAAGGCACCCTGGTGAGGCGGTTAGGTGACAAGGCAGGTGAAGAAATGAATATTACTGAGTGAGCATTCACAAGTGCCAGCTAGATGCTCTTATCTATATTTTTCTCATCGTAATCTTGTGAAATAGATGTTGTTATCCTCATTTTGCAGAAGGGGAAGCTGAGCTATGGGGAGTATAATTAGTAAGTGTTGGACTAGCATTCCAGCGAAGGGCTGTCTGACTCTATTTATCACTACATCAGGACATTTGGTCCACAATTATTTACAGAGTACCTTCTATGTGTGAGACATGACGATAATCCTAGGCGATACCTGCCTTCATGGAGGTTAAGATCTGCTATAGGAGATACCCACTAAAGTAACCACAAACTAGGGAGGAGAGCTAGAATGAGAATATGTAACAGGGAAGCCTGGCCTCGATATAGATGTGTGGAGGGGAAATGGTTTCCCTGAAGGGGTGCCCTTTGAATGGGGTTTCAAGGGCTGGGTAGGAGGTAACTAGGTTGAATGGAGACAGGGAGAAGTGCTCTCCTAGCAGGGAGAACTAAGTACAAGCCAGACACATCCCATGCTTGGTTAGTAACCTGAGATTTCCCGCAGTGTAGCACACTGCTTTTGTGGATTCATTGGTCATCTGCTCTATTAAAGAAAGATACAGGAGAGCAATGAAAAAAAAAGGGTCAGAGTTTCAAAGCTATAGTAGAAGAAAAACCCTGTTCTTGTGGGAAATGTTCCTGGAACCACCTGTTTGCACAAGACCTGTCTTCCTCTATCTTGGGAAATAAGTGTCCTGCTGATTTCTGAATGGAGAATGAGAAATAGGGATGAACAAAGGACACTCCCCCCCCCACCGCCCTTCCCTGCCACAACAGTGCCAAGCTTGTTGCTGGCTGCTGCAGGTGGGCAGGAACCACAGTGAGGGAAGAGAGGGTGGCACAGTGTACAGGGAGACCTGCCACCCATTTCTGCATGGACTTAGGATAGATAGAGTCAGATGAATTGAGCTTCTGGGTTCCATTTCTCTGGACACTGCCCTTTTTCTCTTCTGGGAGATGCTCCTTGTCAAAGGACATGTTGCAGAATGATATGGGAAATATTCTTATTTTACTTAGAGCAAATTTGGGAGGCATAAAAATTTAAATACAAGGTCCAATCAGATTTTTTAAAAGCTAAAATCATCACCTTCTGTCTACTAAAATCCTATGTGACAGTTAAAGCTCAGCTTCAAAGTCACCCCCTCCAGGAAGCCTTCCTTGATTATGTCAAACAGACGTTATGTCTCATGCCCTTGGACCTCCCAGTACTCTGCAGGGCACCATTCTTGGGGCACACACGGATCGTATCTGCTTTGGTATGGTGGTTATTTGGGTCCATGTCTTATCTTCCCAGCCCCATTGCAAGTTTGATGAGTAGAGGAAGTATGTATCATATAGTATTGTAATATCCAAAGTGTTTTGTGTACGGGAGCTGCTCTCTGAAAAAATTTGTGAGCAGACTAGAAACTGAAAGTTGATCTTCTGTAAAAATCTCTCATTTTGTCACCTATTCAAGTACCTATTAAAGTGCAGAGTACATTATAATGAGAGCTAAAAATAGAATTGAAAAGATAAGGCTTGGCGTATATGCCCTGGTTTATTGCATGGAATAACCAAGGAACGGAGCCCCTTATGTAAGCCTTTCAATAAGCCACTGGAGAATAATGTGGAATAGGAAATCTGGATTCAAGTCCTGGTTCTGCTATGTGCCTGCTGTATGAGCTCAGACAAGTCACTTGACCTCTCTGAATTTGGATTTTCTTATTTGTAACGTGTGGCAAGTGCTCTGTCTAACTTGCGGGACTTCAGAGAGAACTAAAGAAATAGCACAGCGGTGCTTTTCCTCCTCCCTGTCCAGGGTATTTCTTGTGGTGGATGCTAACAGAACAGGGGGAAAGGACCCTGGCGTCCTGTCTCCATCCTCTTGCTGCAGCCTGAGAGAGGACACATGAGCCCGTCACGCCCCTTACACACCGGTTTCAAGGCTGGGGCCGTACATTCTGCTTCAGTGCAAGTGTGTCTTGGGCTCGTCATGTCCATTTGTGAATTAACAGGCAGGACAAGTTGTCCATTTCCCAGTCACTTTTCACAGAAGTCAGTTGGTGTCATAAATTATTATATATCATTTGTCCTCTCAAAGTGGGTCCTTTCTTATGTGGAATGAGGACACTAATGCTCTCAAGAAGGGCTGGACTGACTTCTGAGGAGGCATTTTCTGTGAAAGTGCCCTCTCATGGGATGGGATTTGTTAGTCAGGGCAGTAGTCAGACCCACATGTGTTGGGGTACAAACTCTGGGGTCAGTTGCTGTGGCCACACCTTGGGAAGCTGCACACTTCACTTGGGTTTGGAGTAAAGCAGCTTGCACAGCGGTTCCGAAGAGGAGCCTCCAGGGCACGCTCCCCCAGATGGATATTCTGCTGCAAGCCTGAAAGCAGGCTTCCCACCCTCTCCCTGGAGTCTGGGATTCAGTGAAACCCAGGCATGCCAGGAAGAGCTCAGCGGATCAGGCTTTGAGAACAGTTTCGGCTCAGTATGAGGACTGGGTAAGTTCTTGGTTTCACAGAAGATACTTTTAGGTATGTGGGAAAAAAAGGGGAGAAACCAAGATGCAAAGTCTGGCTTCCATTGGTCAGGGTCAGCCTGGGCTGTGGTGTTAAGGGGGTTTCGGCGGTCACTGTTGTTTCCGTTGCTCTGGCAGCCAGAGGAGAAATAGACTATGCCCAGTGCAGGTGCACTGGGGTTGAAGGGGCCCATTTCCTCCAGCAGTCCTGGCCAGCCTGGAGACAGAGACCTCGGAACTCCTCCAGGATGGCTAGCTGAAGGTTTCCGGCTGTGGAGACCAAAACGTGAATTCAGGGGCTTTGCCTACGGGGGTTGCCGGCAGTGCCTGGGTGGTGCCCTCCCTGTCAGCACCGGAAAGCTGGGTCCGGGGTTTGGAAGGGTGGGCGGGATCTCCTGCCTTTCCCTGCTTGGCTTTCCTGCCTCTGGCAGCTGCAGCTGCAGCAGTTGCATCCTGCATCCCGTTGAGGAAGCTTAGTGCGGGGTCAGACCCAGGTCTTGCAGCTCCACCCTGGAGCTCTGCTGAGAAGCTGCGGCAGAAGGGAGGGTGTCGGGGCCCCCTCACTCTGGTGCCTGCCCTCCTGTGCTCATGGATCCTCCCCGAGCCACTCTGCTGTGCATACCATACCCCCAGGGGCTGTCCCTCGTAAGGGGCTCAGGGTGACAGCCTCTAGGGTCTGACAGACACAGGTTCTGTGAGGTGGAAATAGTCAAACCTACTACAAAGACTTGTGAGGAGGAAGTTTCGCACCTGGCACACAGCAGGTACTCAATAAATGGGACCTTTACTCCTTGCCTAAGGGCCAGAATTTAAGATGCATTTCTGCCTCTCTGAGCTTACTGCTGCGACCACTCCCTTACCAGAAGTTTCAAGACCGAGAGCATTCAGCCAACCCCATCCTGCAACTCTCTCTACTCATATCCAGAAACTCTCCTCCTGCCACCTCCACTGTTACCACCTTGGCCCAGCACCATTATCTCTTGCCTGGATTATTGCAGTTGCAATAATGAGACGTAGAGGTTATTGGAACAGGCAGGAAGATGGAAGGGAAGTAATTGAAATAATTTCCTCCCACAAGCCTCACATAGGAATGAAAATTAATCTCTGCCCGTAAAGAGGTAAATTGGAGGCACCTACTGGGAGAAGGGAAATGTCTCCAATTAGGACTCACATGGTTTGGCAGCCTCCAGTGAGATGCCAGTTGCCCCTGTGACTCTCTGGGTCCTTTCCTCTCCCTCATATTTTTCATTAAGACTTGATGTAGAGATAAGAGTAAGATTCACTTAAAGTAATGTGAGAAACTATGAGGCCAGCAGGAAAGTAAAAATCCTGCCAATGGCTGCGAACTCTAATCTTCTCAAACTGAATAGACTCAGAGTTGCATCTGGAATTGTGTGTGCTTGGCAAACGTGAGGTGAAACCCCTCTGAAAAACATCTGACAGGAATTGCCTCTTCACGAAATGTGAAAAGAAGCTCCCACCCAATTATTAAGAGGCTGCCTAAGAGGAAAGAAAAAGTTTGTGCAGCTAACACAACACGCGGCTTGCCAAAATCATCCTGCCCTAATTCTCTTGTCAGCAGAGCTGCTTTTCCCAAGAGCAAGTAACTCGTGATTTGGTTGCTTGATTCTGCTGGCCACTCCTGCTGCGAGCCCCTCACCCCACCCAGGACCCCCTGCCCAGACCTCACCCCCTCTGCGCATTTTCACTGGTGGGGTATTCTTCAGGGCTTGAAACCTCAGAAATTCTGCTGAGATCACAATGATCTACACTCAGGATGTAAATGGCCGCGAATGTCATGTTGCTTATCTTGCTCTGTGCAACACCCAGCAGCTGCTGGCGTTTAACGAGGAGGCGGCACAGGGCTCTGAGAATAGTCCTGTGTGTGCTTTGTTCATGCATTTTGCAGCTGATTTAAGAGCAAGAAAGGAACAAAACCGATCTGATGTCTTTACTCCAGAGATCGTCCACATCCTTCCTAGGGCAGGAAGAGCAGGTGACTGGGACACCGGACGTTTGGCAAGCTGGTGGCTTTCCTCCATTGGCATGCTTTGCCGGGGTTTTCATGAAAAGACAATGACCTTTACAGAAAACAATGACCTTTGCAGAGATCTCTAAACCCTGGCAACTCAGCAGCAAGTTCAGTTCCAAAATCGTTCCTCTTGCCTTTCCCAACAGACTTGAACAACTAGAAAGAAAGGAAGGAACTTAAAAAAAAAAAAAAAAATCACCCAGTTTTTGGCAAACCTTAGGCACTCTTTCCCCCACCTTGTAATTAAGGCAGAAGTAAACAGTAACAGAATACCAAATTGCTGCTTGCTTTGGTATAGGTGCCCAGGTGGAGCTGCTGGTGGTACAGCCCTGTGCCTTGAGACAGAAGGGCAGCCTCCCTGGAGAGCATTCCAGTGGGTCCCCAAATCTGACATATCAAGATTAAGACCTGAGGATTTGGAGCAGAGTGACAAGAAAGGGTGAGTCATCTGGGCATCATCTGAAAAAGGAAAAAGTTTCCTCCTCCTTTAAGTTTACCGTCTCCCCACCAACTCGGAACCCCTTCTTGTTTTTGGAGGTCATCTCCTGGATGGTACTGCCTCACCTTGAAGAGGCTGGTGGGTCTAAGGAACCCAGAGCATTCCCTGTTGAGCAAAGTGTGTGTGAGGACTCTTCATCAGACTGGCTTGGTCTGTGTCCTGCCTCTGCCACTCACCAGCTGAGTGAACCCAGATGAGTTGCTCACCTCTAAGCTTCGGTTTTCTCAACTCTAAAAGCAGAATAGTATTTACCTTATAGGGTGCCTGTGAGGCTAAAATGAAACAGTGTAAAGTGCCTTCCACATAAGAACCACCTAACCACCGATGTTGCACGTATCAAGAGTTCATTTCTTCTTACTGTTAAGTAGGACTCTATTGTGGCTCTACCGCAATTCGTTTATCCATTCAGCTGTTGATTTGACATTTGCGTTGCTCCCAGTTTTTGGCTATTACAGATAAAGCTGCTACTCTTTGTGTATGAGTCTTGTATGGACATAGTTTCCCTTTTCTCTTGGGTAAAATACTTAGGAGTAGAATGGCTAGATCATACAGTAGGTGTATGTGTTGATATAACTTTTTAAGAAAATGTCAAACTACTTTCCGAAGTGGTTGCACCATTTTACATTCTCACCCGCAGTGTATGAGAGTTTTAGTTGCTCCACAATCTTGCTAACGCTTGGTATGGTCGGTCTTTCTAATTTTATCCACTCTAATAGGTGTGTAGTGGTAAGTGATTCACATTTACTTTGAGTTGCAGTGAAAATATTTAGGTGAGCATTCTGTGTCATTCATTCATTGAATTCATACCGTTCATTCACTGCATACTGAATAGGCCATAAAGCTCAGATATTATCTGAAGACAAACACTGGTGACATTTAATCCCTGGCGCACAGTTGGTTGCATCTGACTCAGAAGATTAAGTGAATTTCAAGCAGCAGCAGCCTAATGATTCAGTGCTGTAGACCCCTTAATTTTCTTCCCATCTCTCCTACTAAAGCCAAATAATTGCTGTGATTTCATTACTTCGCCTATGAAACCAATAATAATCCTGGTCAGTATCACCTTTAGCACTTATTGCTGATAATAACAAACATCATAAGATTGGCAACTCTATTAAGTTTGCCCCTGTGTTTATAATAGTGAGGTTGGTGAAAATGTTCACTCCTTTATAGGACCCACAGGAGAAATTTAATTCTAATCTTAGTTCTAGGAATAGCTTTGTTTTTCCTGAACAAATGGTTTGTTTTCATCTGATGGATGCTGGGAATAGTGGTGTTACTTTCTTCATACTGGTAGCCAAGAACTCAGAGCCTGATTTGTTTTCTCTTCCATAGCAAGTAGATAAGATTTATATTATATGTTTTCCAAACTAACTCTTGCCTGGTTCCAGCTTACCTTCCTATTTGATTTTCTATTCGCTTTATTTTCCTTACTAGTTAAAAGACTTTAAATGATTTTATTTCTTAAAGATACATGTTTATAATCAGAATTTAAAGGCATAAATTAAGTCTTCTCTCACTCCTGCCTCAAAGCCACCTGGTTCGTTTCCCCAGGGGCAACTGCTGTTACTGTTTTGTTGCATGTCTTTCCTGAGATAATCTGTGTGAATGTAAGTGTATTTATGGGGTGGGTAGCACATATTTGTAAGCAGTTTGTTGAATGAGTTGGAGTTTATAGGGTATAAACAGAAAGTAACTTTATTTCTGCTCATTCCAGGACTCTTGAAATTTACTCTGTTGTTTTCTTGCCTGCCCATGGATGAATTCTCTGGTAAATCCCTTAGTTTTTCTAGTCACTTTCTGGTATTAACAGATGCCTCACTTTCATTAAAAAGTCTGGACTTATATAGAATCAAAACATCAGTCTCTCTTGGCAATAAAAACATCTCCCCTTCTCTGGCTGGGGCCTGGCTGTGGCTCGCATGTGCCCAGAGGCTCAGCCTGCCTCCCCGCCAGCTCCCAGCCCTGCTCTTCTGCTGCTCTTCTGTACTCACCCTGCTATCTCTGACTCTTCCAGGGTTGGTGGGCTGGGTGGATTGCACCTGCAGCTTTCCTTTGAGAAACACCCTTGGGCTGCTGAAGCCTCTTCACCCATGGGTGTAGAGATCTGGGTGTGCCTGGAAATCTGGGGGTTTATATCGTTCCCCTTTGCCAGGGAGCCAACGCCTGAATGGAATGGGATAATGAAAGTCTAGCCCCCTTGCTGCAAAATGGACAAACTCCGAGATATAATTTATATTCTAGAGCTCCCTGTGGGGTCAGCCTGAGGCTAGGACTGTGCTGGAAATCTCATCCTCCCTTGGCTTCTCTCTCCCTGTTATGTTTCCCCTCACCTCTTACCAGATTTTCTGAGTACACTTCCTTAAGAAATCACTAACTTGCCCAGGAACCCTCATTTCAGGGTCTGCTTCTCAGGAACTAACCTAAGACAGCAATTATCCAAATACTGATAAGGCCCCTCCAACCACAGTTCTCTTGTCTTGGCCAAAGCCTGATGGGAAAGGGCTACCTACAACTCTCCCCTCAGGTCCTGGCTTTCAGGGTCCATCCCTTGGACTCTTGGTTGGGGTCTTTAACTCTGGATAAAAAGAGCAAAACTCAGTGTTAAGTCATCACACATATTTTCTTCTTCACCTTAAAAATGTTATTAATTATATATACCTTCTGTTGTGTAAATAAGTACCCACATTTTTTCTAGTTATTCTCCTTCAGTTAATTGGATCAAATACACAAATAACCAGCCATTCTTTAATGAGGACTTTCTGTTCTTTTGGTTGGGTAATATTTGTTTCTTGTAGCTTCCACAAATGAAAAGCTGTAGCTCCTGACCTCTTACATTTTCAGAAAGTTTACCCATTGTTTTTACATTTCTATTGGTGGATAATAAAATTCTTAGGTCACACCTTGTTCTTGAGGACTTTGTTGGCCTTGCTTTACTGTTTTCTAGCACTGATTTTTTGTTTTCACCTTCTGTAAGTGACTTGATAGTTTTTTTTCATGATACTAAAATGATTCTTTTTTTTTCTTATCTTTGTAGTCGAACAATTGTACTGTGATATTTTTTTCCTAGGGACAAGATGTACCTTTCAATTTGTAAATTTAAATATTTCCTTTCTTTGGGGAAAATATATAGCTTTTATATCCAAAGAATCGATTTTTTTTGTTTTGTTTTTTTTTTGCGGTACGCGGGCCTCTCACTGTTGTGGTCTCTCCCGTTGCGGAGCACAGGCTCCGGACGCACAGGCTCAGCGGCCATGGCTCACGGGCCCAGCTGCTCTGCGGCATGTGGGATCTTCCCGGACTGGGGCACGAACCTGTGTCCCCTGCATCGGCAGGCGGACTCTCAACCACTGCGCCAACAGGGAAGCCCCAAAGAATCAATTTTATTATTCAAAACGTTGCACTCCTAGGATTGGCTGATGGGGCTGGATTTGAAGAGTTGTGTTTGATACAACTCTCTAGAGAATGGCAGACCTCCTTGCAAGGACTGCCTTGTCTTGGGGGGCTGCCACCTGAGCAGAAGTCACTTTCAATTGTATCTTGAAATATTTTACTGTTCCATTATTTGGGTTCTCTTCTTCAGGTTCTCTTCAGGTTCTCTTCTTCTCCCTTAATCTCTTCCATATTCATCATCTTTCTTTTCTAAACTTTTTTTTTTTAACCATCTGCTTACTTCCATTTTGTTTTACTCACTTTTCTTACCACATCCTCCATTTATTTTACTGTATTTGCATCAGGGACTCATCTCCTTAACGTACATTCAACGTGAACTTCATTCTTGTGATGCTATAATTTTTTTCTTCCACTTCTTTTCTAAATTCTGTCAGTTCCTGTTTCATCTACTTCTGTCTTTTCATCCTTTCCCTCAGTGCTTGTGTCTCTGTTCTGTGTTCTTGGTTTGCAGTGGCAATCCTGGATATTTTCTCTTTGCTAAGGAGCACATCACTGTATCATCTCTGTTTTCTACCAGTTCCCAGGAATCCCTGTAATAGTTGAACTTCCCAAGGATGTTGGATTCAAGTTCTACTCAGGAAGCAACAAGGACCAGTAGGCTTGGGAGCTGGGCAGATTTTTGGCCAAATCCAGACTCTGCTACTTACAAGTTGGGTTATCTTGAGGATATTGGTCTCTCTGAGCCTCAGTCACGTCATCTGTAAAACAGATATGGTATTACTTCACAGGGTTGTTGTGAGGATTAGATAAAATAAATAACGTAAAGGGTCTAGCTCAGAGTCTGGCTTACATAAGGTGCTTAATAAATGTTCCCTTTCTGTTTTGTTTTTTTCTAATTAAACTGATGGATAGGTACAAGCTATTTTACCATAACAAGAAGAGACTTTGGGGCTTCCCTGGTGGCGCAGTGGTTGAGAGTCCGCCTGCCGATGCAGGGGACACGGGTTCGTGCCCTGGTCTGGGAAGATCCCACATGCCGCGGAGCGGCTGGGCCCGTGAGCCATGGCCGCTGAGCCTGCGCATCCAGAGCCGGTGCTCTGCAACGGGAGAGGCCACAACAGTGAGAGGCCTGTGTACCACAAAAAAAAAAAAAAAAAAAAGAGAAGAGACTTTGTCTTAAATGCTATTTAACTATCACTCTAAAGCACCCATCACAATGATGATAGTAGAAAATAATTTATTGAAGGCTTACTGTTTTCTAGGAATTTTGCTAAATTTATTACATATATTCTCATGTAATTGTTCAGCATCTCTATGAGGTATGTCACATCATTATGCTCGTTTTACAGTTGAGGAAATTGAGCCTTAAGTAATATGCTGCTCAAGGTAGTAAGTGACAGATCCACAGCTTGGTCCATGGCCAACCTCAGTGGCCGTGTCTTAATCACTGTCAAATATTGTTCATGCATTGTGATCTTCCCTGTGCTTGGAGCAATAGCAGAAGCAAAAAAGTGTGAGTTATCACGCCTGGTTTGGGGAAGCTCGTAAACACAGGTAAACCCATTGCATAAATAGTTACATAAAAACACAATTGTGTTCACATGCGTCATACTCAAAGTAAGGACTCTTATTTTCAGATAGAATGAGATTTGAGACTTAGAGGATACCTTCTTCCCTAGGGATCAGAACCTTCAACTAGAATTCTTCATCATTGTCCCTCTATTTTTAGGTGGCCTAGTAAAAGTGAGTGAATTCTAAAGCACCTAGATTATTGGATTTTCTCAGAATGTGGGTGTGTTAAAAATGTACCTGGGTTTTTTTCTAATCAGGTATGGTAAGACAGACAGACACAAATGATTGTCACAAAGAAAGAATTTTGTACTTGCAGATCTGTAGAAACATGAGGCACAGCACACCAGGCCATGCAGGGCCACAGAGAGGGAAGCAACAGGGTTGATCAGGAGGAAGAGAGGGGAGGGCAGAGCATGGCCCAAAGCCTTTACTGGTTTTTTTCTGGGAAGGAATGGATGAGGCAGGGAAGGTACATTGAATAATTTGAACAATTTAGGTAGACTCTGGGCTGTAGGAGTGTCCCTGATTTTCTGGTACCTGGCCTTGGGGTGATTTTGGGCAGGGGGGATATTGGCTTGGTGTGTGAGAATTTGATAAAGGAGATGGTTAGGGGTGTAGGCTCTGAATTGGTTGGTTTGTTTTTTAAAGGCTTGCTTCCAGGGAAGTCATTTGCTGTCTTTGGGAATTAGCTAATGCTAGAAGGGGCAGTCTCTCCAGGATTAGTGTCCCAAATACCAGAGCATCAAGATTGTAGAAAATAAGAAAATGTAGTCAATACAGTGGGTATCCATGCTTGTGTGTGTATGTGTGTATGAATGCTGCAAAGAAATGAGTGGTGTTTAGGGCCCTTCTTGGGAGGGGGAGGAATGGAATGGAAATTGGAGGGGGAAATTGGACAGGTAGTGAGGACTCCCTCAAAAGGAATAGGCTTATTCTAGGCTGTTTATCAAATATTTTTTCATTTGGAAAATGGGGTGAGTATTATCTGACTGTGTTGTCAAGGAAATTCCTGTAAGTACCCAGAGACTTAATGTTGTACTCGAAAGGAACTGCAGAAAAGCAATACATTATTTTAATTCATTGTTTAGCATGAGCCAACTTTAAATTGCTCTAGAAATGGGTTTTGCGCTTGGACATATTTTTTGGTGCATGTAGCATATACAAACAGCCAAAGTGAAAAAGTACAGAATCTTAAGAACTGTATCGTTTGGGTTTCTCCAGACTAAACAAAAAGTTCCAAGTATGGTCAGATAAAAAGATTTTTCTGACCCTCCCTGTCTCTCACCCCACCTTCCTATTAGAGGGCTGAATTTGCAATATAGTGCAGGCATGTTGGACTAAGGGCCTTGAACTGTTTCTATTCGTGGTATGTCTCTTGGCTTTGGGCAGAGTGCAAGAACTCAACCATATCATGGAACAGGTTTGTTGGAATTCAGACAGTGAGTGTTTCCTCTAGATTACAATTGATTCTTTCCATGAAAAATATTTTTCTAGGCAAGCAGTTCCATAATTTATTAGCTTCAAGGACCTACAAAGTCAAATGGAGATAAACTTGCATTGGGAGAAAATAAATAGGGGTTTCTTAAAGATGCAGACCACAGTCATTTGGGGAAGTGCCATTTGGCATCATTGCGGGGAGCCAACCATCAGTGCAGTATGAATGCCATGTGAACCAGTGTCATTCTGCCGCCTCACGGTCATATCTCCTGGAAGCCAATGCAAGAGTGTGAACAGGTTATTATAAACACATATTATGTGGCTGCTACCAAGTCTTTTGTGCCTTGTATTGGGCCAACTGAGTTCCTGAGATCTGTTGTACTGCTTTCCTCTTTAAACAGCCGAAGGAACCCATGAAGAAGCCTTCAGCAACCTTGACTTGGCTGAAGTTACCACTGTTTTCTCTTGTAGATCTAGAAACACTGGGTACTTTCTGAGTGGGAGCAGGGCTCCTCATCTTTGCTCTGGGGGCTGATTGCCTGGAGCTGGCCTTGAGTTTCTCCAGCAGTATGTTCTGCAGGATATGCATTCAAATGTTCTATATCCAGGCTTTTTGCTATGTCTCTTCTGGTTCAGAGCTTGACTTGGTCACCAGTGTTCTAAGTTTATCACAAGCAGGGTGGACTTGGAACCTTTGTGGAAATATTGCCTCTTTGTCTGCTTTCCTCCTTCCTGTCTTCCTAGTTCCCACTCCATCTCTTCCATTTTCTCCTTCTTCTCTATTCTCTCTTCGGTAGATATCAATTAAGCACCTGCCGGGTACTAAGAAAGACCCAAAGATAAGACAAAATTCCTGCCATTGAGATACTCAGTATAAAATAGAACTTTATAACAAATAATGATAATATAGTATGCATTCAAAATATGGATGTCCCAGTTCCTTGTCCCCTACATTCTGTCGGTCACCGTGTCCTGCCAGACTTTAAGGCTTCCTCAGATCTCTGTCTTTTCCTCTTCTTACTCTACGTGCTGTTCCTTGAGGACATGATCCAGTCTATTACTTCAGCCTGCTTTATATGCTAATATCTCCCGAGCCTGCTTCTCCAACCCAGACGGGTCCTATTCTGCTCCAGGTCCATAGAGTCAGCGCCCAGCTCAGTGACTGAGACACCGGGGAGAGGCATCAGCCTGGCCAAAGGGACGCAGGAAGGTGGTAGAGAGGAAATGCCCATTCAGTTGATATTATAGAGATTTCTGGTAATATAGATGGAGGAATTCAGACACCACATACCTTTGTTGGCTCACAAGTACAATCATTAGTGAGTACACTTAAGTTTAGACTCCAGGAGTCTCTAAGGTATTTGTCAAGAATGCTTTTTTCCTTACCTCAGCCTTCACAGGTAAACGTTGGTGCCCTTAAGAAGAGTAGAGTTCTTTTTTTCTGGAGTGTTGGCAGGATTGGTTGGATTTGGCCATGGCTAGCAGATGAAAGTTTTCAGTGGCTCCCATTCTATAGTCCAGAGGGGAAAGCTGATAGCACCTTCTGTTCTGTTTTACTCAGGTTAACTTGCCTGGAAAGACAAACAGCCCTTGGCTTGCTCTGTTCTGTGGGACACAGCTTTCTGAGCTGGGAAAGGCACTACTTCTCAGATGATATGCTAAGAATCCCTAATGCCAAAGGCACTTACATGTTTGGCGTTGGTAACTTGAGATCTGACTTGTAGACAAAATGCTGTAACTTGATTTTCTCTCCAAGTATTCAGTTTCTACAAGGTAAATACAGATTTTCTTGGATGTTATTTCTCAACCGTCTGGGCCATCTCAGCTTCATTCTAATCCTTTTTAAGGTAATATACAAAACTTGTTTTTAAAATAATTAATCTCATTGGTGGGACAATAAGTGGTTATAATTTATTCTTTATACTCTGAGTTTTCTGACCTCTTCAATTAATTTGTATTAGTTTATTAATAAGAAAAATTTACAAATTATCTTTTAAAAAATAAAAACGACTTATTCAAAGAGTGATGATATAGGGTATAAATGTGTGTGTGTACTCAACTGAAAGAAGAATGATAACATTATAATGAGATTGGAGATTAGGTTGTTTTCTCTCTCTTGCTCTCTCCTTTTTTTTTTTTTTGGCTATGCCACATAGCTTTTGGGATCTTACTTCCCCGACCAGGGATTGAACCTGGGCCATAGCAGTGAAAGCGCTGAGTCCCAACCACTGGACCGCCAGGGAATTCCCTCTTTTTAAAAAAAATTTCATAGAAAAGGTCTTATTATAAAAAAAAAAAAAGTGACTTTTGTCTCCTTTAAAGCATTGCTTGGGAGGCTTGTCATGTATTTGTGTAATGCTGCCATTGCTTACCATGCTTTTTAAAAAAAACACTTTTGAATTGCAGATATTTTTTAATCATTCTTTTTAAGAGTGGCTTTGATTTTGTAAGCTTGCCAACATCTTAATTAAAGAGAGTTGTAATTATAAAATAATGAGTTTTATTTTATCTGTCACTGCGTTATGTGCCGCTGATGAAGTAGCTCTAGGGATAATTTCAAAGAGGAATTTTTGTTGGAAAAAGTATCTTCCTAGTTACTGTTTTAAAGGAATCAGTATTCATTTAAAATTGATATGTATTTAATTTAATCTCTTTTTTTTTAAACAAACTCTAGGGTATTCTATATACATTCTTTTAAGGGTTTGTACCACAAGCTGATGAAAACGTGTGTGTGTGTGTGTGTGTGTGCGTGCATGCGTGCATCTGTGTGTTTTCTCATAAGTCTTAAATAGCAAAATGTATAGTTATAATAATGACATAAGTACATATTTTTAAAGTTTGGTATTTCTTGGTGAAAGGTTATAAATGTTTGAGGTAAGAGAAGATATCATCATCTTTAGAAGTTGTGAGACGGTGAACAAAGAACATTAGAGTGGGATTCACCCAAGTTTTACACATAACACTGCTTCTCTGCATTGAAGCCTGAAATTCCTGAAAAAGGAAGCTTGGTTGTTGGCTTATTTAGAGCCCATAAGTTCAATCCTTGGTAAACACCAGTGATAGGCTGATTGTGCCTTTAGCAACAGAGCCTGGATATAATTGTTTTTCATAGAATAGAAAACTTGGAAGGTATTTAGAATTTTCCTGAAGACTGTGGTACCAGGTACCCTCAGCTGACACAGACTCTGGGAACACACCAAGCCCCCTCCCCACCCCATGTTCCCATGTGCTTGGAAAACCTGTCGTACTAACCTTCTTCCCTTTATCCACCACACTGGCTCTGATCCCACTCTCAACTAGACAACCACCCTAGATGCCATCAGTTCTTTGGTACTCTGCAGGGAAGAAATGATTCCTGTCTCAACACCTTTGAAGGTGGTTTGGCAACCTTTTGTTTGTCAAGATGAACCCCCCCTCCCAATCCTCCACCACATGTTCTGTCAGACAAGCTCATTAGAAAAAGGACAGGGGATTAAATGGAGGCAAGGAGCTCCCATCTCCACACTCACCCGTCTGTAGGTGAGGTGCATACCCCTGAATTTCTAGTTAAACCAGAAGTTTGCATGTATGACTGAGAGTTGGTTCTCCTCCTATTTCACTCAGGAGTCCAGGCTGCTACCCAATCATGGAGCAAGTGTACTCTAGGGATAAATTGTTTGTTTTCCCATCTGTGGCTCCACTAATACAGTTTTGCTCTTTGGAGGATATAATAAATGCTCCACAAATAACAGTTGAATAAATGAATTTTGAGGGAAAGGTGGGAAGATATACTTATACAAACAGCACATGGTACAATGTTGAAGTTTTTCTGGGGGTTCTATGGAAGTAGAGTCGGAGATTCTGACTAATTAGAAAAATTATTTTCAATATTGAAAAACATTTTCAGTATTATTTTGATTTTTCAGCACGTATTGAGATATAATTTCTATATTATAAATTGCAGGCATTTTAAATGTATATCTCAAAGACTTTTTACATATTTATATACCCATGTGACCATCATTAAATCAAGATCTAAAATATTTTTAGCACCCTAGAAGGTTCCCACCCAACCTTCCCAGCCCAGGGTAACATTTATTCTTATTTTCATCTCCATGGACTAGTTTTGCGTACTCTTTTTTTCTTTGCTTTGCTGCTCTGCGAGGCACGTGGGATCTTAGTTCTCTGACCAGGGATCGAACCTGCGTCCCCTGCATTGGAAGTGTGAGTCTTAACCGCTGGACCACGAGGGAAGTTCCCTTAGTTTGGCCTATTCTTGAAAGTCATAGAATTCTAAAGTTGTACTAATTCTAAAATTTTGGCTATATTCCCTGCACTGTATAATATATCCTTGTAGCTTATTTATTTTACAAAGAGTAGTTTGTACCTATTAATTTTCTACCCCTATCTTGCTTCTTCTGCCTTCCCTCTCCCCGTTGGTAACCACTAATTTGTTCTCTATATCTGTGAATTTGTTTCTATTTTGTTATATTAATTTGTTTGTTTAGTTTTTAGGTTCCACATATAAGTGATAACAATATTTGTCTTTTTCTGTCTGACTTATTTCACTAAGCATAGTACCCTCCAGGTCCACCCATGTTGTTGCAAATGGCAAAATTCCATTCTATTTTATGGTCAAGTAGTATTCCAGTGTGTGTGTTCGCATGTGTGTGTGTGTGTGTGTGTGTCACATCCTTATCCATTCACCTGTTGATGGGCACTTAGGTTGCTTCCAGATCTTGGCTATTGTAAATAATACTGCTATGAACATTGGGGTGTATGTATCTTTTCAAATTAGTGTTTTTGTTTTCTTCAAATATATACCTAGGAGTGGAATTGCTGGATCATATGGTAGTTCTAGTTTTAGTTTTTATGAGGAAGCTCCATACTGTTTTTCATAGTGGCTGCACCAATTTACATTCCTACCAACACTGCACAAGAATTCCCTTTTCTCCACATTCTTGCCAACATTTGTTATTTGTGATCTTTTTTGATTATGGTCATTCTGACAGTTGTGCGGTGATATCTCATTGTAGTTTTGATTTGTATTTCTCTGATGCCCAACATCACTAATCATCTTTTCATGTGACTGTTGACCATCTGTATGTCTTTGGAAAAGTTTCTATTCAGGTCTTCTGCCCATTTTTTAATTTGTTTGTTTGTTTTTTTGATATGGAGTTGTATGAGCTGTTAATATATTTTGGACATTAACCTCTTATCAGTCACATCATTCACAAATATTTTCTTCAATTCAGTAAGATGTCCTTTTGTTTTGTCGATGGTTCCCTTTGCTGTGCAAAACTTTTAAGTTTAATTAGATCCTATTTGTTTATTTTTGTTTTTGTTTCCTTTGCTTTAGGAGAGGGATCCAAAAAAATATTATTACAATATATGCCAAAGAGTGTTCCACTTATGTTTTCCTCTAGTTTTATGGTTTCAGTTCTTACATTTAGGTCTTTGATCCATTTTGAATTTATTTTTGTACATGGTATTAGAATACATTCTAATTTTATTCTTTTACACATAGCTGTCCAGTTTTCCTAGCACCACTTACTGAAGAGGCTATCTTTTCCTGATTATATATTCTTGCCTCCTTTGCCATAAATTAATTGACCATAAGTGCATGGGTTTATTTCTGGGCTCTCTATTCTGTTCCATTGATCTATATGTCTGTTTTGTGCCAGTAACCATACCTGTTTTGGTTACCATAGCTTAGTAGTATAGTCTGAAGTCATGGAGCATGATCCCTCCAACTCTATTCTTCTTTCTCAAGATTACTTTGACTATTCAAGGTCTTTTATGTTTCCTTACAAATTTTTAAAGAGTTATTTGCTCTTGTTCTGTGAAAAATGTCATTTGTATTTTGATAGGAATTGCACTGAATCTGTAGATTTTCTTGGGTAGTATGGTTATTTTAACAATATTAATTCTTCCAATCCATGAACATAGTATATATTTCCAACTGTTTGTGTCATCTTCAGTTTCTTTCATCAGTGTCTTACAGTTTCCTGAGTACAAGTTTTTTTTCCTTTCCTCCTTAGATTTATTTCTGGGTATTTTATTCTTTTTCATGCCATGGTAAATGGCATTATTTTCTTAATTTCTCTTTCTGATAGTTCATTGTTAGTGTATAAAAATGCAACATATTTCTGTATATTAATTTTGTATTCTGCAACTTTACCTAATTCATTGATGAATTCTAGTAGTTCTTTGGTGATGTCTTGAGGATATTATGTATAGTATCATGTCATATGCAAACAGTGATAGTTTTACTTTTTCCTTTTTAATTTGGATTCCTTTTATTTCTTTTTCTTGTCTGATTGTTGTGACTAGGACTTCCAATACTGTGTTGAATAAAAGTGGTGAGAGTGGGCAACCTTGTCTTGCTCCTGATGTTAGAGAAAATGTTTTCAGCTTTTCACCATTGAGTGTAATGTTAGCTGTGGGCTTATCGTATATTTATTTATTATGTTGGGGTATGTTCCCTCTGTACCCACTTTCTGGAGAGTTTTTATCGTAAATTGTTGTTGAATTTTGTCAAAAGCTTTTTTTACATCTATTGGGATAATCATAAGATTTTTATTCCTCAGTTTGTTAATGTGACATATGACATTGATTGATTTGCGAATACTGAATCATCCTTACATCACTGGAATAAATCCCACTTGATCATGGTGTATGATCCTTTTAACATATTGTTGAATTTGGTTTGCTAATATTTTGTTGAGAATTTTTGTATCTACGTTCATCAGTGTTATTGGCCTGTAATTTCCTTTTTCCTGACATCTTTTTCTGGTTTTAATATCAAGGTGATGCTGGTCTTGTAGAATGAGTTTGGAAGCATTCTTCCCTCTGCAATTTTTTGAAATAGTTTGAGAAAGATAGATGTTAACTCTTCTCTAAATGTTTGGTAGAATTCACCTGTGAAACCTTCTGGTCCTGGACTTTTGTTTGTTGAGAGTTTTTAAATTACTGATGAAACTTCATTACTGGTAATTGGTTTGTTCATATTTTCTACTTCTTTCTGGTTCAGTCTTGGGAGATTGTACTTTTCTAAGAATTTGTCCATTTCTTCTAAGTTGTCCATTTTATTGGCATATAGTTGTTCATAGTAATCTCTTATGATCCTTTTTATTTCTGTGGTGTTGGCTGTAACTTCTCCTTTTTCTTTTCTGATTTTTTTTTGATTTGGGCCCTCTCTTTTTCTTGATGAGTCTGGCTAGAGGTTTATCAAATTTTTAAAAATCTTTTTACAGAACCAGCTTTTAGTTTCATTGATCCTTTCTATAGTTTTTTTAGTCTCTATTTCATTTATTTCTGCTCTAATCTTTAGGATTTCTTTTCTTCTACTAACTTTGGGATTTTTTCATTCTTCCTTTTCTAGTTCCTTTAGGTATAAGGTTAAGTTGTTTGTTTGCGATTTTCCTTGTTTCCTGAGGTAAGCTTAAACTGCTATGAACTTCCCTCTTAGAACTGCTTTTGCTGCATCCTATAGATTCTGGATCATTGTGTTTTCATTTTCATGTCTCCAAATTAAAAAAAATTTTCTTCAGTGACCCATTGGATTTTAGTAGAAAATTTGTGTTTGTGTTTTTTGCAGGTTTTTTTTCCTTTTTATTTCTAGTCCTATAGAGTTGTGGTCAGAAAAAATGCTTGATTTTATTTCAGTTTTCTTAAATTTACTGAGACTTGTTTTCTGGCCTAGCATATGATCTATCCTGGAGAATATTCCATGTGCACTTCAAAAGAATGTGTATTCTGCTGCCATTGGATGGAATGTTCTATAAATATGTATTAAGTCTACTTGGTCTTATGTGTCATTTTAGGCCAGTGTTTCCTAATTTATTTTCTGTCTGGATGATCTGTCTGTTGATGTAAGTGGGGTGTTAATGTCCCCTACTATTATTGTATTAATTTCAATTTCTCCCTTTATGTCTGTTAATATTTGCTTTATGTATTTAGGTGCTCCTAAGTTGGTGCATATATATTTACAAGTGCTACATCTTCTTCTTGGATTGATCCCTTTATCATGATGTAATGTTCTTTGTCTCTTGTTACAGTCTTTGTCTTAAAGTCTATTTGGTCTGATATAAGTATTGCTACCCTGCCTTTCTTTTGAGTTCCATTTTCATGGAATAGCTTTTTCCATCCCCTCACTTTCTGTCTGTGTGTGTCTTTAGATCTGAAGTGAGTCTCTTATAGCAAGCTCTATATGGGTCTTGTTTTTGTATCCATTCAGTCACTCTATTTCTTTTGATAGGAGAATTTAGTTTATTTACATTTAAAGAAATTATTAGTAGGTATATACTTATTGACATTTTGCTAATTGTTCTTTGGGTTTATTTGTAATTCTCTTTTGTTCCTTTCTTCCTCTTTTGTTCTCTTCCATTGTGATTTAATGACCGTCTTTAGTGTTCTGTTTTGATTCCTTTCTTATTTTTGTGTGTGTATCTCTTAAAGATTTTTGGTTTGTGGTTACCATGACATTTATAAATAGCAATCCCTATATATATGTGACTATTTTAAGTTGCTGCTCTCTTAATTTTAGACACATTTTAACAGCCCTGCATTTTAACCCCCCTCCTCCCCTGTTTTTTACATCATATTTTACATCTTTTTGTTTTGTGTATCTCTTAACTCCTTATTGAAGATATAGGTGATTTTACTACTTTTGTCTTTTAATCTTCCTACTAGCTTTGTATGTGGTTAATTTATTACCTTTCCTGTATATTTGCCTTTACCGATGAGCTATTTCCTTTTGTACTTTTCATGTTTCTAGTTGTGGCCTTTTCTTTTTCGCTTAGAGAAGTTTCTTTGACATTTCTTGTAAAGCTGGTTTGGTGGTGTTGAACTTTTTTAGCTTTTGCTTGTCTGTAAAACTTTTGATCTCTCCATCTAATCTGAATGAAAGCCTTGCCAGGTAGAGTATTCTTGTTTGTAAGTTTTTTTATTTTTTATCACTTTAAGTATATCATGTGACTCCCTTCTGGCCTGCAGAGTTTCTGTGGAAAAGTCAGCTGATATCCTTTAAATATTAATTTAAGGGCTTCTCTGGTGGTGCAGTAGTTAAGAACCTGCCTGCCAATGCAGGGACACAGGTTCAAGCCCTGGTCCAGGAAGATCCCACATGTGCGGAGCAACTAAGCCCATGCGCCACAACTACTGAGCCTGCACTCTAGAGCCTATGAGCCACAACTACTGAGCCCACATGCCACAACTACTGAAGCCTGCAGCCTAGAACCTGTGCTCTGCAACAAGAGAAGGCACTGCAATGAGAAGTCCATGCACCACAACGAAGAGTAGCCCCCGCTCTCTGCAACTAGAGAAAGCCCACGCGCAGCAAGGAAGACCAAACACAGCCAATAAATAAATGAATAAATTTATTTAAAAATATTAATTTAATATTTAAATATAATTTGTGTAATGAGAAAGAACATCACACAGTTTTAAAAATTGGCTGCCTTACTCAGAGGCTGGAACTCTTTTTAGGGAGAGGATTGCTTTCTTCTTTTTTTTTTTTTTTTAATAATATGGGACATGATCTGGAAAGAGAATCAAAAGACTCAAAAAGAACTAAATTGCTCTTCGAGTCAAGTAACAGAAAATCTCTCTGGTACTGTGAGGACTGTAGAGAATGGGGGTACTCCCAACCTGGGATAAACTATAAAAGTAAAACAAAAGCCCCAGAACTATTAGGAACCAGAAGACAATAAGAGGCAGGCTGTGACTTAAATGGACTCTGAATGTGGGGCCACCATTTTTTGCACTAAGAGGAAAATCATCCCAAGTGCTGAGGTAGTGTCTAATATCTTTAAAAGTTGGTTAAAGAATATCTTAGAGGGTAGAGAGTTGGGTTATTTGGAAAACAAACAAACAAACAAATCCCTATCATTACTGTAACATAAATACCAAAGAGGACCTCTATAGCACCCATCTTTCCTTTAAGGTGGGAACTCTCTGTGAACTACCTCATAATCATGTGAACATAGATAATAATTCAGATGCGGATGACCCATTTACTCAGATTGGACACTTTGCAATTTGTCTGGGTTTACAAAAGCCACACAATATAGATCTCAAAAGTTAGTATTTTCTTGGAAAAACTTGCACAATGGTGTGGTAGGCTTTTTCCAAAATGGCCCTCATTCATTCCTGCCTCCTTATACACTCCCCTGTATAATCACTTCCCCTTGAGCCCAGTGCCTTATTTCTAAGGAATAGAATGTGGCAAAAGTGAAGGGCAGTCACATCCAAGATTGGGTGATCAAAAACCGTGACTGAAAAAAAATAAAAAAAAAAATAAAAAAAAAAAAAACCGTGACTGTCCGTCATGCTGTCACTGTCTCTTCTCTCTGACCTGCTCACTGTGATGAAGCAAGCTGCCATGTTCTGACAAGGATGAAGAGCTGAAGACCACCTCACTGAGAAACTAAGGCCTTTAGCCCACTAGCCCATGAGGAACTGAATCCTGCTAATTCAATAACTTGATTGAACTTGGAAGTGGATCCTTCCCCCATTTACCTGTGAGATGACTGTAGTCCAGCTGACACCTTGATTGCAGTCTTGTGAGAGACCCAGAGCCAGAGGACTCAGCTAAGCCACCCCCAGATTCCTGACCTACAGCAACTGGAATAATTATATAACAACAGGTATTTAAGACAAATGATAATATTAATGACTAGCATTCTTGAGTGTTAATGTTAACTACATGTCACGCACTAAGTGTTTTGGTTCTGATTTCTCTTTTTATCTTCACAATAATCCTATGAAGAAGATATTCATATGCTCATTTTATAGATGGGGAAACTTTGCCAGAGTTACAGAGCTAGTAAATCAGAATTTAAATCTGTGTAGTCTTATTCTAGAACCTGAATGCTTAAACAGTATGCTCTGTTTGCTATATCAGCTTATCTTTTTCATCCTGAATACATTTTCCACGGACCTGACTGCTTTTATAAGTGGAATTACTTTGCTGTTTTTGAATAAAGTAGCTCCAAACCTGGGCCAGTGGTCACCTTGGAGATAGGCAGGCAAAAGCCAGAGAAGGGACCAGCAGCCTTGTGTGAAAAGCATGCTCCATATAGTTGGATTCTTTGATTTGGAGCTGTGATTTGTCTTAGTAGTAGGAAAGGAAGCAAACATTCCTAGAGAAGGGTTGGGGAAGGAAGACAATTCCTTATTTTAGCTTTTTTTTTTTTCGTGGTACGCGGGCCTGTCACTGCTGTGGCCTCTCCTGTTGCGGAGCACAGGCTCCGGATGCGCAGGCCCAGCGGCCATGGCTCACCGGCCCAGCCGCTCCACGGCACGTGGGATCTTCCCGGACCAGGGCACGAACCCGTGTCCCCTGCATCGGCAGGCGGACTCTAAACGACTGTGCCACCAGGGAAGTCCTTCTGGATTTTTTTTTTTTTTAAGCTTTTATGTTGGCATATCAGATAGTGAGGATGAAAACAAATTAAGTACTTCCAGAGAGAGTATTGTGTTGTCTCAAATACGTCTCAGTTGGGACCTACTAAGAAACAGAAAGTCACATTTAAAATGTTGTGATGTAGAGCTTCCCTGGTGGCGCAGTGGTTAAGAATCTACTTGCCAATGCAGGGGACATGGATTCGAGCCCTGGTCTGGGAAGATCCCACATGCCGTGGAGCAACTAAGCCTGTGCGCCACAACTACTGAGCCTGCGCTCTAGAGCCCGTGAGCCACAACTACTGAGCCTGTGTGCCATAACTACTGAAGCCCACATGCCTAGAGACCATGCTCTGCAACAATAGAAGCCACCGCAGTGAGAAGCCCACGCACCGCAATGAAGACCCAACGCAGCCAAAAATAAAATAAATAAATAAATTAAAAAGAAAATGTTGTGATGTCAAGCAATTATTGTGAGAATAGCTGTATTGCTTTAAAATAAAACTATTTTGGAAATAGATTTTATCTCTTTTAATATAAAAGTAGTTATTAGATGCTTGATATAATAAAAACATGAGTAGAACAATTGAGAAAATTATAGAGAGTGAATATTACCCCTAATCCCACCCAGCAGCAGTAACCCGATTGATAGTTTTCACTGTTTCGTAATGTGTTTCATCTCTTAATTATGGATATCTTTTCATGTCAGTGACTAGACCGATGTCATTTTTTTTTAATGTTCTGCCATACATATGTTCCATTATTTATTAAAAATAATCCCCTGGGTATTTAAGTTGCTTCCAGTTTTCTGTAATAAACAACTTGGTGAGTGATAACTTTGTACAGACATCTTATGTGTTTGTCTCTAGAATAAATTTCTAGATGTGGAAGTGTTGGGTCAAAGAGTTTGCATATTTTAGATTTTTATAGGTCTTGCCAAATTGCCTTCCAGAAAGATTGTACCAAAATTAATTCCCACCAACAGTTAATGAGAGTGCCCACTTCCTACATACTCACCAGCAATGAGTATTAACATTCTTTTAAACCTTTGCCCATCTGATAAGTGAAAAATAACATCTTGTTTTAGTTTGCACTCCTTTAACTACTAGGCAAATTAGGCATTCTTTCTTATTGGTTGTTTGTGTTTCTTCGCTTATGAATTATCTTTATATGCCATTTGACCATTTTCTCCATTGTCTTGTGATAATTTTTTAATTAAAATTTTTATAAATGCAGGAAATTAGCACTTTCTCTTTTCTGTATGCTACATTTCCCCCAGTTTTTAATCTTTCAACTGTTTTAATTTAGTTGTATGGTTTCTTGCTCTATTGACATTTAGAATTTTTATGTCATCAACTCTATCCATCTATATATTTACAGTTTCTGACCTTGTTACGCCTAGAAAGGTGTTTCCTTCTGGCCGTATTTTACAAAGTCTGGATGACCATAAGGAACCAACATTTTGAGGTGGATTTGGAAAACAAAATGTGAAAGACAATAAATTATAAAAATAATCTTACTCTTACAGGCTTCATGTTTCCCCCAGGGACTTCTTCATTTGCCATAACTCTGATTAGTGACATTAAAGAAAACACCTCAAGAACTGTCATATATGTTGACTAGAATACACATACCTACATAAAGTTCAGTGTTTCTCCTTGGCTACATTCTTCAGTAATAATAATGAAGTAAATTGGTTGTACATAAATATAATGGCTTATCCCATTATAATTCTAATAACAGAAATATAGTACAAAGTGACTTGATCTTACACAAGCAGCTTCTTAGGTTTTAACCTCAATTTGGTCATGAGAAACAGTGGATTACCATATGTTAGGCTATGATTGCTGTCCTCTTCCTGAGTGAAGACTGTCTATAATGCAGGTAGCTCCTTTATTTAACATACTCATCCAATGGAATCCCACATTCTTTAGTGGGTGACTGTCTATTGTGTTTCTATAGTGGTAGAACAGGTTGTCAAGCATTTCCTCTATTAATGATGTAGAAAGACCTACCTTGGAAGATCAAAGTTGGCGTATGATTTTACAGGTGAAGCATCTGCCTTTATAGAGTCAAGAGTATTGGAAAGCACACAGCTGTTTGGTCTGAACACATGCCTTCCCATATGGCCAATTCTGCCTGGCTTTCTCCTCCTCCACCGCCCCCCACCCTCGCCAATGCCCACCATCTCAATTCCCCTTCTTCATTCATCTATTTATTCATTGTACATCTGTTGAACATCTACTATGTGCCAGGCACCTTGATTATTGAAGGAGAACAAAGGTAGATAACATGGCTTCTCTGTTCTTGAGGAATGAGGCAGAGAAACCAAAACTTAAATAATGTGTGAGGTATTGGGTGCTGCTGACGTTACATCTGTGGCCTAATGTTGAACAACCCTAAACCTCCATTGTCCACCAGAGTGGGAAGTCCAGCCTTTGCCAGCATTTCCTTCCCCCTGAAATGCCCAAGAATCTCCAGAGTCTTTATTTGTATCAAAAGGGTTAGATAGTACAGGGTGCTCTCATGTCTTTCTAATAAATCTAGAACTTAGTTTCCCTATGTATAAGAAATCTGTGGATGTTGGATTGGAAGCTACATACCCAAGAAACAGGCCACTTTCTGTGCTCTGTTGTTGCTGTTGCCAAACAAACAACCCTGAAACAGACAGCCGTCCACTTCTGCTGTCTCTGTGCCTTGCTCAATGATAGAGCAGCCCTCCTTGTAATCCTCATCTCCGAAGAGAAGCCACTTTGTTCCTTCCACCAGTTTCACTCTAAGCAGAGACAGAACTGGTACACAAACCCAGATGCACATTTTCTTCCTGGGTCAGCTCCCTGCCTAACCCCAATGGCCAGTGTCAGCCTGGCCCTATCTAGTGGAACCAGTTTAGACCTCTCTGTGCTTGAGTGTCTAGCTCAATTTCCCCAGTCCCTAAGAAATCCTTTTCCCTTCTGGTTTGCCTCTTCTTACTCCAGAAGTTACCTACTTCCTGATGAATGACATCTATTCCCTTCAGAATGACCTACCTTTTCCACCACAGGGGTGTGATATCTCCCCCACTCCAACCAGCAAGAGCAACATCTTTTGAAATTGGTCCATTTTCCCCCAAGTCTGGATTACTATTTATTCTTATCCACAGTCACTTGTTTATATTCCAATACAGTGTGATCCATGTTAACAGAAACACAGTCTATCCTTCACAGAGGAGATACTATTTAAGCTGACTCTTAAAAGATGAGTGGGTGTTTCCTCAGGCATGCAAAGCAGAGACTATCACTTGTAGCAGAATAACAAGCACATTCCAGGCATAGAGGCATAATGCAGTAGAGGAGGTTACCTGTTACTGTGACAGGAGCCTTGGGTGTATGTGGGAATAGCAGGTGATGGAAACAGAGAGGTGGGCACAGGCCACATGTGCATGCCACAGAGGGAGCTGTAGCCAGTCGGGGCACAGATCTGATGAACCCAACATGTCTCCATATCCCAACAGTAGCAATGGGGCCCTTTCCAAAGAGAAGGGACAGAGGATAGGAAATTATATCAAAGGATCCTGGTCTTGCTGTCACATGAGCATTGATCCATTGGAATTGCTATAGCCATTATGTCTTTTCCTGCTTCTCACTGGTTGTCTGTTCTCCAGCTAGAACTTTGGTTCTCAGTCTTACTCTGTGATTGAGTGGGGCCACTGAGAGTCACAAAGTTTAACAATAAAGATCATATCTCAGCCATGTTCAAACAGCTTCCCATCCCCCTAGAATGAAATGCAAAGTCCTTGCCAGAGTCTAACGTGATAAGGCACTTGCCTTCCTCTCTGATGTCATCTTTTATTACTTTCCCTCTTCCTTTTTGTATTCCAACCACACTGGTCCCGTTCCTGTTCCTCCCGCATGCCAGGCATGTTCCCACCTTCTAGCTTATGCACTTTCTATTTCTACTACCGCTCTATTCCTGGACCATTTTTCTCCTAGGTGTCCACATGGCTTGCACATATTGTTAAGTCTTGGCTCAAATGCCATTTCCTGAGATGGACTTTCTCTAAGGACCCTAACTGCAATAACTCTCCATCCTTTTAGCTTGCTTTATTTTTCTATATGCTGCTCATCACTGCCTGATATTAAATGATGCATTTACTTGTCTTTCATCTTTCTGTTTCATTAGAATGTAAGCTTCATGAAGGGAGTGACTGTCTGCCTTTTGTGTTGCTGTATCCTCAGCACCTAGAGCAGTGCCTGACACATAGTAGGTCAGTAAATACTTGCTGAGTGGATAGATGAATAAATAAATGGATGAATGGATGAGTCTAGACTCCAACCCTTGCGGAAAAGAGCAGGGTACAGAGCAGACAGATCTTGGCTATAGGAAAAGAAGCCAAGAGGACATGCCTTGCGGCCTCATCCCTTAGCCACAGAGGCAGAAATGGTCATTTGCTGTCTCCGGGAACTTCTTGGCCAGTAATGCAAGGGATCCAGGGAGCAGATCATTGCACAGACCTTTGCTTTCTACAAAGTAGCCTTGGGTGTGCTTCACATAGTCTAAAACGAAGCATCAGTTTTCACACTATGGTTTGTCAAAGGCATGAGACCTGAGTGGGAATATTGCCAGGTCCCACTGTATTCAAGCCAAGGTCAATGCAAGGAAAGATTGGGAATAATGGATTTAGATGTCCAAACCCTTTCTTTTCAAAAGGGTGGCCTTTATCTTGTTCAGACTCTTCATCAGGTTAGAACTTCCTGGGCCACGTAGAATTCCTTGCTTAAGTCGGGCTGCTCCTCATTGGCGCTGCAAAGCTCCTGGGAGTCTGCCTATTGTTCATTTATAGGAAAGAACCTGGGGCCACTCTTTCAGTTTACTGCACGCTAGCTGCCCTCTCTGGACTTGGGTTTCCCTGCAAGCCCTCTGCACAGCCCCAATCAACTTTCTGTGGTTGGAAGTCCTGTTTACTGCTTACTTGCATGCACTGTTGCCAATAAATAGACTGGGGCCCTCAGGACCCATAGCTAATGCTCCATTAGCTATGTGATTTGATGCAAGGATGGGTGAGACTGGTTGGATAGCATGGAGTTCGGTAACAGGAGATAACGCACCCCTTCTCCTCCCCTGAGATGCAGTTTCGGTTGTTCCCACAGTATGTTTTCATTGTACAGTAGATGCAAGAGCTCCAGCTAGTGTGAGAACCGAGCCTGGATAAGAAAAACACAGTGATGGCACTGTTCCTGCAGGGCTCCCATGCTATTTTCTCAGCATTAAGAAAACTCAACCATGTCTAAACAACTGACCTCATGGTGTGTTGGTAGGTTTGCACAATTCCCAAGAGTCATGTTAACGTATGCATTTCAAGGGGGAGATCAAGCTGACTTTGAAATAAACAAGACTTGAGTGCATTTAAGACTTGACTTGCATGTGCATTCTCCCTGAGCCAAAGGAGAACAGTCGCTGAAGTCTCCCCAGGCACAGTTAAGATATGCATGGGTCACAGTGATGG
Organism: Aethalodelphis obliquidens; assembly: GCF_003676395.1. NCBI lineage: Eukaryota > Metazoa > Chordata > Mammalia > Artiodactyla > Delphinidae > Aethalodelphis > Aethalodelphis obliquidens. Next base: position 73,779,644 of record NW_020837948.1, read on the forward strand.
AAGCAGCTCAACTCTTAGTAGCACATAGAAGCTGTTTTTGTTGTTGTTGTTTTGGTTTAGAATATGTTTGTTGGAAATACCCCTGGACTGTTTACTGTCTTGCATCAGCCTCTTTCTTGCTTTGGAATATATTAGCGAGAGTTGCTCAGTTGCTTGTCGGTAGAGAGCAATCATTCCTCATCAGCTGGGGTGGAGTTCCCTGGTGGCCGTTTTATTTTTTTTTCCTGTCCACACAATATTCCCACATCTCCCATCTCATGTTGTAATCTCTCTGGTTACATTAAGCCTGCAGACTTTTCTTAAGTTCTTGCTTATAAAGACAGTATTTAGAAATTGTTTTTAAAGTTATTTTTAGTGGGAAGTCATGCAATGAGCTTCAATTGTCACCTTTCCAAAATTCCAGGAGGCTCGAAGCGCATTCTGCTAAAATTGTAGGGACCAGAGTCAGGGCAACTCTTCTCTGGGATGCTAGCACTGCCTTTGGCACTGCCACTGAGCCTGTTGGCCACCACCAAGACCACTGAGCCTTTTCCACTCTGAGCCACCTATTGGTTAAAGAGCTGGATCAAAGAGTAAATGTTGTATGAGGCAGGAACCCTGTCTATTTTGATCAGTGTTGAATACCCAGTGTTTAGCACGGTGGTTGCCATATAGTAGGTGCTCAATAAATACATATTGAGTGAATGAGTAGCTCTATCTATGAACTGCCCATTTTTATTACTGATGGATTTGAGATCATTAATAGCTGTTGCTCTTGCTGTATGTGTGGATTTGTTCCTCTTGGTTACAAGGATGTGATCTTCTAATACCGTCTTCAGGGATAAACAACATAGTGGTTAAAGTACAAGCTCTGCTAATCTATGGTGTTAGACATCAGTTGGGGTAGAGTGAGCAGTGACTGAATGGGGCCATAATAATGGTAATTTTCTGGAAATGATCTGGGTGTGTGTGCTTTGTGAAAATTCATCAAGCATACACTCTCGATTTGAACACTGTTCTGTATGTGTGTTATTCTTCATTAAGAAGTTTGTTTTCTTTTTTTATAAAGATAGACTTTGGAGCTAATTGTCGAAGTTCATATTCTGGCTCCTCCATTCATTCTGCAGCTGGATAGCCTGGCACAAGTTGTGTAATATTTCTGTATCTCACTTTCTTCATCCATAAATCAGGAATAATGATATGTCTATATCACAGGGTTGTTGTGAATTAAATGAGTTAATCCATAGTATTCAATAAATGTCAATTGTTATTGGCTATTATTTTTCAGGAGGTGAGATATTTCAAACCTGGTACAATCAGAGACTTGGAAAATATCATTGGGTGTCAATTAGAGTAACTCCTCTCCCTCCAGGCCGGACCACTTCTAATTTCTCATGATCTATGTACTTCCTAATGGTTTCTTTTCATATATCTGCTTTTAGTCACCTTCCAAGTAAACAGATTCTAGAGTGAATAAGCTTTATGATCCACTATAATAATACTTGTTTTCCACATTTTTTTACCTAGAGAAGCTGTATGAATCACAGAATGGTAGAACCAGAAAAGGTCTTAGAAAGTACTCTATCTGTGCTGTCCAATATGGTAGTCACTAGCTATATGTGGCTATGTAAATTTAAATCTAAATTACTTATCAATAAATAAAATGAAAATTAAAAACTCAGGTCCTCAGTTGCACTCGCTGTACTTTAAGTACTCAATAGCCACATGTGGCTACCATACGTGACAGTGCAGATACAGAACATTTCCATCATAGCAGAATGTTCTATTGGATAACACTGCTAGGTCAATTTTCTCATTATACACACGAAAGCATTGACGTCTAGAGTGGTAAGATGGTTATACCAAAGTCACACCGCTAGTTAAGGACAGATTTAGACTACAATTTAGATTTCTTGATTTCTGTGCCAAGGTATCTTCTATTTGGCCACAAAGCCACCTGCAGCTCCACAGGGCTTCCCCTCTGGTGGTTAGTTTGTAGGAGGTATACCATATCTATCTGTTATTTCTGGGACATAATTTTGGTGACTCCAGATTAACCACACTTTGTTACCGTGTCCCTGAGTCTGAAGAAATACTGTGTCTCTATTTTCCTAATTGGGAGCTATTTCCATTCTAGACTCTTTTCTTCTAAGAATCAGTGGAGCATACAGTCATTCACACATAAAGCGTAGCAAGCTGTAGTTAGTTAATAATCACCAATATTTACTGAGCATTTATTATGCACCAGTCATTTCCTCTAAATGCTTCACATTCAGTTGAGGAATATAAATGAAAGATTATGTTGTATGCCCAGGGTCACAGGTAGCAAGTGGTAGGCTTGAGATTTGAACCCCAGGCGGTGTTCCCTAGAGCCCCTGCCCTTACCCACTGCACTTACTGAACAGCTGACCTGTGCAGAGCGTTATACAAAGCCTTGATGAAAGCTGAGCGTGATGGCAATGTCCTAGCTCTCCAGAAATCAATAATCCAATTATGGGCTGGGAGTAGGAGAAGAGCGTAGCACAGCCATGCACATGATTTATGTATACTTTTTAATGTTTATAGCTACACAAATACTTGTGGATTTGGCTTTTTGCATGTCTAAATTCACTCCCTTTCTTCTTTTCCTTTTTATGCAAAAACAAAACCCCCAAAGCAAACATCTTCAATGATAAGTGCCCTTCAAACAGTTGACAGTTGTTCCCAGGAAGGCCACCTTTACTTAAGTCTTCTCTCAGGGACTCTGATTCATCTGGATGTGCTCCTGTGAATTCGTCTTGTTGATTTGCCAGGGCTGGAGGTGAATGAGGGGAGGGGAGTGGAAAGATCACTTAATGCTTTGGTTGTCATTTAAGTTCCCCACCAGGGGTTTCTTAGGAAGGCCCTTGAGTTAAGTATGTTTGTGACAAGAAGGATCTTTGCACAGATTCACTAAACATGAATAGAGGATTTTTTTTAAAAAAGAGTAGATAGATTTAGCAGTTGGTTTCACAGTTGGCAGCAATCATTTTCAATTTCTAAAAAATATCCTTGCCCACACTTGCTAGTGAAACCACATTGGCACCCAGCTAAAACAGCAGTGTTTAAACATGCTGTGGCTGGCACCATTGAAACAACAACAGAAAGGGCTTTAGCCTCTCAAAGCCTCCTGACTGTGCTGTGCAGGGTCTCTTCCAAGATTTCAAATAGATGAACGAATAACGTACCAAGTTGCAATTACCACTGTGAATTGGTCCACTCATATAATGCCATTATCAAGTTACTAGTAGGATATGACTTTTATCATTCACATTCCATTTACTTTGAGATTTGCATTTATATTGTTTGTGCTAACATCATCTGCATTTGGGAAAAAGCCTCAGCCCAGGTTACTGATAATTCTCAGAAGGTATTCTGGGTCATGGGTGAGTGGAACAGAGCTTCTGAAGAAGCTACTTCCCTGGACCTGTGGCTCCAGGGAATATCACAAGGTTAAATGGATTGTTTAACATATGTTGTTTTTTCTTTCCTCATCTTTTCTTAAGCTAGGAGCTAAATCTTGCTGGTTATTATAAAGAAAGTGAGGATTAGAGGAGAGGCTTTAGCAATTGACCTCCACTTAACCAACTCACCAGCTCACCTGACACTCACCCTCCCTCTGTACAGGATACTATCTCCTACTTTCTAGCAGCTAGAAGTCTGCTCTCTGGGGTGCTCAGTACTTCTGCTCCCACTGAGATTTAGTTAACCAACTAATTACCTGATCCTGATTGTGCTAAATAAGAGAACCCCATCTGCTCTCTTGTAAATTCATAATCCTTTTTTTTAGTCTTACTCCGTTTCACTTGCTGTGTCAGGGAGAAACCTGTTGGGCCTAGAAAGTGCCACCAACCTTGGAAAGCCCCAGGCTACCAGGAGAAGCAAGCTAGTCATTACCCAAGCAGTGTGGCTAATTAGGCTAATCAGCCTATTGTCAGGCTGAGCCAGTGTTGTAGTCAGGAAGATGGTGTTGGGCCTCAGCTCTAAAGGAAGACAGGGATACAAGTAAGAGTGTTGGTAGGAAGGACGGTAGTTGCAAGAATTCAGAGACAATGGGATGAATACCAAAACTGGCTCAAGGCACGTGATTTGGAACTAAGTTTATAACTGGAGTGTCTGGTTGGAATGCCCTTTGCAGGGGATGTTCCACATGGGAAAGGCTGAACAGCGTGAGCTAGCACATTGGCCTCCAGGACCCACATTAGGATGCCATTTAGGGTGTGCTTGTCAGGATGTTTCCAATATGCATGTAGGTTGGCCTGAAGCAGCAGGCTGATGGCTTGGTGTTGTGTCCACTGTTTTGAGGTTTAGGCCACAGAAAGTGCCGTAGTGGGGGTATAGTGTTCAGTCCTACAGATGTTCAGAGGAGAGAGAATCTTCACAAACATGGAGAACAGGAGTTTCCAGGGGAGAAAACAGGGGGCAGGAAAAATGATGATGCAGAGACAAAGAAACCAAAGTTTGGTCCTTCACCTTTGTTAAGGTTTGGATTTCATAATAAACAGGCATCTAAACACATAACTGAGAAATTGTCCCAGAAAGAAAATCTGCCCAAGGGTCTTAAAAAGGCTTGAGTTAAAACCCCATAGATGAGTCCCCAGAGGGATAAGAGAGCTGGGAGTGCCTCTGGGTAGAGCATCAAGCAGAGGCCAGAAGGAATCGAGCCCAAGGGTACTATCCCTTCCTCTTGAGCCTCCCCAGGTGAGGTAGGGACAATTAAACGATTGAATTGCAAGGTAATTACAGCTTCTGTATAATTAAATTTTTTTTGTGGTAGGAGTACTAACTAGAAGTTGGGATGGCAGTATTAGTTCCATGATTTTGTGGTACCTCATAGTTCTGATACAGGAGACTATGCTAGAAAAATCACTTTTTCTTAGAACTAAATATCTAAGGAATGTAAAGAAGAAAAGAGAGGCACCAATATAAGTCCAATATCCCCTTCCGAACAAATTCTGCGCTTAGCCACTAGCAAATCATTCTCATTTGTATTTCTCTAACTGAAGTTAAACATCAGATAATAGAGATATCTAATAGAGCTTAGATAATAAAGCTTTATCAAAATCACTAATTTCTCAAGTATAGAGTAGGGTGTGAGTTTCTACCTACCTGTGACTTCTACCCTTTAGCTTTTAACATAGTTACCTGAATATGAGCCAGGTGAAATTTTACTGATGATAATTTCACACTAGGGACCTAGGCTCAAACAATGCTTTTTCCCTACTGTAAACTGTAAAAAAGCGTAATTTAAGTCAATGATTAGCTTTTTCAATAGAAATAGGAACAAAGTTATTTATTTATTATTTTATTAACTGTTCTTTGCCTTGGGTGCTAATGTGTTCTAATGGTTTTACTGGTGGTAGAGAAAATCTGAAAAATTCACTTTAGACTTATCCATTAAGACTATAATTAAAATATTTTGAAGATTTGTATCTACAGATGATTCTGGCCCTCTGCAGTTAGTCTGTTATCAGCCATATTGTTTTGCAAACTGCGTTTCTACTTTCTTATCACCTTATCTCATAGTATCCTACCAAAGAGTAACCATGGGCACTGTTGGGAATTTATGTTTTACCTTCCAGTCCCTGACTGGGCTAATGGAATTCTTCTTGGCGAGAGAACCATAAAGGAAAACACCTATCTTTCTCAACAGAATAGAAAGTAAGCCCTCAGGCTTGCAAGGGTGACTCATTATAGAAAAGGGCAGTTAACAGGAGTGGAAATGGGAGAAACTGGAGGGAAAGATCAAGCAGGCATAGAGGAGGAATGGACATGCTTTCCTTGCCCAGATGGAGGGTATGGTGTGGAAGAGCACCAGACATGTAGGTGAAGAAAGAAGGTACTGAGTGAGGTCCTAGGCTGGAAATGAAGCTCAGAAATAAACAGTTGCAGAGGCTGATGCAGATGCTGGTGCCTTGGCAGGATGTGAAAATCCTTGGCCCTCTCTGATGTGGAGTGATACTCAGGCAAGGGTGACTGTTTTGTAGGCAAAATACAGGCTTAATGCTTGCTCTCTGGGTTTTCTGGTCATTAAACCTCCTTCCACAATGCTGTGTTAGTTCCTGGGCTGACCAAGGTAGCCATGCTTTGGTGGATAAAGCTCCACTCATGGTTTTGAGAGAGGAGGAGTGGTTTCAGCTCCTGAAGCTTAATGGCTTTCTGGGAACTGGGGCTTCATCAAATGCTCTGCTAATTTCTTCTGAGTCTTTCACATGACCTTTCCAAGGGCATGATTTTAACTAAACAAGAGACTAAAGCTAATTGGGCTGTTTTAAAGTAATTACTCTGCAGTATCACTAAGGTTTATCTGGCCATTATGTCATTCATACAACATGGCTAGTGAGTGGCAGCTCACAGCTCTGAGAAACGGAAGGGGGACTGTGTCTTCACCGAGGCCACTTTATGAGCTCAGACCACCCAGACTTTCAAGCACACAGAGAATTAAAATATTTAGGGCAGATTTTGACACAGTGAATCATGTTCGAGCATCACAATCTTACTTGTGTTTAGTTTATACTGACCAAAGACCTCCTTTTTACTCCATTTCCCCCGTTTCCTAAAATGCATCATTAAAATGACAGAACTTGGCTTAGCTTGAAACCAAGGCTAGACCTTTAGAATCTTTGATTTTCAATCAGAGTTGAATAAAGCATTTTTAACTTCCACTTAATGTAAACATGCTGTTTTGCCTCTGCTCAAACCAGATTTACCGTCCTTTTCAAAAGCCTTTATGGATTAACTATCACTACCCCTATCCATAAATAGTAAACATGTGGGAGTCTTAGAAGTCTTCGTCGTGTCCTGTTGTACTTGTGCTTACAAATTTACAAGGCTTTTTACACAAACTGAGATTTGTCTTATTAGAATGTCAGCTCCTTAAGGGACTGGAGCCTTTTCTCTCCTTTGTGTCTACACTGAAAGTTATCTTAATGAAGAAGGAGGGGTAAGTGGGAAAAGAAGGTGGCAAATGAATATGATGCTCCAGGTCTTTGACAGCCTTTATTGCTCTTCTCCTGCTCCTTAAACAGATAAAGATCAGCTTTCCCAAGTTCCCTCCCCTTCCACACTTTATGAGGCTGGAGACTATCAGGGAACAGAGGAAATAGAATTTCAAGATGCGGGGTGTCAGTTGGTTAGAATAGCCTTCCGGTTCTTCCCCACTGTCCCCAACACTGGCTGTATTTATTTTTTCATCAAGACTCAGAAGTTGCTTTATAGATTTTATAACTCACTGTCTCAGTAGAAAATTTCCCTGAATGAAAAGTATTCAAACTTTTGAACAGGCTCCCATTCTGTCTCCATTTTCCAGATAGGCATTAAGCAGTGAGAAGAAAAATGACTCAACAGAAACCTTGTCTTAGTCTTCTTTTCCTTGTCCCTCAGTTGGTGATATGGGACATATTCTCACCTTTATTAAAAGGAATCTGTTGTTGGGAATTCCCTGGCTGTCCAATGGTTAGGACTCTGTGCTCTCACTGAGGAGGGCCCGGGTTCGATCCCTGGTCGGGGAACTAAAATCCCACAAGCTGCATGGTGCGGCCAAAAAAATTTTTTTAATTTTTTAAAAAAGGAATCTGTTGAGGATATATGTGAATATGTAGGTAAAGTAAGTCCTTGTAGAACCTAGAAAAATGTTAGAAAAATATCATGGAACACTGTAAAAGCAAAATATTCTCATGGCTACAGAATATTAGTTTCCATAAATTGCAAAAAAATATTTCACTGAATAAAGTGGGTTGTTTTTAGCTAGATGTCTAGGCATGGACAAAAAACACTGCCATCTAAGAGTATCAATTTATTTCTTCTCTGTATTTCCACATCATTTCCCCAGTTGCTGCCCCCAGTACTCTTAGCACACCTGTATTGAGTTATGGTTACCTATGTAGGTCTGTCTCACCTGCATAATATTGAGAGCTGGAATCATGTCTGCTCTCTCCTATAGTCTCAGTAGCAGGTAGTCCAGTCTAATATATGCACAGTAGATGCTTGTTAAGGTTTACTGAACTGAAGCAATAACTTCTCTTTAATGAGCCACTTTAGTACTGTGGTTCACTAGCTCAGGTGGACAGCATGGTCTGCTCCTGATGTTGGACAACCAGACTTGCTGTTCCAGGCATAGCATAGTGATAATTGTCATCACAGTATATGAAGGACAACCGATTCATTAACATCTTCTATAATCCCCTGGGGATAGCTTCAAGTGTATTCTGAAAATCAGGCACAGACATTCCTTCATGGTTACATTTATTTATGCATTTGTTAAAATAAGTGCAGAATCAAGAAGCAATATAGCTGTGACTCATCTTTGCATACATTTATCATGTATTTGAATTTACTCTTTTCTTTGATTTTTAAAATTAAAGTTATTTTTCATTTTTAGGAGTATCACACTTTAATGGTAGAATATTTAGAAAACGCACAATGAAAATAAAGATAAAAGGAATCCTACCTATAAATATTGTTTAGTTTGTTATATTTTTTTCAAGTCTCTTTATATGCACATGCAATGTTTGGACAATACACACACACACAGATACACACACACATATTTTGCACCCTGCTCTTTTTACTTAACATATTATCATAAAGATTTTTACATGTCATTAAAAATTTTATACACATCACATTTAGTGATGACCATTGAGTACATATACAATAATTACTGGCATTTCCTTGTTAATAGACATTGAGAACTTTTCTAATTTTTGGCTGTCATAAATAATGCTGTCACGAAAAATTTTGTGCCTAAAACTTTGTTTGTAGTTTTGCTTAATTTTCTGATGATGGATTCTCAGAAGTAAAATTGCTGAGTCAGGTTGTGTGAATATTTTTAGGGCTCTTGATACATATTTCTAAATTGCTTTCCAAAATGTTTGTGCCAAATTTTATTGCTGCTAACCAAAACATATTCTAAAACTGCCATGATATGTAGAGGTTTTGAAAAATCACACTGGACTCTCATTATAAAATTGTAGAGTGCAACTTCATAGGCAAGAACTCTGGCCTGAATCCTTCTAATAAGATTCTGTTTCTGAAGCCCATTAGTTAGCTATTTAGTTAATTAATCATCTGCTTTTTTCCCATCCATTGTACTGAATTTAAAAGGGAGGAATTTCCCATGTTGGTTGATAAGTTTATCAAATACTTGAGTTTATAAGAAAAAGGACGGTGAAGCTGTTTGGTCCGCTGTACAGTGTTAGGGACATTGCAGTCATATTTATTTCTTTCCCTCCAGTCATTGTAGAGATGGTATTAACTCCCAAATTAAAAGGCTAGAAAAAAAAAATATCCCCTAATAGCATTCCACTTTGAGATCCTTGGAAGAACAATCCATCCGTATAAATAGTGGTTTTATTTATTGCTGTTATAATCCAATGGAGTCTTAGGCATGGAAAAAGGCCTAGAATTTTTTTCATTCCCCAACATTTTTGCCAAGGTAGTTAAGTCCATCTAAGATAAATAGCCATTTCCAAACATTCTCACTGGTGATATTATTCAAGTTCCTTTCAGGAAGACGTCAGTGTCCTCATATACAAGATGAAGCTGATGGCTCAGATGAACATTTAGGTTCCTTTCAATGATAATAATATTCTAGGCCTTCAACTGTTTTTCTAAAGGGGATATTTCTGGAGGTTTTACAATAGTTTTGAGAGTTAGACATACAGTATTTGAGAGAGGACAATGCAGTCCAAGTCTGGAAAACACTTGTTTTACTTAGCATCTTGACCATCAAGAACAATGGCATCGGAGGTGGAGTCAAGATGGTGGTGGGGGAAGACGCAGAGTTAGCGTCTCCACAACTAGGGCGCCTGCCGGCTACTCATAGGGAACTCTGATGCCCAAGGAGACAGGAGGAACCTCAAAGTGAACCAGTAGGACGTAGGGGGACTGAGGGGGGAGGAGAAGTGGAGGCTAGACAGGATCGGTGCCCCTGAGGGTGGGGAGATCAAGAGAGGCAAGCCAGAGGTACTCTCCAGGAAAGCAGGAGAGGAGCGGAGGGCGATCGCCTGACCCACTCGGGCCGGGGACCCTGTTGAGCTCCCAAGCCAGTACCACCCCCTCCAAAGCCCCATCCAGGCTGTGTGGGTCTTGGGGGCATAGGAGGGAGGCCGGGGAGATCAGGAGAGGCAGGAGGCAGGAGCCATCCAGGAGGAGCGGGAGAGGAGCGGAGGGTGATTGCCCTGCCCACTTGGGCCCAGGGAGCCTGCTGAGCTCCCAGGGTGGTCCCCTGCCCTCCAGGACCCCCCACCCCCGCCACATTGGTCTGGGGGCATAGGAAGGAGGCCGGGGGGATCAGGAGAGGCAGGTGGGAGGGGCCCTCCCAAACCAGAGGAGCAGGAGAGGGAAGGAGGGACTTTCCCCCACCCACTCGAGCCCAGGAAGCCTGCTGGGCTCCCAGGTGAGGTCCCCTGCCCTCTGAGATCAGGGGTGGGGGGGCACGCCTGGGCGTCTTCTGTTCCTTGAGCCTAAGCCCCACTCCCCACAGCCCCCAGGACCTTTTCCAGCCCTGTGGGTCCTGAGCATTGGTCCCTCCCACTGCCCAAACCTCACCCTTGCTTAGGCCCCACCCTCCACAGCCAAGGCCTATCCTGGGCCCTTTATTTTTTCTTTCTTTTCCCTCCTCCTCTTTTTTTACTATTGTGGTACTGATGTACCTTCCAGTTGTTGATTCATCTATATTTTTATTTTTATATTCTTTCTTACATATCTGTTAGTTCCTAGTCTAATTTTATTTTTTACTTTGTTATTGTTTTTATTTTTTCCACCCCACATGGCTTGAGGAATCTTGGTTCACGAGCCCAGGGTTTGGCCAAAGCTCCTGTGGTGGGAGCTCTGAGTCTGAACCACTGGACTAGCAGAGAACCTCAGACCCCAGGGAATATTCATCAGAGTGAGGTCTCATGGAGTTTCTCGTCTCAGCATCAAGACCCAGCTCTACCCAATAGCCTACAAACTCCAGTGTTGGAAGCCTCAGGCCAAACAACCAGTAAGACAGGAACACAATGCCACTCATAAAAAATAAAAAAAAAAAAATGAGACGGCAAAAAAATATGTCACAGATGGAGGAACAAGGTAAAAACCTATAAGACCAAATAAATGAAGAGGAAATAGGCAATCTGCCTGAAAAAGAATTCAGAATAATGATAGTAAAGATGATCCAGAATCCCAGAAATAGAATGGAGGCATGGATTGAGAAAGTACAAGAAATGTTTAACAAAGATCTAGAAGAACTAAAGAACAAACAAACAGAGATGAACAACACAATAAGTGAAATGAAAAATACACTAGAAGGAATCAATAACAATAACTGAGGCAGAGAATGAATAAGTGAGCTGGAAGACAAAATGGTGGAAATAACTGCTGAGGAGCAGAATAAAGAACAAAGAATGAAATGAATTGAAGACAATCTCAGAGACCTCTGGGGCAACAATAAACATACCAACATTCGAATTATAGGGGTCCCAGAAGAAGAAGAGAAAAAGAAACGGTCTGAGAAAATATTTGAAGAGCTTATAGTGGAAAACTTCCCTACATGGGAAAGGAAAAAGTCACCCAAATCCAGGAAGCACAGAGAGTCCCATATAGGATAAACCCTAGGAAAAACACACCAAGACACATATTAAACTAACAAAAATTAAATTCAAAGAAAAAACATTAAAAGCAGCAAGGGAAAAACAAAAAATGACATACAAAGGAATCCCCATAAGGTTATCAGCTGATTTTTCAATGGAAACTCTGCAGGCCAGAAGGGATATACTTAAAGTGATGAAAGAGAAAAACCTACAATGAAGATTACTCTACCCAGCAAGGATCTCATTCAGATTCAATGGAGAAGTCAAAAGCTTTTCAGATAAGCAAAAGCTAAGAGAATTCAGCACCACCAAACCAGCTTTGCTAAAGAAACTTCTTAAAGAAACTTCACCAAACAACAAATGCTAAAGAAACTTCTCTAAGCATGAAATGCAGAAATCAAAGGAGAAATTAAAAAATACATTGAAACAAATGACAACGAAAACACGAGGACCCAAAACCTATGGGACGCAGCAAAAGCAGTTCTAAGGGGGAAGTTTATAGCAATTCACTCTCACCTCAAGAAAAATCTCAAGGAAACAAACTAACCCTATACTTAAAACAACTAGAGAAAGAAGAACAAAGAAAACCCAAAGTCAGTAGAAGGAAAGAAATCATAAAGATCAGAGCAGAAATAAATGAAATAGAAATGAAGAAAACAATAGCAAAGATCAATAAAACTAAAAGCTGGTTCTTTGAGAAGATAAACAAAATTGATAAACCCTTAGCCAGACTCATCAAGAAAAAAAGTGAGAGGACACGAATCACTAAAATTAGAAATGAAAAAGGAGAAATCACAACTGACATTGCAAAAATACAAAGGATTATAAGAGACTACTACAAACAACTATATGCCAATAAAATGGACAACCACAGAGAAATGGACAAATTCTTGGAAAGGTACAATTTTCCAAGGCTGAACCAGGAAGAATTAGAAAATATAAACAGACCTATCACAAGGAATGAAATTGAAACCGTAATTAAATATCCTTCAACAAACAAAAGTCCAGGACCAGATGGTTTCACAGGTGAATTCTATCAAACATTTAGAGAACAGCTAACACTGATCCTTCTCAAACTCTTCCAAAAAATTGCAGAGGGAGAAACACTCCCAAATTCATTCTACAAAGCCACCATTACCCTGATACCAAAACCAGAAAAAGATATCACAAAAAAAGAAAATTATGGACCAATATCATTGATGAACATAGATGCAAAAATCCTGAACAAAATACGAGCAAACAGAATCCAACAGCACATTAAAAGGATCATACACCATGATCAAGTGGGATTTATCCCAGGGATGCAAGGATTCTTCAATATATGCAAATCAATCGGTGTGATACACTACATTAACAAATTAAGGAATAAAAGCCATATGATCATCTCAATAGATGCAGAAGAAGCTTTTGAAAAAATTCAACACCCATTTATGATAAAAACTCTCCGGAAAATGGGCATAGAGGGAGCCTACCTCAACATAATAAAGGCTGTGTATGGCAGACCCACAGCAAGCATCATACTCAGTGGTGAAAAACTGAAAGCATTTCCACTAGGATCAGGAAAAAGGCAAGGATGTCCACTCTTGCCACTCTTATTCAACATAGTTTTGGAAGTCCTAGCCACAGCAATCAGAGAAGAAGAAGAAGAAATAAAAGGAATGCAAATTGGAAAAGAAGGAGTAAAACTGTCACTGTTTTCTAATGACATGCTATACATAGGAAATCCTAAAGATGCCACCAGAAAAATACTAGAACTAATCAATGAATTTGGTAAGGTTGCAGGATACAAAATTAATGCACAGAAATCTCTGGCATTGCTATACACCAACAGTGAAAAATCAGAAAGAGAAATTAAGGAAATACTCCCATTTACCACTGCAAGAAAAAGAATAAAATACCTAGGAATAAACCTGCCTAAGGAGGCAAAAGACTTGTACTCAGAAAACTAAAAAACACTGATGAAAGAAATCAAAGATGACATAAACAGATGGAGAAATATACCGTGTTCTTGGATTGGAAGAATTAGTGTTGTGAAAATGACTATACTACCCAAAGCAATCTACAGATTCAATGCAATCCCTGTCAGACTACCAATGGCATTCTTCACAGAATTAGAACAAAAATTTTTACAATTCGTATGGAAACACAAAAGACCCCAAATAGCCAAAGCAATCTTCAGAAAGAAAAACAGAGCTGGAGGAATCAGGCTCCCTGACTTCAAACTATACCACAGAGTTACAGTAATTAAGACAGTCTGGTACTGGCACAAAAACAGAAATATCAATGGAACAGGATAGAAAGCCCAGAGATAAACCCGTGCACCTATGGTCAACTAATCTATAATAAAGGACGCAAGGATATACAATGGAGAAAATACATCTCTTCAATAAGTGGTGCTGGGAGAACTGGACAGCTACATGTAAAAGAATGAAATTGGAACACTCCCTAACACTATACACAAAAATAAACTCAAAATGGATTAAAGCCCTAAATGTAAAACCAGAAGCTCTAAAACTCTTAGAGGAAAACATAGGAAGAACACTCTTTGACATAAATCACAGCAAGATCTTTTTTGACCCACCTCCTAGAATAATGGAATAGTAATAATAATCTTTTTTGACCCACCTCCTAGAATAATAAAACAAAAATAAATAAATGGGACCTAATGAAACTTAAAAGCTTTTGCATAGCAAAGGAGACCATAAACAAGACAAAAAGACAACCCTCAGAATGAGAGAAAATATTTGCAAATGAAACAACAGACAGAGGATTAATCTCCAAAATATATAAACAGCTCATGGACTCAATATCAAAAAAAACAAACAATCCAGTTAAAAAATGGGTGGAAGACCTATATAGACATTTCACCAAGGAAGACGTATGGATGGCCAAGAGGCACATGGAAAGATGTTCAACATCACAATTATTAGAAAAACGCAAATCAAAACTACAAGGAGGGGCTTCCCTGGTGGCACAGTGGTTGAGAGTCCGCCTGCCGATGCAGGGGACACAGGTTCGCGCCCCGGTCCAGGAAGATGCCACATGCCGCGGAGCGGCTGGGCCCGTGAGCCGTGGCCGCTGAGCCTGCATGTCCCGAGCCTGTGCTCCGCAATGGGAGAGGCCACAACAGTGAGAGGCCCGTGTACTGCAAAAAAAAAAAAAAAAAAATGCAAGGAGATGTCACCTCATGCCAGTCAGAATGGCCATTATGAAAAAAATCTAGAAACAAATGCTGGAAAGGGTGTGATGAAAAGGGAACCCTCCTGCACTGTTGGTGGGAATGTAAATTGATACAACCACTATGGAAAACAGTATGGAAGTTCCTTAAAAAACTAAAAATAGAACTACATATGACTGAACAATCCCACTACTGGGCAAATACCCTGAGAAAACCATAATTCAAAAAGAGTCATGTACCACAATGTTCACTGCAGCAGTATTTAAAATAACCAGGATGTAGAACCAACCTAAATGTCAAAGCAACAGATCAATGGGTAAAGAAGATGTGGCACATATATACAGTGGAATATTACTCAGCCATAAAGTGAAACAAAATTATTTGTAGTGAGGTGGATGGACCCAGAGTCTTTCATACAGACTAAGTCAGAGAAAAACAAGTACCATATGCTAACACATATATATGGAATCTAAAAAACAAAGAAAATGGTACTAATGAGTCTAGTTGCAGGAATAAAGAGGTAGACATAGAGAATGGACTTGAGGACATGGGGTGGGAGGGCGAAGCCGGAGACAAGTGAGAGTAGCATCGACATATACACACTACTGAATGTAGAATAGTTGGCTGGTGGGAAGTAGCTGCATAGCATAAGGAGATTGGCTCTGTGCTTTGCAATGACCTAGAGGGGTGGGATAGGGAGGAGGGGAGGGAGGCTCAAGAGGGAGGGGAGGTGGGGACACGTATATGCATATGGATGATTTGCTTTGTTGTGCAACATAAACTAACACAGTATCGTGAAGCAATTATACGCAAATAAAGATCTATTAAAAAAAAAGTGGCATCTGGGCTCTGAGTTACAGAACAAGTATTCAGAAAGGTAGAAGAACTGGACTATCTTCTGTGAAACTGGGAATGTTGGTTCATCTCCCCAATCTAGTCAGAGATGGAGGACATCCATACAAAAGATAAATGACAGTACAAGGCATACCGTGCTTGGTGGCGGTTTGAATAGGACTGTAAAACCTATGACATTTATTTCTGTGCACAGTAAAGAGGCAGGTGAGGGCACATGGAGGAGCTCAGTATCAATGGTACCACCAGGGTTGTTGAATAAAAACAAGATAGGCCAATAAAAGCATAGGGTTCTCTAAAGGGAAATGAAGACCCTGAGTTCCCAGCTCTTTCTCTGAGAATGCTGTCTCTAAGGTCATCCTGCACTACCTCCCTTCCCTCAGCCCCACCCCTCCCTGCCCACACTCTTTGCCCCTTTGGAGGTGCCATTAAAGACAGAGCACTTGCTTAGAAAGACCAAGAGTCTGATCCCAAAAGATAAATTTTTGTTTTTAAAACTCTAAGCAAAAAAAGCCCCACACATAGTAAATGCCTAATATTGATGTAATCTGGGGAAGAAAAACACAAGGAGCATCACTTATCATGGCTTAAACTCAAACCACAACAAAAGTGCCTATCAAAAATGAACATAAGTGAAAGTATGTACAAAAAAAGTCTAGTATTTAAAGTGTCTGGTCTCAGACCCATAACAGTCTACCTTCTCTTGAGGTTATAAAAATTCCATTAGCTAAAGGAACCAGCTTCCCTCCTTCCAGATGTGGCTCTTTCTTATTAACTAAAGAACACCTCTGTGAACATGATTTGAGGGACAGTCCCTACCTTTCCACTCTAGTAGGAATGGTCTGTGTGGGCTAGGAACAGGGCCCCTTTAGGGTATTTGTGACCACTGCACAAGCTGACTTTTCACTGGATGATTCTGAAGAGATGCCAAAAGGATTTGATTTGAGTGCGTGTGCTGTAACTGAACGCCAAGGCATAAAGTTCACATGTGATGGATTGGTTCAGGGGTCAATGCCAGCTTCACTGGGTGTGTTACGGATCTTGCAACATGAATGGATTCATGCTGCAAAGTTTGACAGCGGCGGCGCCAGAAGATAAAATTACAAGATCATTTATGAGAGCTGGGCTTGCTGGAAAAACAGGAGAATACATGGCTGGCCAAGATCTTTCAAGATCAGGCAGGTACTGACAATGGCTTCATCTTGGATGTTCATTCCCCTCCAAAACAGCAGCAGTTAGGCACACTTACAGCAGCAAATCAGGCCAACCATCTCTGGCCACATGCTTGGTTTTCAGGTGCCTTCGGGCCTAGCTTATCAGAAGGCTGATGGCTCATCAGCAAGGCAGCACACCATGAGAAACAGTGCCTGTGAAGAGGGTGAGGACCTACTATCCATCCACTCTTTGAGAGAGGAGAGTGTTGGCTTTGAACTAGCTTGAGACGTGTGTTAGCTAATAAGAGAAATTTGTTAAAGTAAGACTCATCCAAGATTGGCACAGGTTGCCAAGGAGGGCTATTCTGGGACAACGTAAGAAATTTAAATTGAACATGATTTCATAACGAAAAGATTTAAGTATTTGAGGCTTAAGGAAGAAAACCTTCCTTTTCTTCTGGATAATCTGTGCAGCTATTGTTTTTTTCAGGTTTATGAAGCTATTAATTTCACATTTTCACATGAGTAATTTGGTCTTCTTTTCCTTTTCTTGCTATCAGGCTGTAAAGAAGACTAGTTACATGTGTGTTGGCATCATAAATGTCTTTTCCTGATCAATTTGAAAAGTTCAGAATCCAAAAACCATTCTTTTCTCTCTAGATCTGATTATATGGAAATAGGAGGCCTTTGATTTCTGAAAACTTGAATTCTTAGGTTTTCGTGACTGTGATTGGTCAGCTTACTGCATCCTTGCAGTAGCTAACAAAGCCAAGGTCACATGGTCAGAAATACCTCTGCTTGAAGTGAGCCGTTGAATGGCCCTTGCTCTGACTGTGTGTGCAGGGGAAATCATGGCCCCAGGAGGGCCAGACTGGACCCACTTGTGTAGTATCTTAGTCAAGGCTGTGCTTGGCTTCTTTGTCCGCACTGCCCTCACCAACCCAACTTCTGGGCAGCCTCCCGACTTTTCCCAGGCAGGCTGTAGGCTCTTCCCTTACTGATTCTTTAAAGAGGCAGCCTAGGGAAGTCAAAACAGCAGAGGATTGGGAGCCAGGAGCCAGGAGCCAGGGCTCAAGTTCTCGCCTTGGCACTAGTTGGTTGTATGGCCATCAATTCTTGATGTGACGTCTTAGTTCATTTGTCTGTGAAACTGAGAGGCTTACCTCTGTACTTTCTAAGGAGCTTTAAGTTTAAATTTCCTGTGATCCAGTGCTTCCAAGTTTGTCTGTGTTCGTGGACTATAGCCTGCTTCCTTTTCCTGTCCCTCCCACTATTGTAGAACTTACTTAACCAAAGGTGTATTTTTGGAGACAGCAAATGAGAAGGTGCGGGGTCTGTGAGGTGTGCTAGAGATGAGTAGACATTTAGACATGGAATTAATTAAGATTTCCACCAGCATCACAGCTTAGAGGCAGGAAGGGCTGCTCTGCCCTTTTACATCCACACCTCATGCTGCCATTTGTGGCTTCTTCTCCCCTTCTAGTCTATCCTGAGTGTTCATTCTAATTTTATTCCACATGGATAAAAATGTTGAGAGGAGGCCGAGTTCACAGTAGGATTTTAGACAGCCCTTGAGCATTTCTCAAGTATGACACGTATTTCTTCTTAGGCTTATGGGATAATGTATGATGTATTATGCCTAATTCTGTTTTCGGGGGCTTACAGTCAAGTTGGGGAGATAAGACAGGTACACATGTATTAGTTTCACCTTCATGTTTCAAACAAAATTATGAGTCACTAAGCCTAGTTTTTTTCAGGTTGATTAAAAAAATCCATAGCAAACTTGGGGAGACCTCTGCTGCCCTTAGGTGGGTTTATTCCTGACTGTGGTTCAGAAGAAATCACTAAAGGCTGGTAGAGATTATGAAGATGATATTGATGCTGACATTGAGTTCTTTTGCTTTTCTTCTGGGAAAAAACAACTTGCTTCATTCATCAAACATTAAGGTGTACCATATGCCAGACAGTTTTTTAGGCCTGAGATATAAAATCTTTAGAGCCAGACACAGACTTGGGTTCAAATCTGGTCATCCTCTTGATTTACGTGAATTTGGCAAGTTTTTCCTCTTCCTAAGCCTTAGGTTTCTCCTCTTCACAGTGGGGGATAGCATTGCCTCCCTTAAATATTATAAATATTAAATGAGATAAATTATATATATATATGCACGCCTAGTACTTGGAAGGCATTCAATAAGTGGTAGCTAGTGTTTAAAAATACAGTCCCCAGCTCCAGGGATCCTAAGTATAGTGGTGGCGACAACATACAGAGTTGTAATCTTATGGAAATCCTGGCCTGTTTTCAGTGGAGCCTCACTGGTCATGCTTGGTGTCAGGTGAATACTGGTCCTTGCTTTTCTGCATCTTTTGTGTCGGGGTCAACACGATGGTTGTTTACTGCCTATGAACGTTTGTAACAGGTTGGCCAATGTCCACAGTAGGGCGTGGTCGCCTTTTCATCATCTTCCCGTTTGACTGCCAGTGGAGAGAAGAGGTGGAGAAGGATTTTTTGGCCTCATTGTGGAATCCTTTTTAATGCACTCATTTTAAGTGGCAATTTCAAGACACTTGCCTTCTTGCAGGAATTCACAAGCTCAGCAGATGGGCCAGATAAGAGAAAGTGGCGCTTTCTTTTCTTAATGAACTCTCCCAGCACTTGCTGCACCTACTGGTTCTTTCTGCTAGTGCAGACCTCACTCTGCAGGGGGATGCAGTGACAGTCCCGTATAGAGAGGATGAACCTGATGTGGCCTATCGAGTTTTAGGCTAAGTCCTTTACATGCATTATTTAATCTATCATACTATTGTAATCCCCACTTTACAAATGAGGAAACTGAGGCCTAGAGAGGAAATAATGTGTCTATGGTCACATAGTTTAGAAGGTGGGGAGCCAGGATTTAATTCCAGGCCTAACTCAGTAAATTCTCACCCCTGGACTCAGTTGGGAAACTTAGAAAACTCATGTACACATGCTTAAATACCTACCTACTTACATATGCCTAAACCCCAGTCCCACAGATCCTGATTTAATTGGTAGCCTGGGGTAGGGTTCTGGTGTCAGCATTTAAACAAACCTTCTTGTATGATTCTAAAATGCAGCTGGGGTGAGAACCTTTGGCTTAACTCCAAAGTCACACTACACCACGTTTCTACCCAAATAACAGATTTTCCTCCCATTAAAGTGTCAAGAAGTGCTTCCCCAACCATATTTTAGAAACAGGAAGTTTCTGGACAGGTCTGAACTTTTGGGGAATTTTTAATCACTTCCCTTACTCCTGTCAGTGGATAAGCATTTTTATGCTTCCGTGGCCCATAGAGCTCAGAAGGAATAGTTATTACAAATTCCAAGGGAAGAAAGAGATCTGAAAAGATCTTGGATCCTCGTTGTTCTGCATCTCATTCATCAGTCAGAAATGCTCCCTGACTGCCCATCATTTCTGGAGGAGATTTTGGCTGACATTCAGCCTCTTCTCACCCACTTTGCTTGGTGATTTCCTCTTGGGTCTCCTGAACTTCGGTTGAATTTCTGTGGTCCATGTGGTTACCACAGGGAACAGTATATGGTCCTTAGAGGACAAGAGCTGCAGGATGTGTCTGGATGGTCTTTTGACTTAGCATGACATGCCCTTGGAAACAGATCCAGTCATTGACACAGTCCCATAGCGTAACTGCCGCTCTACTTCCACAGATACTGTAAAACTCGGTTCCAACAAAAATCTCCTGTCAGGGTGTCAGGCCATGGCTCTTAGGAACTAGCCCTTAATGTGCACAAGGGCAGTCTGTGCTGGTTCTTTATGTCCTTTGCCATTTCTAAGAATTTTCTTCTTTTCTACATTTAAAAGGAAACTTTTGAAAAACCGAATGTTTTTAGCTAGAAGGCAATATTTCCAAATCTTTGGAAGATTATTCAGTGAAACACACTCTTGGGGATTAAAGGTAACTTCCAGCTGGGTTGGCAAGTTACTTTGGGCATCAACGTATCTTTTAGGAAAACTCTTGAAATTGAAAAAACAGTATACGTAGTGTTTTATTTTTGTTTTTTAAAATTGATGTAAGGGGCTTCCCTGGTGGTGCAGTGGTTGAGAGCCCGCCTGCCGATGCAGGGGACACGGGTTCGTGCCCCGGTCTGGGAAGATCCCACATGCTGCGGAGTGGCTGGGCCCGTGAGCCATGGCCGCTGAGCCTGCGTGTCCGGAGACCACAACAGTGAGAGGCCCGCATACCACAAAAAAAAGAAAATTGATGTAAGGATACATAAGACATTATTAAGTTTTTATTACTAGAGAATAGGATGAGGAAGTGTGGGAGATACTTATTTTCACTTCATATTCTCCTATAAAAATAACTACCACAATAGTGACAAGTAATATTTCTTTCTTTGTGCTTGATCATATGCTATTTCCCATACTGCATTTATCATTTACTATTCAGAATAACCTTATAAGAACTACTGTTCTAGTTGGGATGCATTCAGCTATAAGGAACACAAGACTGGCTTAAACAACAGAGCTTTATTACCTTAGATTATAAGAAATTCCATGGTAGAATGGCTCCATGGATGATAAACTCAGAAACCTCAGGATCTGGTATTTCAGTCTTTTTGCTCTGCCATTGTCAGCATGGCAGGTGGTCCTTAAGCAAGCTCCCCTCATAGCCCCAAGATGACTGCCTATCACATCCACAAGTGGCAACATCCTGTCTCTTTCCCAATGTATCTCTTGTTGTAAACCTTTCCCAGAAGCCTCGCACTTCCCAAGACAGTACACACAATTGCTTCACATGCCCATGCCTACGCCAACCATCCATTGAGAGGAGAAAGGGACCACCATGGTTGGCTTCATTGCCTTCAAACTTCGTTGCCTCCCTGGAGCATATGGAGAAAGAAGGTAGAGAACTTAAAAAAATCAGGGTTGTGAGAGCAGATTTGAACCAGAGAAAAAACATTTTCAAGCCCCCGTCCAGACATTGCTACCACTAAAAGTATTTATAAGGAATTTGCATTGATATGCATCAAAATTGCCCCAGGCTTCCTTATGGACAGTAGGAATTGTCCCCTCTTGTCATCAGGATGAGAATTCTGTTACAAATAAGGAAGGGATGGGTTATATTACTAACTGTCTGCTATGCTACTATTAGCCAAATGTTTACAGATGAGGAAACTGAGGGTAAGAGAGGTCTGGTAAGTTCCCCAAGGACACATGGTTAAAGCATAGTAGAGCTGAGCCTTGAAATTAGATATGCTTACCCCAAAGCCTATCGATGCTTTTCAGTAAAAGGATCTTATTGGCTTTATTCAATGATTCATGTTTCAGGTAGCATCCAATCTAGCAGACAGACAAAAACTCCAAAGAGCCGTACAAAATGAAAGAAGGAAGCAGGAACAAGGAAGTTATACTCGGCAAAAGTGAGTTGGTTATTGCAGTGTTACTTTCCTTTAGGGGATAGAAGGGCTCTGTCACTCAGAGTACCTGGCTAGTGCTGATCAGGTGATTCCTGGTTGACTGGTTTAAGAGTCCATTTCTGGGGGAGCCGAAACTATAATTAAGTCTTGATTTGGTGATGTGGGGCTTAGCATAAGCAATTCCATTTGGGCCTGTTGTCTTTTCTTTTAACACCATTATGATAGACTGCCTCTATTGTGTGCTATCAAATACTGCCTCTCTCTCAACATGTATTGCTTTACAAATAATTAAAACAATGGGTTTTGTTTTTGTTTGTTTTTTTTAAAGAATTATGCTTATAAGGCTCAGTTAGTTCTAACCGTGGCTCCTCTAGTCTAGGAACTTGGGGAAACCACTTAAACTTTTGGGACTTAGTTTCCATTTTGCTAAAATGAGAGTGCTCAGCTAGATAAGAGCAAGATCTTTCCTAGCTCTAAATTCTGTAAGGATATGGTTCTCGTGTGAAAAATCATTCAGAGTCGAGATTTTTTAAAAAGCTTCAGTTGTGCAAATAATGTCATCCATGAAAAATCTGGTAGAAAGTATTTTTATATAAAATGCACCTGCTTATTTGCCACCAGTGCAGATGGTGGTATGTAACCCTTCACCATGGGGGGTTGGAGCTGATGTCCTAGGATGGTTTTTCTTCTCTCTTCTCTCTTTCATGGTGCTATCTCTTCCAAGGACTCAGCCCACCAGGCACAAAGATGCCAGGAAGCCCATCTGCTAGTGGCTGTGAGCTAACAACTGCTCCACAATACCCATCCAAAACCTTGATTGTGTTTTTGGAAGGATGATCCAAGTGAGCAGATGAGGTTACTTGTATCTAGGAAATCTGCCCTCTAGAGCAAATGTATACTGCTTGCCTCCCTGTGACCTCCAGATCAACCTTCTCAAACTGCCTTCCAAGGCCTTGGAGAAAGGTGAGAGTAAAGACAACTAGCTCACCCAGCGTTAATGGATAGAGTAAAGGCATAAGCAGTAGGAGAGACAAAGGAAGGAGATGAGGTCTGCATATGTGTGTATTTTTTTTCTCATTTCTAGAAAACAAGGAGGAATATATAGGTCAGGGGAGAGAAAGGTTTGAAAGTTTTATTTAGACCAATCTGAGAATTTGAAATTGAAATGCTAGGCATCAGCAAGGCAGTATTACCATTTGCTGAGGAACTTTTGATGTTGAAATACCTGCAGACTTTACCATTAGACAGATATAACATTGTACAACTCTTCAAGTTCTGGAAATGGTGGAACATGTTAATTGATAGCAAAGATGTCTTTAGAATCACCGTTTATACCACAGCTAAATACACATTGTCTCTATGTCAAAAATAATCATAAATTAAATAGTTAATAGCAGATAACAAGCAAGACTTGGTGTAAACTTTATTGAATTTATTTGATTGCCTCATGTTAGAGCCAGTAGGAGTCAGGCACATATCCCAAGAATTAAAAGAGAAAATTATCCATGTTTGTAATTCTTCCAGCTATTATTATGGAGGAGGAGACCCTATGCATGGAGAGAAAGTTTTAAAAACATATAAAAGTAGCAACCCACAATAAAATCAGTGTTGAAAGTGCAATTTAAGGAGATGGTTCTCTCAGTGTCTCTGACAAAGAAGGGGTTTGGGAGATCCTTTGTTCTGAGTGACTGGCAAGGTTCTTGTCACTTTGTATGTGAGTTGCAGGTAGGCTTCCAAATCTGAACCCTGAGCCAGGCACAGCTGCCATGAGATGTATTTCACAGGAACAGATAACACTCACAGTTGAGTCAATTCACGACTAGTCATTCCAGGAGACTTAAAGCAAGCACGTGCGTTTGGATCAAATTATCCAGGTAGTTGCTTTGATTTCCATGTTACCTCTCATACAAATTAAGACAAAATTCTTTAGGGGATGGAAGAAATAAGATGTGTACCAAATCCCGTCTGAGATGCGTTGACATTCTCCTGGACCAGTCAAGACTTTGGATTCTGGCCCTCCTTGAAAGTCATGGCCCATGACACATGCAAAGTTCTCCTTCAGTCAAACCGGGGTGGTCCTTCAAAGACTCAGAGGAGGCAGCTGCCATCCAGAAGGTCCTTTTGAATTGCAGAATTCTAGACACTTACACCTCTTAATACAACACCAAAGACAGCTTGGCTGTCACACAGCCTCCAATGTGCTGGTACAACTGTGAAGAAGCTAACTTTGGCATCCATAGATCATGAAGGCTTCATCTCTGCTTCTCTCAGAATAGCTTTTCATCAGGAAACTCTTCACATCTCTCAAAACAAATGCAGGAAAAAGGGAAGCAAACATAAACGGGTGCTTTGAATCTTTGGGTTTTGATATATGGCTACCACGTGTGGAATTGATCACTTCTGGTTTATGAACAGCTTGGTGTGTTAGAAAGAGCAGTAGACAGGGAGGTGGAGCAATTTGGATTCCAGGTCCAGCCTTGTCTACAGCTCATGAGTCATTTAGTTTAGCTTCTTTGACCTTGGTTTCCTCATCTGTAAAATGAGAGGGTTTGGCCAGACTATCTTTGACCTAATGAGTCTACGAAAAGTGAATATTGGAAGCACATGTTCACCTTCTCCAGTTACCAGCTGTGAGATGTGACTGGAACAAATGGCACTAACTGTCGAAACATTTTGGGCTGAAGGGGAAGCATTCTGAAGTGGGACAAGGGCACCTCGTGTTGCAACCTGGAGCCAGTCAACTCTCCAAGGCTGGGCCAACCTTTGCTTCTGCCTCCTACCCCCACTTGTTTTAGCTGAACCAGAAGGGACTCACCTAAGGATAAAAAAAATCTGAATCGATATATTTTGAAAGCTTTATGAACAGTTATAAATCAGATGCTTGCCCCAAATTTAAACTTTATTTCCTGCAACTGTTCTAAGATTGCTGTCTAGCTCACAAGTCTCAAAGATGACCCAATCTCCCAATTTAAAATTGTCTTCTTTGAGTAAATACTAGGTAATATCAGAGTTCAAACTCCCTATCAGGACCATATTTCTTTCCTCAAGGAAACCCCCTTCTACCTCCCCTTCTTCCCTTCTCTTCTGGTAGGGGGAAGCTTATTTTTCTTGAACATGGCAGTTGGGAGAGGGGTCCTTGGACTGAGCTGTCCTCAGGATCCTCTCTGACCTCTGCTGAGTTGTGTTTATCCCACCTGGTCACAGGCAACCTGTATTGGTTTCTATCAGATGTGGCTGATCCCACCTGGACTTTTGGGACCTCATGTTAACATCTGGTACTTTGCCATTAATTTTGGATTTGAAGTATGGACACTTTGTGGATTTATTTGTTTGAACTCCAGGCCATGTTTGATCTACCAGTCTTTCAGTATATGTTCTTCAGCTTGGGGAATAGGAACTTCTGTATTTCCTCCATGCCACCCAAAACCTTGGGGAATCAGTGATACTGTATTGGGTTCTCACTCTTTGCCAAATTCTTCCATGTTACAGTTTCTAATCTACTTCAGCCTTCTCTACCCAACTCCACATTAGTTCAGGACTTTGGTAAGGTTGTTTCCTCTCAGATTTCTAAATAGGAAACTGACTAAAAGCCCTTGCTACTAAGGCTCATTGTGAAAAATGCAGTAATTAATTAGTGGTTATTGGCATAGATGGGGAAGATGCAAGTGGTTGCCCTTGTGCTCTGTATTTGCCATCATAACTTCTGCCTTCACAGCACAGTAGCTCTTGTCTTTGAATTGACATCATTTCCCAACTGAGGCTGGTAAATACATATAGGGCATGACCTAGAGCAGTGTTGCTTAAACATTATCGTGCACATAATCACCTGGAGGGCTTAGATTGCTGGGCTCCACCCTCTGTTTCTGATTCTTTAAGTCTGGAGTGGAGCCTAAGATGTTGTGTCTCTAACAAGTTCTCAGATGGTACTGATGCTGCTGGTCTGGAACCACACTGACCTAGAATCTTCAGGTTCTAGTGCTGTATACAGATAGATTGTGGTAAAAAGCAATGCGATTTCTAGGTGCAATTTTGTGCTCAGAAACCTAAAGATAAATAGTTTTTCAATCTGAGAGATATTACTGTGGTCTGAATAGAGAATAAGTATTTAAAACTTAATGGATGAGTCTTTATATTATTACATTATATATTTTCTAATGATTTCTGTCTTTTCCCTTGATACGTTGTTTAGATTACTAACCTGATTGACCCTGCCGTGAAGGTAGTTATAACCAAGCTGGGATTTGAGTTACTAAAAGGGCTTTTTCTAATTTTGCATGTGTCTAAAATGCCTAGGATAGCTCTAAGCTCAGATCTCAGTCCCTCCAGGCTCACTGCTTTCAGGTAGAGGGATCAAGAGAGAGCAAGGGCCAGCATATCTGTGGCACAGGCATAATATATTAGCTTTTTCTTGTATTGTTTCCTGTCTCTTTTTTTTTTTTTTTTTTTTTCAATTTTTTTTTTTATTGGAGTATAATTGCTTTACAATGGTATGTTAGTTTCAGCTTCACAACAAAATGAATCAGTTATATATATACATATATTCCCATATCTCTTCCCGCTTGCGTCTCCCTCCCTCCCACCCTCCCTATCCCACCCCTCCAGGCGGTCACAAAGCACCGAGCTGATCTCCCTGTGCTATGCGGCTGCTTCCCACTAGCTATCTACCTTACGTTTGGTAGTGTATATATGTCCATGCCTCTTTATCGCTTTGTCACCGTTTACACTTCCCCCTCCCCATAGCCTCAAGTCCATTCTCTAGTAAGTCTGTGTCTTTATTCCTGTTTCACCCCTAGGTTTTTCATGACTTTTTTTTTTTAAATTCCATATATATGTGTTAGCATACGGTATTTGTCTCTCTCTTTCTGACTTACTTCACTCTGTATGACAGACTCTAGGTCTATCCACCTCATTACAAATAGCTCAATTTCATCTCTTTTTATGGCTGAGTAATATTCCATTGTATATATGTGCCACATCTTCTTTATCCATTCATCCGATGATGGACACTTAGGTTGTTTCCATCTCTGGGCTATTGTAAATAGAGCTGCAATGAACATTTTGGTACATGACTCTTTTTGAATTATGGTTTTCTCAGGGTATATGCCCAGTAGTGGGATTGCTGGGTCATATGGTAGTTCTATTTGTAGCTTTTTAAGGAACCTCCATACTGTTTTCCACAGTGGCTGTATCAATTTACATTCCCACCAACAGTGTAAGAGGGTTCCCTTTTCTTCACACCCTCTCCAGCATTTATTGTTTCTAGATTTTTTGATGATAGCCATTCTGACTGGTGTGAGATGATATCTCATTGTAGTTTTGATTTGCATTTCTCTCATGATTAGTGATGTTGAGCATTCTCTCATGTATTTGTTGGCACTCTGTATATCTTCTTTGGAGAAATGTCTATTTAGGTCTTCTGCCCATTTTTGGATTGGGTTGTTTGTTTTTTTGTTATTAAGCTGCATGAGCTGCTTATAAATTTTGGAGATCAATCCTTTGTCAGTTGCTTCATTTGCAAATATTTTCTCCCATTCTGAGGGTTGTCTTTTGGTCTTCTTTATGGTTTCCTTTGCTGCGCAAAAGCTTTTAAGTTTCATTAGGTCCCATTTGTTTACTCTTGTTTTTATTTCCATTACTCTAGGAGGTGGGTCAGAAAGAATCTTGCTGTGATTTATGTCGTAGAGTGTTCTGCCTATGTTTTCCTCTAAGAGTTTGATAGTTTCTGGCCTTAAATTTAGGTCTTTAATCCATTTTGAGCTTATTTTTGTGTATGGTGTTAGGGAGTGATCTAACTTCATACTTTTACATGTAGCTGTCCAGTTTTCCCAGCACCACTTATTGAATAGGCTGTCCTTTCTCCACGGTACATTTCTGCCTCCTTTGTCAAAGATAAGGTGACCATATGTGAGTGGGTTTATCTCTGGGCTTTCTATCCTGTTCCATTGATCTATCTTTCTGTTTTTGTGCCAGTACCATACCGTTTTGATAACTGTAGCTTTGTAGTATAGTCTGAAGTCTGGGAGCCTGATTCCTCCAGTTCCTTCTTTCGTTCTCAAGATTGCTTTGGCTATTCGGGGTCTTTTGTGTTTCCATACAAATTGCAAAATTTTTTGTTCTAGTTCTGTGAAAAATGCCAGTGGTAGTTTGATAGGGATTGCATTGAATCTATAGATTGCTTTCGGTAGTAGAGTCATTTTCACAATGTTGATTCTTCCAATCCAAGAACATGGTATATCTCTCCATCTATTTGTATCATCTTTAATTTCTTTCATCAGTGTCTTATAATTTTCTGCATACAGATCTTTTGTCTCCTTAGGTAGGTTTATTCCTAGATATTTTATTCTTTTTGTTGCAATGGTAAATGGGAGTGTTTTCTTGATTTCACTTTCAGATTTTTCATCATTAGTATATAGGAATGCCAGAGATTTCTGTGCATTAATTTTGTATCCTGCCACTTTACCAAATTCATTGATTAGCTCTAGTAGTTTTCTGGTAGCATCTTTAGGGTTCTCTATGTATAGGATCATGTCATCTGCAAACAGTGACAGCTTTACTTCTTCTTTTCCGATTTGGATTCCTTTTATTTCCTTTTCTTCTCTGATTGCTGTGGCTAAAACTTCCAAAACGATGTTGAATAAGAGTGGTGAGAGTGGGCAACCTTGTCTTGTTCCTGATCTTAGAGGAAATGCTTTCAGTTTTTCGCCATTGAGGATGATGTTTGCTGTGGGCTTGTCATATATGGCCTTTATTATGTTGAGGAAAGTTCCTTCTATGCCTACTTTCTGCAGGGTTTTTATCATAAATGGGTGTTGAATTTTGTCAAAAGCTTTCTCTGCATCTATTGAGATGATCATATGGTTTTTCTCCTTCAGTTTGTTAATATGGTTTATCACATTGATAGATTTGCGTATATTGAAGAATCCTTGCATTCCTGGAATAAACCCCACTTGATCATGGTGTATGATCCTTTTAATGTGCTGTTGGATTCTATTTGCTAGTATTTTGTTGAGGATTTTTGCATCTATGTTCATCAGTGATATTGACCTGTAGTTTTCTTTCTTTGTGACATCCTTGTCTGGTTTTGGTATCAAGGTGATGGTGGCCTCGTAGAAGGAGTTTGGGAGTGTTCCTCCCTCTGCTATATTTTGGAAGAGTTTGAGAAGGATAGGTGTTAGCTCTTCTCTAAATGTTTGATAGAATTCGCCTGTGAAGCCATCTGGTCCTGGGCTTTTCTTTGTTGGAAGATTTTTAATCACAGTTTCAATTTCAGTGCTTGTGATTGGTCTGTTCATATTTTCTATTTCTTCCTGATTCAGTCTTGGCAGGTTGTGCATTTCTAAGAATTTGTCCATTTCTTCCAG
Organism: Aethalodelphis obliquidens; assembly: GCF_003676395.1. Taxonomy (NCBI): domain Eukaryota; kingdom Metazoa; phylum Chordata; class Mammalia; order Artiodactyla; family Delphinidae; genus Aethalodelphis; species Aethalodelphis obliquidens. The sequence continues at coordinate 73,809,157 of NW_020837948.1, forward strand.
ATTGTCCATTTTATTGGCATAGAGTTGCTTGTAGTAATCTCTCATGATCTCTTTTATTTCTGCAGTGTCAGTTGTTACCTCTCCTTTTTCATTTCTAATTCTATTGATTTGAGTCTTCTCCCTTTTTTTCTTGATGAGTCTGGCTAGTGGTTTATCTATTTTGTTTATCTTCTCAAAGAACCAGCTTTTAGTTTTATTGATCTTTGCTATTGTTTCCTTCATTTCTTTTTCATTTATTTCTGATCTGATTTTTATGATTTCTTTCCTTCTGCTAGCTTTAGGGTTTTTTTGTTCTTCTTTCTCTAATTGCTTGAGGTGCAAGGTTAGGTTGTTTATTCGAGATGTTTCCTGCTTCTTAAGGTGGGCTTGTATTGCTATAAACTTCCCCCTTAGAACTGCTTTTGCTGCATCCCACAGGTTTTGGGTCGTTGTGTCTCCATTGACATTTGTTTCTAGGTATTTTTTGATTTCCTCTTTGATTTCTTCAGTGATCACTTCATTATTAAGTAGTGTATTGTTTAGCCTCCATGTGTTTGTATTTTTTACAGATCTTTTCCTGTAATTGATATCTAGTCTCATGGCGTTGTGGTCAGAAAAGATACTTGATACAATTTCAATTTTCTTAAATTTACCAAGGCTTGATTTGTGACCCAAGATATGATCTATCCTGGAGAATGTTCCATGAGCACTTGAGAAAAATGTGTATTCTGTTGTTTTTGGATGGAATGTCCTATAAATATCAATTAACTCCATCTCGTTTAATGTATCATTTAAAGCTTGTGTTTCCTTATTTATTTTCATTTTGGATGATCTGTCCATTGGTGAAAGTGGGGTGTTAAAGTCCCCTACTATGAATGTGTTACTGTCGATTTCCCCTTTTATGGTTGTCAGTATTTGCCTTATGTATTGAGGTGCACCTATGTTGGGTGCATAAATATTTACAATTGTTATGTCTTCCTCTTGGACCGATCCCTTGATCATTATGTAGTGTCCTTCTTTGTCTCTTCTAATAGTCTTTGTTTTAAAGTCTCTTTTGTCTGATATGAGAATTGCTACTCCAGCTTTCTTTTGGTTTCCATTTGCATGAAATACCTTTTTCCATCCCCTTACTTTCAGTCTGTATGTGTCTCTAGGTCTGAAGTGGGTCTCTTGTAGACAGCAAATATATGGGTCTTGTTTTTGTATCCATTCAGCCAATCTGTGTCTTTTGGTGGGAGCATTTAGTCCATTTACATTTAAGGTAATTATCGATATGTGTGTTCCTATTCCCATTTTCTTAATTGTTTTGGGTTCGTTATTGTAGGTCCTTTCCTTCTTTTGTGTTTCTTGCCTAGAGAAGTTCCTTTAGCAGTTGTTGTAGAGCTGGTTTGGTGGTGCTGAACTCTCTCAGCTTTTGCTTGTCTGTAAAGGTTTTAATTTCTCCATCAAATCTGAATGAGATCCTTGCTGGGTAGAGTAATCTTGGTTGCAGGTTTTTCTCCTTCAACACTTTCAATATGTCCTGCCACTCCCTTCTGGCTTGCAGAGTTTCTGCTGAAAGATCAGCTGTTAACCTTATGGGGATTCCCTTGTGTGTTATTTGTTGTTTTTCCCTTGCTGCTTTTAATATGTTTTCTTTGTATTTAATTTTTGACAATTTGATTAATATGTGTCTTGGCGTATTTCTCCTTGGATTTATCCTGTATGGGACTCTCTGTGCTTCCTGGACTTGATTAATGATTTCTTTTCCCATATTAGGGAAGTTTTCAACTATAATCTCTTCAAATATTTTCTCAGTCCCTTTCTTTTTCTCTTCTTCTTCTGGAACCCCTATAATTCGAATGTTGGTGCGTTTAATGTTGTCCCAGAGGTCTCTGAGACTGTCCTCAGTTCTTTTCATTCTTTTTTCTTTATTCTGCTCTGCAGTAGTTATTTCCACTATTTTATCTTCCAGGTCACTTATCCGTTCTTCTGCCTCAGTTATTCTGCTATTGATCCCATCTAGAGTACTTTTAATTTCATTTATTGTGTTGTTCATCGTTGCTTGCTTCATCTTTAGTTCTTCTAGGTCCTTGTTAACTGATTCTTGCAATTTGTCCATTCTGTTGTCCATTCTATCTCCAAGATTTTGGATCAACCTTACTATCATTATTCTGAATTCTTTTTCAGGTAGACTGCCTATTTCCTCTTCATTTGTTAGGTCTGGTAGGTTTTTATCTTGCTCCTTCATCTGCTGTGTGTTTTTCTGTCTTTTCATTTTGCTTATCTTACTGTGTTTGGGGTCTCCTTTTTTGCAGGCTGAAGGTTCGTAGTTCCTGTTGTTTTTTGTGTCTGTCCCCAGTGGCTAAGGTTGGTTCAGTGGGTTGTGTAGGCTTCCTGGTGGAGGGTACTAGTGCCTGTGTTCTGGTGTATGAGGCTGGATCTTGTCTTTCTGGTGGGCAGGTCCACGTCTGGTGGTGTGTTTTGGGGTGTCTGTAGACTTACTATGATTTTGGGCAGCCTCTCTGCTAATGGGTGGGGTTGTGTTCCTGTCTTGCTAGTTGTTTGGCATAGGATGTCCAGCACTGTAGCTTGCTGGTCGTTGAGTGAAGCTGGGTGCTGGCGTTGAGATGGAAATCTCTGGGAGATTTTTGCTGTTTGCTATTATGTGCAGCTGGGAGGCCTCTTGTGGACCAGTGTCCTGAAGTTGGCTCTCCCACCTCAGAGGCACAGCACTGAGTCCTGGCTGCAGCACCAAGAGCCTTTCATCCACAGGGCTCCTTAATTTGGGATGATTCGTTGTCTATTCAGGTATTCCACAGATGCAGGGTATATCAAGTTGATTGTGGAGCTTTAATCCGCTGCTTCTGAGGCTGCTGGGAGAGATTTCCCTTTCTCTTCTTTGTTCTGACAGTTCCCAGGGGCTCAGCTTTGGATTTGGCCTTGCCTGTGCGTGTAGGTCGCCGGAGGGCGTCTGTTCTTTGCTCAGACAGGACGAGGCCAAAGGAGCCACTGATTCGGAGGCTCTGGCCCACCCAGGCCGGGGGGTAGGGAGGGTCACGGAGTGCGGGGCGGGCCCGCGGCGGCAGAGGCCGGCGCGACGCTGCAGCCTGAGGCGCGCCGTGCGCTCTCCCGGGGAGCCGTCCCTGGATCCCGGGACCCCGGCAGTGGCGGGCTGCACAGGCCCCGCAGAAGGGCGTGCGGCTAGCGACCTGTGTTCGCACACAGGCCCCCCGGCGGCGGCAGCAGCGGCCCTAGCGTCCCATGTCCGTCTCTGGGCTCCGCACTCCCAGCCGCGGCTCGCGCCCGTCCCCGGAGCCCCCCCAAGCAGCGCTCTCAATCCCCTCTCCTCGCGCACCAGGAAACAAAGAGGGACGTAAAAGTCTCTTGCCTCTTCGGCAGGTCCTGACTTTTCCCCGGACTCTCTCCCGGCCAGCCGCGGCGCACCAACGCCCTGCAGGCTGTGTTCACGCCGCCAACCTCAGTCCTCTCCCGGCGCTCCGACAAAAGCCGGAGCCTCAGCTCCCAGCCCCGCCCGCCCCGGCGGGCGAGCAGACAAGCCTCTCGGCTGGTGAGTGCCAGTCGGCCCGATCCTCTGCGCTGGAATCTGTCCGCTTTGCCCTCCGCACCCCTGTTGCTGTGCTCTCCTCCACGGCTCCCAAGCTCCCCCACTCCGCCTCCCGAAGTCTCCACCCGCGAAGGGGCTTCCTAGTGTGTGGACACTTTTCCTCCTTCACAGCTCTCTCCCGCTGGTGCAGGACCCGTCCCTATCCTTTTGTCTCTGTTTAGTTTTTTCTTTTGCCCTAACCAGGTACGTGGGGGGTTCCTTGCCTTTTAGGAGGTCTGAGGTCTTCTGCCAGCGTTCAGTAGGTGTTCTGTAGGAGTTGTTCCACGCGTAGATGTATTTCTGGTGTATCTGTGGAGAGGAAGGTGATCTCCGCATCTTACTCTTCTGCCATCTTCCCGGAAGTCTCTCTGCCATCTTCCCGGAAGTCTGTTTCCCGTCTCTTATCTCCTATGTTTCAAACACAAACTTCTACTGAAACTTTCTTAAAAAAAAAATTAATAGCTTTATTTGCACACCATCAATTTCATCTACTTTAAGAAACAATTCAATTAATTTTAATGTATTTATAAAGTTTCAGAACTATCACCACTATCTAATTTTAGAACATTTTTATCATCCCCAAAAAATCCCCATGCCCATGTACAGGCACTTCTTTTTCCACGCTGCCCTAGGCAACCACTAATCTACTTTCTGTCTCTATACATTTGCCTTTACTGGACATTATGGAATCATGCAGTATGTGTTCTTTTGTGTCTGGCTTCTTTCACTGAGCACGCTGCTTTGGAGTTTCATCCATGTTGTAGCACGTATCAGTACTTCATCTGACTTCTACCAAATCTTCCTTTGATGCATGCACCTCTTTCTCTCCATTTCTGCTGTGACTCTTTTAGTCTAGGTCCTTGTTACTCAAATTGTAGTACAGACTGGACCAGTTGCATCAGCATCACCTGGGAGATACTCTATGCAGACACTCAATCACGATCTGCATTTTAACAAAATCCCCAGGGGGGTTGAGTGGACACTGTAGTTTGAGAAGAGCGGTCCTAGAAAAGCTCTTCACTTCTGGAGGGAGGCAATTGAGAGCAGCTTCCTGCTAACTTCTTGCCTCCAGTCCTCCCTGCAGAGCACCCAGCCTGCATACTGCTGTTTAGTCCTGAGATTAGGCATCAAATGCTAATCCCCACCTGCCATGCTCCATTTATTATACAGCATAAATGGTTTCCTATTAACTGTTTGAATGCTAAGTCCCCATCACTCAAATGTGATATTCAAGCTTTCTAAAACAACCTCTCCTTTACCTACAGAAGCTTCTCAATTTCAATGCTCCAGCAAAAGCTTTCAGTTTCTGACATGCCAGACTTCTCAGTCACCCTGATCACACTATGGTCAGCCTCAACTTCAAGGATCTTATCGAGCTGTTCTTCCCTCTGTCTACCCAATTCCGCCCACCCCTCCAAGGAGCAATTCAGGCACTATCCTTGCCTGCCCACCCTACACAGGATCTTTCTGACTCTACAGGTTCACATTGAACTTTACCCGTTCTAAGTTCTAAGAATACTTATTCAACATCTAATCCTGTGGTTACTCTGTTGATGCTCATAGTACGAACAATGATAATAATATCAATAATAATAATGATACTAAAGATTGCATAGCAGTTTGTAGTTTGTTACGGACTTTAACTTATCCCATTATGCTTATATTATCTAAATATCTTTTTGATATAAAAATATAATGTCTAGAGAATAAAGGTTATTTCTTGCAGGTCATTGGCATTGGTTACTAGGAGAGCCTTGGCCATAATACAGGTACTCCATGAATTCTGCAGGAATAAGTACCAGGCCAGAGGCAGGATTTTTAAGTTTCCCCAGAAGGGAAGAAATAATTCCAATAGAGCTTACATTTGGAAACTGTTAAGGACAAATGATAATAAAAATATAACTACTACTACTATATTGATTGTTATTAAATATTGTATGAGATCTTTTGTGTACAGTATCTTGTGTAATTTTCAACAGAACTCTAAGAAGTAAGCACTATTATTTAGTAAGGCACGCTTATTAACCCCTGTGGATAAGGAAACAGAGGCTCAAAGAAGTTGTGCAACTTATCTAAGACATACAGCAAATAAGTGCAGCGCTAAGACTCTGTTATGCGATCTCTCCATATTGAAAAAGGAATTTCACCAAGGGAGTACGGGGACATGAGGGGGATAACTAGGGTCTTAGAGGTCATAACTATTTTTCCGAGTCAGGAAGTGTTTCCACAGGCAATATTCCTGTTTTCATTGGAACACTGGTGAGATTTAGAGTCACTCGTGAATTTCCTCCTTTGCGTCAGAGAACATTCAAAGGGAACAACCCAACGGATACAGATGGACTCCACCAGTTTCCTAGGCCAAGTTCTTCTCGTTCTTTACTTGTTGTGAGTGGCCTAGGTGGGTTGGCTGCTCTGAATGTAATACCTTCGCTATAACTTCCTCGTTCGGTGACCAGAAGAACAAGCGAGACTCTGACAAGTCTCAGAGCTCTAGGAAGAAGGTAAACTACCTCATCCAGTCAGCTGCCTGCCCAGGTGTAATACATAACTTGCTTCTACTGAGTACCAATAAGTTTTCAATTTCATCAGACTACTCAAAACCTGAAAATGTTTATTTCCCTGCTCTGTGTTTACAGTTATTGCTTAGCAATTCTCACTTATTTTTTTTACAGTCCCTAGGTCACTAGACCAAAAAATATGAAGACTTCCTATAGCTCATAGCTTCAAATATGATTTTCATAAAGCTGCTCTCAGAGAAGTAGAATGGGGAAATATAGGAACTTGGAGCCAAGAGGGATGGCAGGACAATCCAGTTCTGAGGTCTCCAAAGGGCTCCTCAGAAGATGGTGTTCTGCGGAGGTCCTTGCCAGTCACCATAGGATGAGGGGAGTGTATTGGTATTCTGTGGTGCGTAACAAATCACCATAAGTTTAGCAGCTTAAAATGTCATCTATTTCAGTAGCTCACAGTTCTGTAGGTCAGAAGTCTGGCATAGCATGACTGAGTTCTCTGCTCAGGGCTGGACTCTGGGTGTTGGTTGGGCTGAGTTCTCATCCAGAGGCTCTGGGGAAAAGTCCACCTCCAAGTTCACTCCCGTTGTAGTCATAGGATCGAAGTCCCTGTTTCCTTGCTGGCTGTTAGAGGGGCTGCTCTTGGCTCCTAGAGACCACCTACATTCCTTGAAGAAGGTAGTCGTCTTCATCTTCAAGCCATCAATTATGTGTGGAATCTTTTTTGTGCTTCAAATCTCTGCTGTCATCTTTGACCATCAGCCAGAAAAAACTCACTCTTAAAGGGCTCATATGATTAGGTCAGGCCCACCCAGATAATATCCCTATCTTGAGTTCAGTGGATTTGGAATCTTAAATACATTTCCGAAATTCCTCCACAGCAGTACTCAGGTTAGTGTCTGATTGAATAACTAGGAGAAAGCGTGTGTACACTGGGACTGGGAATCTTGGGGCCCGTCTTAGAATTCTGCCTACCATATGAGTAATCTAGGTGGAGCTTTCTTGTAAGTTTTTCAATGAATAAACAGTTATCTGATTTAAATAATGATGTTGTATAGATCATGGGGTCCTCACTTTACCCCATGATCTATACTAAGTCTTTCATTTCACAGATGAGGAAGCTGAAGCCCAGAGAGGTTATGGCGTGTCAAGGAGACCCAGCTGGTTAGTGGTGGAGTTAGAACTGCAGGCCAGGCATTCGAACTCCTGGGCCACTGCTCTTTCCACAGCATCATACTGCTTTACGCTGAGAAAGCTGCCTTCACCATTTCTCATCATCACCTACCCTGTATTTCATATTAACGTAGTGAGTGCTCTCTATGATCCCTGAAAGGTGGTATTATTATTATTCCCTTAGGTTCTGTCTAACGCAAACCAGCATGAGTCCTTATCTCTGAATTGGGGTACTGCATGGAATGATTGTTGACATTGCTAGGAGAGGTAATTGATTTCCTGTAAGGATGCTTGCATGTTTCTTAGCTCCCCACAGGGTTCCTTTTCCTGCTCAGAGTCTTTCCCTGTGTACAGCAAGTGCTCCCACACAACTCAGGAAATGTCAGGAGCTGAGTTGGAGATATGGTTTTCAGGGCAAGAAATTTAGGAGAACACTGTGTTCTGTGATCTTTCCCTGAAGTCCAGCCTGTGCCATACACAAGGGCAGAGGCATTGCCAGCAAGCAGCCATTGACATATTCCACTGATCTTAACCTCCCAGGCATCAAGCACTCAGTGATTTCAGTCATTAAAATATACCATTAAATCTGCTCCCTGAAGAAATAGGATGACTGAGGCAGGGAGCATGAGAACATGTCTTCCCCAAACTCTGGGTTCTCATATTCACACTCATTGTTGCTGTTTCCTCCTGTCAAAATACATAATCCAAAAAAGTCATGAAAATGGACGATCACCAGTAACTATTGCTCTATGAAGATTCAACCAAGGCTACACCCATACTAAAAACAGTGTCTCTCAAAGTGTTTGGATTGTGACCCACCCTAGGAACTATATGGTATTAAATTCAGTATGCTATATTCATGCATATACATAAATACAGGTAAATAAAAGGAGGCAAAGTTTAATGAAATAATATCCCTACTACTTGTGTTTTCTATTTGAAACTATTTTAAAAATACTGTTTGAGACCTATTAATAGTTGTAGCCTGGATCCTGGATCCTCCTGGAGGCTTAATGAGTCATTACTGCCAATCCACATTTGCCCTGCAATGACCATTATATGTGGGTCCTGAGGATTAAAATTATCCCTGAGAAGGGAGAGTAGTATGCCAGGACTTGAGTTCCAGAGCTCTGGTTCATGTGTGCAACGTGGATGCCATGGTTTATCTTGACTTTATGTATCATTCATTCAATTATTGAACAGCTATCTAGTGAGCATTACTATATTTGAGATGGCAGGCATAATGAACTCAATGATACCTCTACTTTATTGAGAAACTACTCTGAATTACACATTATCTTAACTCATCCTCTTTATGATCCCTGAAACGTGGGTACCATCATTATTTCAGTTGTTCAGATGAGAAAACTAAGGCTCAGAAAATTTTTGACCGGCCCAAGATGATGGGAGGGTTGGAGCCCATCTATCAGAGAGTAACGCCCATTCTCCCATCTATGATCTAGGCATTAGAAACAAGGAAAAGCACAGACAGAAAACATAGCATTCAGCTACTGGCCCAAGTTCACTGAAAATCCAGAGATTACCTGGGCAAGGTTAATCAAGTACTTGCAGAAGGGCTGTGAGGACTGGGTGGGGGATGGAGAGGAGATGCTTCAGGTACCTTTCTGCCCTTCCCATCTTCCAGGGGCCTCAGCTGTTGCCTCCTGACCTCTGGATCAGAGAGTGGAGTTGGAGGGGCAAGCAGGTAAAGTGCCTGGAAGGGGGTGAAGGGTACAGAGCACATGTGCGCAGAAAGCAGTAAGCCAGGTGGGCTGGAGTTCCCCGGAAGCGCTCACCCTCTGACATTTTACCTCCTTCAGCCAGGCTAAGCCCTGCAGTGATATATTTCTTAAATTGTGTTCAATTAGCATCCAGTTCACAGCGGGCAATTTGTGCTACTCGTCATTTTACAGACCTCTGTTTGCTTTCTTCCTTTACAAGGTACCTTACCAATTTATCTTCAAGGCCCTAAGACTCACACACAGAGAGAGGAGTAAGTAGTCTACTCTGAGTCAGAAAGACTGAGTTCTGTCTTGGGACTATCGTTTAAAAGTCATTTGACTTTCTTTTGTGAGACTGTCTTCCCATCTATAAAGTGAAGATAATATTAACCACCCTCTGACCACACACAGTTTTTTGGATAGTGGTGCAAAAGCAATTTTGCAAAATATATATTAGTCTTTGAAGGAAGAAGCCGTTCTAATGGTCTCCAGCTGCAACATTGAGTGACCTAAAGATACTAGCTTATATATTAGTGTATAGTTTATATATATATATATATATATATATATATATATATATATATATAAAAGAACTCTGTAAGGGGGCTGGTTTGTGTTTTCAAAGAAAGCCTATGCATTGTAGAAAGCCTGACTCTAACATAAGTTTACTGCTTGAGCCACTGCAGACTTCAAACAGTACCAGTGAAAAAAATTAAAAAGGTTCTGCTGAAACCACAAACATTCCCTTTTGTCAACCATATCAGTGTGGCTAGAACACATGAGGGAGTGGCATGAATTGAGGTGAGAAATATGTGCAGGAATTTCATCTTGCAGGGCTTTGTGTAGATCATGAAGGGACACAGGACACTGTCCAAGTACAGTGGGGCACTAAGTAGTTAAAGCAAATAGGTGCTCTTTTCCTGGCAGGAGTGTCAGGGTGGGAGGCAGTTTGGAAAGAATGGGGGACTCCTCCATGTGAGAAGCCTCGCCAGGTCGACAAAGCCAATGTAGCAACCCTCTGGCCACCAGCTACATGATAACATTGTCCTTTCACTCTCCTACCACCACCGCCGCAGGGGAGATGTGGTATGAAGGGGCAAGAAGAGACCTGGCTGCATGTGCCCAGAGCCTCTAAGCTGGGGTCTTCTCCTCTTACCCCTTCATGACCCCTGGGATCTCTGCAGACCTGCTTCGTATCCATGGGGAGGAGAGAAGAGCTGAGAAGAGGTAAAGGAGGAAACCCAAACATACTTCTCAGAGCTATTCCAAGTTCTCAAGGGAAGTGAGAAATCCTCTGTGTTAGTGAATAAATGTCTCCCCCTCCCAACGTCCTGATCCCTGGAACCTGTGAATAGGTTCCCTTATCTGGCACAAGAGACTTTGGAAGTGTGATTAAGTTAAGGACTTTGAGAGGGGGAGATTATCCTGGATTATTTGAGTGCCCCCTTAATGTAATAATCACAAGGGTGCTTATGAGAGGAAGTCAAGAAGGTCAAAGGAGGACGTAGGAGATGTTGAGGACTGAAGCAAGAGGTTGGCGTGATGCGAAGAAAGAATGAAGGTGGTCTTTAGAAACTAGAAAAGGCAAGGAAATGGATTCTTCCCTAGAACCTCCAGAAGGAACCAGCTCTGCTGACACCTTGACCTTAGCCAAGTGAAATTGATTTCAGACGTCTGGCTTCCAGAACTCTAAAGGAATAAATATGTGGGGTTTTAAAAATTAATTAATTAATTAATTTTTTTTGGTCGCGTTGGGTCTTTGTTGCTGCACACGGGCTTTCTCTAGTTGTGGCGAGCAGGATCTACTCTTTGTTGCGGTGTTCAGGCTTCTCATTGCGGTGGCTTCTCTTGTTGTGGAGCATGGGCTTTAGGCGCGTGGGCTTCAGTGTTGTGGCATGCGGGCTCAGTAGTTGTGGCTCGTGGGCTCTAGAGCGCAGGCTCAGTAGCTGCACACAGGCTTCCTTGCTCTGAGGCATGTGGGATCTTCCCAGACCAGGGCTTGAACCTGTGTCCCCTGAGTTGGCAGGCGGATTCCCACTGTGCCACCAGGGAAGTCCCAATGTGTGTTGTTTTAAGGCACTAAGTTTGTGGTAATTTTTTACAGCTGCTAAGAAATTAACATATCCCCTCTCTTAAGGCTTTTCCTCAGACTTCTCAATCGCTGCCCCTTAAACTCATCCATTATTAGGAGGACTCCAGTCTTTGGGGAACCAGAGTGTGGGTATTGAAGCCTCCCAGAATTGGCTATAGTCCCAGCTCAGCCACCTGCCTGCTTGGTAGCCTTGGGTCAGTCATTGACCCTCACTCTCCTCTTCTGTAAAGTAGGGAAGGTAATAATACCTACCTTGCAGGGTGGTTGTAAGGCTTAGAGACAATGTGGGAAGGCACATATCATGGCCCTGACACATAACTGGCCCTCACACAGGGTATGGGGAAACTCCAGGATCAGGCAAGCAGGTTAACAGTCTTTATTACCAGGGGCTGGAGCATCTTGGACTTCAGTTGACATAGGCTAGTATTCTCTGCTGGGGGGCATGCAGGCAGAAGGCCTGGTGTATGGTCCGTGGCAGAGTGAACTGCCCTCATGATCCAGGGCCATGCTTACCCCAGTCTCCCTACCAGGATGCCATCCAATCTTTGTATTTGCTCAGCCAGCATGGAGATGCCAAGTCTTTCTGCACTGCAGCAGTCCATGTGCCGTGAGAAGAGGGACGTAAGGGTGGGAAGACCACATGTGAGGCTCTGTATCCACACAACCCTGGCCACAGAACGCTAAGTCATTGGCTACAGTAGGGCTTTGGTTGTCTACCCTCCTGCTCTTGATGATGCCCTCTTCTCAGAAAACATGGGGATATTTGTGGGAGGGGAAGGGGACTTTGTGACCCTAGCTTTGGTCCAATCCGAGTGATTTCTATGGCATTAGAAGCTGTGGCAGCTGGATGTGTCCAGAAACTTCCCAGTGAAAAGGCTGTAACCTTTGAGGCAATATTTTGTGAAACAAAACAAAACAAACATTGTCCGCAAGTCACCTGAAGAACCGACTTAAAATGAGCTTATGTCCAGGAACATATCACCTGTCAGGAAAACAAATGCCATATAAGGAATTGCATTTCCCAGGCATGGCAGGCAGGTACCGGCACACCTTTTCTGCCATGTGACTCACCACCAGGAGGGAACTCAGTCAGAGCAGGGAAGATTGTTCTGTGCTACCTAGCCTAAGGCTTCGAGGAGGGCAATGCCCCTCTTCCACGAGACCCTCCCCATCTCTCCAGGGACAGTCTAGTTAGTCCCTCCAAAGGCCAATGCAAACTTCTTCTTCTACCTTGAAAATGCAACTTCCCCACAGGACTGTTGTTGGTTTGGAAAACCTAATGCTACAATCTAGAATCTTGGAGTCAGAGATGTCCTTGGAGTCCAAGACTTACATCATGTTACACATGAGGAAACTGTGCCGCAGCAGGTGACTTGCCAAAGGTTCCAGGCAGTGACAGGTCAAGGGCTAGCTCTGAGCTCTGCTAAATCCTGCCTTGTGCTCTTGCTCTACAGCAGGCTGAGCTGTGATGTTGGACCCTTTAGGCATCAATGCTAAAATGAAATGGTATTTAGTAGATCATATTAGCCAGCTGTCTCCTAGCAGAGAGCAGGCTCAAAGAGCTGAATATTTTTTCTGAAGCTGGGGAAAGGTTTGAGAGGGGAGTATAGCTGCAGGGGAAGGGGCAGATGTGTCTTTAGCACAGCCAGAACCTGCATGGCACTGTGCCAAAGCCAACTTCCTCCCTTTCCTGAGCTTATTGAGTGGTTAAACTTCTGTAATCCTTTTTCTCAGGCCATTTTCTATTCTAATGACTAGTAAACCAGTCATGTTCTAGAGCTCTAAAGGGAGCAGGCATAGATTCTCCACTTTCCAAAATTTTCAGAGGAGGAAAGAACCTTAGGTACCATCTAGTCCAGCTGACTTGCTGTTCACTAATGAGTAAATTGAGGCTCCAAAGAGGTTAAGTGACTTGTCTACGGCAGTGCTGTCCAATAGAACTTTCAGTTGTGTTGGGAACATTTTATCTCTGCACTGTCCAGTATGGAAACCACTAGCCCCACGTGGCTACTGGACACCTAAATTGTGGCCAGTGTTACTGAGGAACTAAATTTTTAATGTTTTCTAATTTTAATTAATTTAGATTTAAATAGCCACATGGGGCTGGTGCCTGCCATACTGGACAACACAGGCCTAAGGTCACAGAGCTGGGATGCAACACTAGGTCCCTTTGATTTTAAATCTTTCTTTTTTCACCACTCCCACATGGAGCTCTAGGTTGAGGGGGACTTTTTTGGTGGAGCAGACTTATGATGCTGGAGATGCACCTTATGATGCGTCATAAGCAGGAGACTTATGATGTTCCTGGACAAAGCTTCTGGGTGGGCAGGAGTGGTTGGAGGTATCCTGTGAGGTGTCACTAGTAGGGAAGAAGATACATCTTCCTAGTGTTAGAATGTATAGGCTTTCCCAGGTGTGAGGGGAATAGAGAAGTTCACCTGCCACTGTGTGTCAGGTTGAGTGCTAACCACTGGGGACTTACAGTGGTTACTTGATACATTGCCTGACTAGGTTTCCTAAAGATGAATGATAAAAAGTGCCACATGAACTCAGAGGTGAGAGAACCATTTTTTGCTGGTGAAAAGTCCTCAGCTTCCTTTGGCAAACACTCCATGTCATGTTGCAGAAACACCTGCCTGTACAACCTCACTGGGTCAGTACTGATGGCTCCGCATACAGGCTTTCGGGCAAACGGCATGGTTTCTCCTAGATCTAGACTGATTTCTTTCCATGAGTTCAGGCAGGAGGATGTAGTAAAATCACAGCTGGGAGGATAATCACATGGGTTGTTTTAGTTTAGTTTAGGATTAAAGTCTAAGCTCTACAGAGAATAAGCCACAGCATTACTCTGGCGTCTGAGTAATGTAAACTTGTTTCATCCTTTCATGGGTGACAATGAGTTCTCTATAGACTACCTTGAGCATAGTCATTATTTGTAGTCTTTATTCAGGACTCTTAACATGCCTTTGTGCATGTGTGTGTATATATGTGTGTATGCACATCAGGAGAGTAGTGATGGTTAAGACAAGTTTTTCTTTTTCATTCTCATAGAACTTAAATATAGTCTGAAAAGGGCACAAGTATACAAATACTAAAATTCAAAGAAAAGTGTCATAAGAAGTAGACAGACCATTCAGGATGAGGAAGAATTCACTCTTGTTGGACAGAATCAGAAAAAAAAAATATTGACAAGGTAGCCTTGGAGGTAGCCCTTGAAATAGTCTGTCAGGTGAAGATGGAGGAGGGCATTTCAGGTGGCAAAAATGGCAGAAGCAAAGAATCAGAAGTGAGAGAGCTCAGAAAACAAGGAATAGGAAGATGTATTATTTGATTAGAACATGGAAACTGCAGATTGGGTGGTGATAGAGAGCCAAAAAGAAAGGTAACTTGGGGCCTGATTGTCAGGTTAAGGAATTTGGACTTTACCTTGTAGTCAGTAGGGAGACACTGAAGGTGTTTGGGCCCTGACATAATACAATGAAGCTGAATCAGTGTCAGTCTAGTGACAGAAGGATGAATCACAGCGGGGAGAAGCTGACCTTGGGAATCAGTTAAGAGGTGATTTCTGTAGTCCAGGGAAGAGGTTGTGTGGGTCTGAACAAGAGCGGTGGCAGAAGCAAATGGATAGTTATTGTGTAGCTCTTAATCTGATTGAAGGGAGAGGATAAGAGTCAAAAATGATGCTGAGATTCCAAGCCTAAATGATCAAAGAGGTGGAGATAGCATCAAGAGAAATAAGGAAGTCAAGAGAAAAGGCTGGTTTAGGGGAGAAGCAGACCATCTTGATAGAAATGTCTAGCAAACACAACAAAATAGAAGACAGGCATCAAAGGTGGATGGCAGGCTCTAGGGAAGAGTGGGATGGAGATGTAGCTCTTAGATCTGAAGGAGAGGTTGTTCATGAACTAACCAAGTTCCTGAGAAGACATGAGGGCCGAGGATAACTCTTAAGAAGTGGTGGAGGAGACAGATGAAGGAAAAGAAGTTAGTTCAGTGCAAGCACACTTCAGAGCCAAGGGATGAGAAGTGATACAGGATGGATTAGTCAAAAGTTTATGTATTCAGCTCCTGTTGCTGGAGATTCACTGATAAACAAGACAGACATGGTCCTTATCTTCATGGAGATTACCATCCACTGGCAAAGACAGATGAATCAAGTAAGCAAAGAAACTCATCAGTAATTACAAATAATACAAGTGATGAAGGAAATAAGCTGGATGCTGTGATAGAGGATATTAAGAGAGGACGGCATGTGCTTTCAGAAGGGTGGTTAGGGAAGAACTCTTTCAGCAGGTGTCATTTCAGCTGGCCATGGAACCTGGCTATGGAAGAGCAGTTGGGCGAGCTTCCTGGCAGAGGGAAGAACATGGCAAAGATACTGAAATAGGAAAGAGCTTGGCAGGGTGCAGGTGATGGCAGATGGCCAGAGTGACTGGAGCCTGGAGAATGAGGAAGAAGGTGACATGAGATAAAAACAGAAGGGTAGGCAGGAGCCAGGTGATGTAGACCCGGGAATGAAATTTGAACTTTAGAGTAGGAGCAAAGGTCAACAGCATGAAACCAAAAAGAGTTTAAAGAGAGTGAGGATTGAGAGAACATTGGATTTTGCTACAGGGATGGGATTGGTGATATTCAAGGGAGCAGAGGAGAGAGATGGTGTAGTTTGCAGTATTGGGGGGTTTGAAGCATCTGGAGACCTTTTCTTGGAGAAGTTTGGAGGTAATAGGAAGCAAGGAGACAGGACATTCTCAAGGATGCCATCCAAGACCATGCTCATCTCAGGTACTTAGGTAGTCATGCTGAGAGTCGCAAACCAAGGCTTGTTTATATCAGTGTAGCCGGAGTCATAAAGGAGAAATGGAACACCTGGCCTGGTCCAGCTGTTCCTGAAGTCCTTCAGGAAGGTGTAGTAGGAAGCCAGCATTCCTGTAGGAGATGAAGATGAGAGCAGAAGTCACTAGCAGGGCTGGTCAACTTCTAGTTAAGTGGCTGGCCTTTGCAGCTCGTAGCTGATGGTAAGGTCCCCAGGCTTTGGGGATGGATTAGGAAAGCCCCAGGCCTGGTTAGCTAGCTAGGGAACAGACTGTGCAGTCCTGGCTATCACTTCACACAGTGTGCTTGATTCATGGGTGTTGACAATTGCAGTGTAATTTAATTACACCAGGCAGTTTTTCATAATACCTCTGTCAACTGATATTTTGTAAAAGCCCATGAAGTTTTAATAGTTGGCTTCTTCAAGAAAGCGGTTAGCTTTAAAACCCTAGCTGAAGGAGTCTGAGTGAGATCTGGGATATAATTATAAGGGTGGAGGAGTGGCTGGGAATACTGCAAATGCCAGATCAAGCTCACCAACATCCAAGGCCTGCTCAGGGAGAAGTGCTAAGTCAACCCTATGCCTGCTGCCCTGGTCTTTGACTTCCCGGGACAAAGGGCAGGAACCAGGTCGCTAGTTGCAAAGGCCTTCCTTGCCTCTCCTGCAAGGCCCAGGTTTGTGTGCCAGGGTCTTTGAGTGGAAATCCAGGGAGAAATTGGTGGGAAATGGAGGTGGGAGATGCAGCACCAGTGTGCCCTGGTCCACCTGGAGCAGTGTTTCTTAAGTCCCCTGTGTGTCACCTTCGCCACCATGGAGTTTTTAGTAATGTCTATGCCCCGACCATATCCCTGAAGCAAACACATCAGAATCTTTTTTTTTTTTAATTTATTTTACTGAAGTATAGTTGACTTATAATGTTGTATTAATTTGTGCTGTAGAGAAAAGTGATTCAGTTATACATATACATTCTTTTTCATACTCTTCCGTTATGGTTTATCACAGGATATTGAATATAGTTTCCAGTGCTATACAGTAGGACCTTGTTGTTATCCATTCTATATGTAATAGTTTGCATGTGCTAATCCTAAAATCCCAGTGCATCCCTCTCCCTCCCCACCTCCCCTTTAGCAACCACAAATCTGTTCTCTATGTCTGTGAGTCTGTTTCTGTTTTGTAGATAAGTTCATTTGTGTCATATTTTAGATTCTACATATAAGCAGTATCATATGGTATTTGCCTTTCTCTTTCTGACTTGATTTAGTATAATAATCTCTAGGTCCGTCCATGTTGCTGCAAATGGCATTATTTCATTCTTTTTATGGCTGAGTAATATTCCATTTGTATATATGTACCACATCTTCTTTAGCCATTCATCTGTCGATGGACATTTAGATTGTTTCTGTGTCTTGGCTATTGTGAATAGTGCTGCTATGACATAGGCATGCATGTATCTTTTTGAATTATAGTTTTGTCTGGATGTATGCCCAGGAGTAGGATTGCTGGATCATATGGCAACTGTATTTTTAGTTTTTTGAGGAACCTTTATACTGTTTTCCATAGTGGCTGCACCAATTTACATTCCCACCAACAATGTAGCAGGGTTTCCTTTTCTCCATACCCTCTCCAGCATTTGCTATTTGTAGATTTTTTTAACGATGGCCATTCTGACAGGTGTGAGGTAGTACCTCATTGTAGTTTTGATTTGCAATGCTCTAATAATTAGTGATGTTGACCATCTTTTCATGTGCCTGTTGGCCAGCCACATCAGCATCTTTACTGTGGGCCCCAAGCTTCAGAAGTAAAATTTAAAAACCTCTGTGGTAGGCTGAGTAATGCCCCCCCACCCCTAAAAGATGTCCACATACTATTCCCTGGCACCTGTGAATGTTATTTTGCATGGCAAAACAGACTTTGCGGGTGTGATTAAATTAAGGATTTTGAGAGGAGGAGATTATCCTGGATTATCTGATGTAATCACAAATTTCCTTGTAAGAGGAAGTGTCAGAGGCAGAGAAAAGGCCAGATGACAATGAAAACAGAGATTGGAATGACTTTGAAAGTGGAGGAAGGGGCTACAAGCCAAGGAATGTGGACAGCCTCTAGAAGCTAGAAAAGACAAGGAAACAGGTTTTCCCCTTGGGCCTCCAGGAGGAACACAGCCCTGCAGACAATTGCATTTTGATCCAGTGAAACTGACTTTGGGCTTCTGCCCTCCAGAATGATAAGAGAATAAATTCATGTTGTTTTAAGCTGGCAAGTTTGTGGTAGTTTGTTTGAGAAGCCATAGGAAACTAATACAATCTCTGTAGATGATTCTAATGATCAGCCAAAGTGAAGAATCAATCATGGAGAACCTTGCTGCTCAAAGTGTGGTCAAGGACCAGCAGCATCTGCATCCCCAGCGAATTTACTAGAAATGCAGAGTCTTAGGCCCCACCCCAGACCTGCTGCAGCAAAATCTATGTTTTAGCGAGATTCCTGGATGATTTGAATAACTCTTAAGTTTGCATAGAGTCGGTAAAGAAGGCATAAATAATGATCAAATGCTGGATGGGGCAGATTGGAGAGAGAAAAGGCAGCCTCTATCACAGCAGAGCTGCACGGGCCAGGCAGACAAGGGACCACCATCTGAACGGTCACTTGTGTTATTAGACTTCCCTTAGACACTTGTTAAAAATGCATCTTCCCAGACCCCATCCTGACTTACTGAATCAGAAACTCTGGGATGGAGCCCAGAAATTACCAATTTTTAACAACCTCTCCTGGTCATTCATTCTGAAAACCTCTTGTCCCAGATCACTAGTTCTTACCCTGACTTCACATTAAAATCACCTGGGATTTTAACCCAGTCCTGTTAAGGCTTCTGCTGTTCCAGGTCCTGGAGTCTGATATACCAGTTCCCTCTGGGGCAGAATGCCACAGTATCTGTCCCCTAGGGCACTGCTTTCTCCACACTCCCCCATTCATTTTCTATCAAGTATTATTTGATTTTTGACATGAGTTCTGAAGACAATGCCTTTACCCAAAGGATTAACTTTAATGCTGGAAATTTTAAGCATTGTAAAAAAAACTTTCAGGTCATGTTGGTCCCAAAGCCAACCTATTCTTATCGAGCATTATAGCCTCACATTTGTTTCCTAAGTATTTATTGTTTTTGTAACAGTATGTTTGTGTTTGAACCCTGGTTCTGCCATTAGTTGAGTGTCTTCGAGCAAATCATCTAACCTCCCTGAGACTATTTCTCCAACTGTTAAATAGGGATAGTTCTACTACTTTAAGAGCTGTTGTGAAAATTAGAGAGGTAATGTAACTCAAATACATAGTTTAGTACCTCAGTGAATGACAAGTATTATCATTGTAGATCATTTCATCTGGGAATGAAATCCAATCAGATAAACTAAAGGAAGCTTCAGATCCTCGAGCATCTTTAGAGGTGATTGAGGTAAGGAGGGGTCTTCTTCCTCCTCGTGATAATTTTTGAGGGGCTAGGGGCTGAGTGTACAATCAGAAAATGTATCTGAAACTTGAAAATAAGAAAAAGAAAATACCATGAATTCTTTCAGAGCTGGGTTGGCTGTCTATGGTCTGGGCTATGTTACAGCTCTAGAGAAGCAGCTGCTAATGTGTAGGTTTTCATCTGCTAGAGGTACAAGTAATTTCTGTCCAAAAGAACAAATAACCTGAAAGTTTACAGTTTATGGGCCTATTTGACGTTAACCAGTTTTGTATCTGACCCAGCAATCTCATCCCAGTGTTGCCTGTATATACATAGGTTCTCAAATGCTCTTTGAACAGTGTTACTTGGCTAAAATATTTGACGTGCATTAATTTGTATTTGCATGAGAATTGTGATTTTACCTTTTTTGAAAATTATCATTTTGAAAGTATCTGCTTATATGCACCTTGTCTAAAACTTGGCCTTTTGGGAATATCAGTTTAAGGGGGATCTGATCTGGGTTCCATGTCATAGGTCTGTTTTTCCTGATGGAGCATGCACAGGGAAAAAAGAAAGGGAAATCCAAAGAGATCGAAGTATTTGTACATTGATTATAAGTTATCATTTTATTTCACTCTCTTCTTTGATTTCTGGAGGACTTTGTTCTTATTGTAAGGATGGTGTGTATATCATAGCTAGATAGTTATGTATCTGCTTCCTCTATTAAATGGTGAGTTCTTTGGGGAAAGTGATTGTTTCCCATGCATCTTAGTATTCCCAAAGCCTAGCACAGAATTCAGCACTTAGAAGCAAATAAATATCTAATTGAAATGAACAAAGCTTTCCAGGTCCTTCCTACTCTAAATGTGGTCATGGACCAGAAGCCATCGGCTGGGAGCAGTCAGAATGCAGAATCTCAGGTCTCCCTCCGGACCCACTGAATTGGAATCAGGATTTTAATATGAGCCCCCGGTGACTGTGCACTGTTCCGGGCCATTGTCAGGCTGGGAGCGGTGGCTCTGCTACGAATGACGAACGAGGCAAGGAAAGGTGTGTCAACCTTGGTTCCAGTTATAGGGAGAGGTTGGACGTGTTATTTACCAAAAATTCAGTGTTTAAAAAAAAAATCGATTTTAGGAGCTCCACTGGCAAACCAGTAGAAATAGGTGTTTGCAGCACTAGTGTGTGAAAAGCAAATTTTCAAAAAGCAAATCCCATTGTTCTACTAACTTCAGTTATAAAATCAGAGGCACATTCCCACAGGCTGGAACGGAAAAGGCCAGTCGTCCATTCACTGGGTTGAAAACATTTGGCAAAAACTGACCTGGCCTGGCCCATGGGAGGGCATAGCTCAGAAAGTTAAGCCGTCCTCTCTTGACCCTGGCATCTCCGTTCCAACGGGAGCTCCCTTCCTTCTCTTCCTCTTTTCCTTGCCTTTCATCAAACTTGTGAGGGTCTCTGACTATAGTAGCTCTTAGCACTGTTTCTTATGATTCCATCTATTCTGACTCTTTACAAGGTTGACTGCTGGAGCAGCGGCTGCAATATCACACTTTAACGTGGGTATAATCATCCAATGCAGGTGTGTTCTATTGGAAAAATTCCAGATTCCAGACTTAATGCCTTGTTTGATAAATTCTATAATTTCAAACACCTATATATCAAATTGGTCTAAAATAATATGTCTTTGAAGCAAATTGAGAATTTTTAATGATAAGTTAGAAGTTTTCATTCCATTAATTGCATTCGGAGGCCATGTTTCTGAATGCAGATTTTTAAAGATTAACCCTAAGCATGTTTTGGGGTACCAGCAAATTCAATAATAATCTAAATAAACTAATAAATCCAGAAGATTTGGAGTGTCTTTTACTCAGTTTTTCACATCCTTCTAATTCCATTTGAACAATTCTACTCTTTCCCATTCCTCCTCCCAACACAAGTGTACTTTAAAAAAAAAAAAAAGGTTGGAGTAGAGATTTTGTCCTTGCCCATTCTGTTCGGAATGACACTCATTATAGTAGAGTAACTATATGGAAGGCTGAATCCCTCTATTGTGCCAGAGGTTTGTAGCATAAAACTGGACAGTGTACAAGGCTCGGGTTTCTAAGCCGAGAGTCGTGGCTTTGAGTCCTGTCTCTTACCACTTACTCTGGCTCTGGGCCTTAGTATCCATGTCTGTGAAGTTAGGGCAATAGTGCCTGCTCATAGGTGACTCTGTGCATTAGAAACACTGGTACACAGCAGCTGCTCAGTGATTACAATTTTTTTAGGAGAAGTTAAACAAGTAATATGGATAATTCTCAAATTTGAGATGGAGGCAAAATACAGGGAGACTTGTTCATGGGGATATTCGACCCCTCAGGGCCCTGTTGTGTCCCTCTTCCCTGATCTTTCTCATGCTTATAGGGCAAAGTGGGCCTGGTTTCTTTTTTCTCTTTCGCCCTGCTCATAGGAGTTTCATGTGGTGGGCTGGCTTATGGCCATATATGATGATGAAATAAAAGGGCTGAAGGGAATTTCCTTTGAGAGCTGATGCATTATCAAATGCCAGAAGAAATGTGTTCACACTGTCTAGTGCACACCACGGACTCCCACAGCAGTGCACATGACTAAGGAGATCTCAGCATTCAGTATGCTTATTAAAAGCAAAAGGGAGTTTTTAATCCCTATTGCCTGTCTCTGGGGAAGCAGCATTCTGACCCCTGAACCCCCTCATAAGTACTTGATTCTGAGGGCCACAGGAAGTTGCAGGTCTGACCAGATGCAAGAGAAAGCCCTTCAAGTGCCAGAGCAGGAGCCAGCCAGGGCTGCTGAGTGTGGCCTTGCCTCATCTCAGAGTTGGCAGGACCTTTTCTAGGGAGGGCAAGTGGTGGTTACCAAGACGGAGTGTGGGTGGGGTGTTATAACCCAATGCCAAGAGTTTCTAAAACCCAAACAATTGTCAAGTAAAAATGACAAGCACCACAAAATGCCGCTGCCTCACCTCCCACCCACATCTAGCGTTGGTACCATGTCACAGCAGAGCTCCCTGGCCGAGCAGCCAGGAGCCGCTCTTTGCCGTGGGCATTCCAGGCAGCAGAACACTGTTCTTCTTTCTTTCTTTTAGTGACTGGATGCTTCTCTGAGTGAACTATAACAACAGGTTGAGATGACTAGAAGAAACTAAAATGAGGATAGACATTGCTGCAGCTGAAGGCAACATGGCCACAGCCCATGGAGGAGATGGAGGGAAGGAGGAAAACGTTCTTTCTTGGTCTCACTCTTGCGTCTCAACCAAGGCTATTTGGGTTACGTGTTGGTTGCCCACACATCCAATTAACTCCTGTTGTGCCCTTTCTGTCTTAAAGCATTGGACTTAGATGATAAGTTATACCTTAGTTATCAGTCATAAATCATGGAGTTTATGGTCTTTGCTGGTTGGTGAGGAAGTGGAAATAAGGTAGAAATAGGCAGAACTTGGGATTAGGAGCTAACACACCTTCTTAGGTGAATAACAGTCGAGTCAAAATTATACCCAAAGGATGCAATAAGCTCAGTTCCATTGGTGTTAACATCAGCCTCCAGACAGAGGGGCAGTACCAAGGTCTGTCTGGTCAGTGGGCAAATGGCAACTTGGTAATTTCAAGGATGCCCTGGATTTGGAGCAGGACATCAGCCAGTGGCTAGGGATTTAGGGAGCAAGACTTCCCTTGGTGTAAAGAATATTGACAGGAACCAGGTCAGGGTTAAGAGCAAAGAATCTAGGCACACTCAGATATACAAAGTGGGCAAGTACGGCTGGGTTAGCTGTGGGGAAAGCCTCAGTTCCATGGGCATATGGGTCCAGAGAGCTCTCTCCAGGAGGAGCCTGCTGTGTTTGTGCTGGACACTTATGTTACTGCATTTAGTATTCACAATGGGTACCAAAAGTGGGTGTTATGTCCCTGAAAGTGGTGAAGCAGCCAAGCTCAGAGAATTTAAGTGACCTGCCCAAGATTCTGGAGCCAGGAAGTGGCAGAGCCAGGAGTATCACCGTGATCAATCTGGATGTAAATTCTGTGCTCTTTTCTCTACACCATGCTGCTTGAAAGATAAGCAGTGGTTCAGGCTGACAAGTTGGGGTGTAGAATAAGGGAGAGCATGATGCCTTCTGGCTGGGGCAAGTCAATGGATATGTCTGTGATAGAAGATACATGTGGGAGAGTGATGTGAGATTAGACTTAGAAGGCAGGCAGACTCAGGACATAAAGCGCCTTGGAAACTGTGCTAAAGAGTTTGGACGCTAACCTGTAGGCAATGAGAAGACGTAAAAGGGTGACAGCATCCAATTTGTGTTTTAATAGGATCATTTCAGCAGCAGGGTTGTGGCTGGATTCTCAAGGAGGAGTGGAGGTGGGAGAGAACAGGAGACCCCTTAAGAGGTTAGTCTAGAGAAGAAATCTTTCAGACATGCTGTTAAGACCATATTGATCCTCTGCCTTAAATCCTTAGATTCCCCCTTGCCTCCCCGATAAAGTAGAAGCTCCTTGGAAAAATCCCACAAGGCCTTTCATGACAGTCCCTGCTACCTTTCTAACCACCTCCCGCTGGGCTCCCAGCTCACTCAGTACCCATGGTTCCTTGAATACTTGCCGCTTTCTTTGCTTACAGTGGCTTACTCACGCTTGGCAAACTTATTCTCAAACTTCAAATTCCAGTTCAAATGTTATCCCACATGGGAAGACTTCCCATATTACCTGGCAGGGCTTGACTCTCCCTCCTCACACAGCTCTGTAAACTTGCCTTTATTAAAATGGCCTTCATCTGGTTTTATAATGTTTCCCTTCTTTTCTGTTTCTGAGCTTCTTGAGGGCAGTGATTATGTCTGGTTCATCTTAGATTTTCATGATTTAACTTGGTACTTGGCATGTAAAAGATGCTTCAAAACCAGCACCCTGCTCCCAACATTTGGAGGAAAGAATACAATTAGAGGCCTCAAGCCAATATCCCACCTCTATTCTCTCTCAGTCTGACACCCCAGCTCCATCTAGAACCACAACGAATCTTGCACATGTTTGTATATGGACAATCCAGCCCCTATGTTCAACCTCCATCCATACCCTTCCCCACTGTTAACAGCCACCTCTTAGCCACCTTCAAGCCTACATATATGTACTCCAGTGATGCAGTATAGTCTTGGGAGGAGATTTAGGGGAGAGTCCTTCAGAGGCAGACTTGGGCCATTTGGACAGGGAATCTGCAGTCCTGGGTACAGAAACAGGGCCTAGAAAGAGGGTATGTGGGCCCATAGTGGCAATGTCTCTTTGGCCCCATCGACTCCTTGACATGTGGTTGGGGTTGTGACCAGAGAAAGGATAGATCAGAGCCCTTTAGAGTACGGAGCCCCGTTTGTTCAGTTTCCAGGGAGGTACTGTTCATCATTCTTTGAAGTATGTGAGAGAGTAAAGATCTGAAATAAAATAGTAAGATGGGAGTAGGGCTACTTTTGAGAATCCACTCTTTAAGAGGAAGAAACCACAAGTCCTAATGACCAGTAGGCTGTGTGGGGAGAGAAAAAGGAGTGGAAGCTCATCACAGACTCTATTGTGGGAAGAGTGGTATTGTGCTCTAGCTCAGAAAGTAGGAAGAGGTATGGAGGGGAGTTTAGTGTCAGATAAGGCAGGATACTCAGAGGAAATGTTTGGTAGTTGGGAATGTCGCATTTAGAGCCCAAGACAGAGGTAAAGTTTGGAAATATAGACTTGGTAGTCACCAGCACGTAGGTGGCAGTTGGAACTATAGGTATGGCCAAATTGCCCAAGGAGAGAGTATAGACTGAGAAGAGACTTCAATAGCTGACAAAGGGAGTCACGAAGAAGACTGAAAAGGAGTAGCCAGAGAGATGCAGGGAAATCCAGGGCATAGGGAGTCATGGAGGCTATTAGACATGGGCAGAAGTTTAAAAAACAATGGAGAAGGGCTGCTAACTGCCAAGTCAGATATGGGAAGGCTGAAGAGCACCCATGGTGTTTTAATAAATCAGAGGTCATTGATGACCTCAGTGAAATCAGTTTCAGAGGAGGGATGTTGGCTGAAGGCACACTTATGTTGTATTTAGAGGGCAAAGTGGAGAAACTGTCAACTTAGTTCTTCAAGAAGTTTGGGTGTGGGGAGAAAACAGCCATAAACTGAAAATGACACAGAATTTAGGAATGGTTATTATGGTTTGGGGTTGTGTTTTCTTTTAAATGTGGGAGAGCCTAGAGTATATGTATATGCTGAGGGGAAGGAGAGAAATGAGAAGGGAAGGTCAAAGATGTAGCAACTAGAGGGGAACTCAGTGAAGAAGGTCCCTGTGCAGGTGGGATTCCCTGGGAAGTAGACAAGGATTCACAGGCAGGAGGTTTATTAGGCATTGCTCTTGGAGTCAGTGCCTAGTAAGGAAGTGAAGGAAGGAGGCTGGGGTAGAAGGAGAAGGTGGGCTGTGATGCAGCCATACTGAAGGTCTCGGCCAAGCTCATGGGGAGCTCAGAAGCTGGGGCAGCCCTTCATACCCCCACGTCAACCTACCATTGGATGCAAGATTCTCTGGGAAGGGAATGTAGCCTAGGGCAAGGTGACTCTTGTCAGTCAAAGCAATCCCTGAAGATGGCTGATAGCTGAGGGTTTCTGCCAGCAGCACTCCCACATTCAGGCTGCATATCTGTATCAGACAGGGTTCAGCTAAGAAGCAAAACCCGTAGGAGATAAATACTAAGAGATTTTTTGCAAGGAATTGATTTACAAATTATGGGGCTGACTAGGCAAGTCCAAAATCCATAGGGCAGGCCATCAGAAAGGACAGACTAGAACTCTAAGGCATAGGCTGAAGTTGCTGTCCACAAGAGGAAGAAAAAACTTCAGGGAAGCCTCAGGTCCACTCTTACGGCCTTTCAACTGATTGGATCAGGCCCACCCAGATTATCTAGAGTAATCTCCCTTACTTAAAGTTAACAGATTCTGGACTTCAATCACATCTACGGAATACATTCACAGCAACACTGATATTAGTGTTTGACTGAATAACTGGGGATAGCAGGCTGGTTAGATAGACATATTAAAAGACCACCTCACTATCATGGTATCCACTAAAGTTTTCAAAAGTTGGAAGGCAGAAATGAGTAAATAAAATTTAATTTCTCTTATATGCACAACTGTAGTTCAGTGGGACTCACTAATTTTTTTGGTGTTGTGCAAAAAAAGCCTTTTCTATATCTAAGCACTATCTTTCAAATATGTGACTATGATCACTTATGCATGGAATGGCCAAAATATGAACATATTCTGATTTTTGTAACAGACTCTCAATGAGGGATGATATTCAAAGTATTTAGCAACAGGAACCACTATGGCCCTAGCCAGCGACAACAGATGCCAGCTACGAACCTGTGTTAAAGCCACACAGGTATCAATACATACTGCCGAAATCAGTGTCACTCCCAGCCGTCCGGGAGCCAGCTCTGCCTCAGTCCTTATTCCCACGTGGTCAGTTCACCCTTGGTGGTGGGTGTGTAGTATCAACAAGTCAAGCAGCCCCTTCATGTGCACAGGGTGGCCTCGAACTGGGTGAGTGCTTTCTCAGACATCCGCTCGCTGGTGGCAGAAAACTAAAGCTATGCTTTTCGAACTTGCGGTACCAAGGCTCTCCAGCAATTTTAGGAAATTTAAAAAAAAAGTTGCGTCAAAAATTTTAAATTTTCAGGGCTTCCCTGGTGGTGCAGTGGTTGGGAGTCCGCCTGCCGATGCAGGGGACGCGGGTTCGTGCCCCGGTCTGGGAGGATCCCACATGCCGCGGAGCGGCTGGGCCCGTGAGCCATGGCCGCTGAGCCTGCACGTCCGGAGCCTGTGCTCCGCAACGGGAGAGGCCACAACAGTGAGAGGCCTGTGTACCGCAAAAAAAAAAAAAAAAATTAAAAATTTCTTTTCATATCAGTGAAAGAAGTGGTATGATCTTCAGTCTTTTGCTAAGGGTCTGTATTTGGCCTCATGATAGGTGGAGCCATAGTGGCAGTGTCACTCCCAAAGCCTGGATGAACAATGCCTGTCTGTCCTCAGGGAGCAACATTCACCCATTGCTTCCTCTTCCTCAGGAGCAGAAGAAACACTTAGTGGCCCTCATACTGTCTCCTTCCAATCCTCCTAACTTCCCAATCTCCACCTGTCCTGGCTCCCTGGCTTCCCTTTCTGCACTCCCATCACCAATCTTGACCACCCAGAACAAAGGAGCCCTATTCCCCCACTGGAACTGCTGCTTTAGGACTCCAGGCCCATTTCCTTCTGTCCTCAGCTCACCGTTAGAGCCTCCGAGGGAGGTGAGAGGAGACCTGAGAGGAAGGCCAGCCCCCATCCAGGGGCCGAACGACGGAACGTAGTGAGAATCCAGCTTTGACTGGAGGCCCACAAGGAGTGGAGCCGTGCTCCTTGTTACCTCTGGGGCAAATGGAATTAAGAGCCTATCGAATTTCTGTTTCAGACTTCATTTTAAGAGGTTTAAAATTTGTTAAACGTGATCTGCTGCAGGCTGGGATTTGAAGTATAAATAAGATCACCGCATAATGAAGTTTGCACTGTTGCTGTTTGATCACAGATGTTGAGGTCCCTCCACATTGCTCATTTTAGATCAGAAAGTAGACCTCTGGTACAGCAAAATTAGGAGACAGAGTGGCTCCCAACCCTCAAAATAATTATAATGGCAGGCAAGCCAGATTGTAGATGATTTGGTTACTTTGGGCAGTTTTCCAAGGTCAAAAGTAAAACTCTAAATGTCATCATCTTTATAAGCAACTTCCCATACATATGGTTATTCAACGTGTAGGAGCAGGTTCGTATCATACATGCTGTTACTTGTGCGAACTTATTTTTGGCGGCTTGATGAAGTTAGTCCCCTTCTCCTTCCCTGCGATGCATATCCGGACTCTTCCTTCATCTAAGAAACCCACCCCAAGCCCCAGAGTATACAGAAAAGGGATCGCGCAAAATTAGCTCTAAAGGATTAGGGATCAGGATTTGGGAGGCAAAGAGTGAAACCTAATCTTGGTAAATCTCTGGCTTCTTCTTGGTTTTAAAACAATGCCTCCTTAGAAAGCCAAATTCCCCAGAGTGGTTGAGGAGTTGAATTTTTCTCCCTGCCTCGGATTTTTGTGGAGTCACATATTAACAGGACTTCAAAGCTATTTTTTGAACAGGTAAATTATAATAGGTACAATGTGAAAAGAACCAGCAGAATGGAGCAAGTCAAGAATCTGAAGGTTATGTGGTCAGAGAACAAATATAATAGTTAACGTGGTTTGGATCACCTAATTTCTTGAACACGTGCTCTTGTCTACAAGTATTTTTTCCTTGGAGCAGTTGTGACTTTTTCCAATGAAAGTACAAACTCAGCTACCTTTTTTCTCTATTTTTCTTCCCACACCTGTCTTTCCCCATTTCTCTGTAGATTAGTTCATCTGGGGTAGATGAGATGTAAGATAAAATGGAACCTGAGAAGGGTACTGTTCCCTGTTTAATCTGCCTGTTTGGTTGGGCTTGAAGTTAATATGCAGCACCATCTCAAGGGCATGAACACAACAAGCAGCTTCTCCAAGGCTGCCTCCTCTGGAGGAGTGGTGTGTGGGGACAGTCTCCGAAGCAGAAACCCTAGAGGCTGGATGAGGTGACAGAGAGCTCCATCTAATTGGAGTACAGGCCTCTGAGGAAACCACTGCTAGAAAAGGGATGATCTCCTGGTATCTCACACGTTGCAGGAGCCAGGAACAAGTGGGCCAGATGGCCTGGCCCTGCCCTGAGCAGCTTCAATAATTACTTAATTACACCCCTGCCTGCATTGTTCTGCCTTTAAATCTAGGCTGCTTCCAAGGGCCCAGCATGGAAGCGTTTGGGGCTGAGCTGGCGGGAGCATACTTTGGCCACAGGAAGGGGTGAAGGGGAACCTGGATTCATGAGCCATCCCTCCTCTGCTCTGTCTGACTAGCTGTGTGACCCGCAGTAGGTTAGGGACCCACTGTAGGCCTCAGCGTCCTCCCAGAGAATCAAGATGCTCTGAGGAGTAAATGAAACAACACGTAGCTCGAATGTTGCTTGGGAAAGTGCCTAGCTCAGTGTTATCCCTCTTCCCCTGTCCGGCTGGCCTCTGCAATGTTCCTGGGCCTTGCAGAGCCTGGGGACACAGGAATATTCCAGGGACCATAGAGGAGGACATCACTGTGCAAAGACAGACCCCAAATCTCACTCATAATTGTGGTAAGACTGTCTTAATCAGTGTTCTCTCACATACAGGAAGTTACAATCAAGCTGTTAAAAACTGCATCTGTGGAAGCCTATCAGAACCAAAGTAACCAAATGAGGGTTGGGAAATGCAGTTTTCCTGTGATGCTGAATTTTTCAAAAACACTTTAGAACTTTTCTCTGGGGATTGTCTCTAGCACCGATTTACCAGCCACCTAAGGACATTAATCACACCTTATTTTTAGCTCAAAATATCATCACCCAGTTGGGTTATTCACCTTGACAATAAATGACTTTTGAGAATTTCTGGTAACCTATTTGTGAAAGAAGTGTTTCCAGTGCTGAGGAAATTCTAAACAAGGTCACCAAGCTCTGAAGGAAATTCCCAAAGAGGAATTCTGAATATTTTGAGTAATGGTGGCAACTTCCCAGGGGAGAGAAAGCATGAATTATGGGGGGTGGGGGAGGGATTGTGGGCCAGAAGGACCTGAGTTTGAATCCCAGGTCCTCACTTTCTAGCTCTTGGACATGTTACTTAACCTGTCTGACCATCAGTCAGTAACAGTATCTATCGAGCTTGAGGTTCAGGTGAGGACTCAGTAAAATCATGTGTGCACAGCACTCGGCACACATGTGCACAGTAACTTATTATTATTGAGACTTCCAGTACAACTGTAGTCACCTATATGTATGAACATAATATTAATAAAAACATTAATGTTGAATAACAGCTATATACTGGATCCTGTTATAAGTGCTTTATGTGTATTAATTTATTTAATCCTCACAATAGCCCTCCCTATATTATCCTAGTTTATAGATGTGGAAACTGAGGCACTGAAAGATAATGTGTCTAAGGTCATAGAGCAAACCAACTGCAGTGTTAGGGTTTCTAAACCTGGGAATCTAGGTCCAGAGTCTCTCTTCTTGGAACAACATTATACTGCACTTGTTAGAACGTTAGTCATTTATCCTCACATTTTATATATTTCTCAGGGATGTGTGGCTAGGAGTGTGTGTGGGTGGTGTGGAAAGGACGGAATCTGAGCGAGTGGGGTGGGCACCCAGACTGCATGAGAACTTCTCTTGCTGCCCACGCTCTGGCCACACCCACCAATGTGAATATAGAAGAGCTTTTCCATAATCATGGGTGCAAACAAAGCCAAGAGCCAAAGCAGAAGGCCATTGACTGTCCATCGCTGGCAGCTCCAGCTGCAGTCTCTCCTAAGTGTCCCTTAGGACTGAAGAACATAGTTTCTGAACTAACCTAGTTGCAGGTACAGGGATAGCTATTGTTCTTTATAGTTCGTTGTAATTTCGTACCAATTTTCTCACATAATCCCATTTTACTGATGATGATATGGAGGAAGAACAACTTGCCAAAGGTCACCCAGCCAGTAACTGGAGAGAGCTATTCAGTCAGTTTTCTTCCTACTATATTGCACACATCTTCCCTTTTTTGGAGGAGTGAAGTTGTCACCTGATTCCTTCACTTTATGTTTGTTTTCACTTCCACCCTCTTTCTGGAAGCCAAACTGACTCTTAGAAAGGTGAAGAATATGAGGCAGAGAACAGCGTGGCATCAAAGAGAAAGTTGGAGGAGCAGCAAGACCCATGGCTGGGTGGCTGCTATGGGTGGAGGCCCTGGCTGCTGACCTTGGATGTCCCGTAAGCAGCCAGTCGTTTTTCCCCACATGACTTCCATTGTTAATCTCGAGTGGACATTGGCTGACCGCAGGAGCAGAGCTCCAAATGTTCTGTGCAGCAGTGACCTTGACACAGCACAGGAAAGGCACTCAGCTCTCAGCTCTCAGCTCTGCATGGTGGTTTTCCCCCAGTGCAGCCTAGCACTGCCCTTCCCCATGGAAGGTGGTAAACACACAATGCAGAAGAGTGCTATTAGGTTTCCCAGGACATCGGGCATGTTCTCTACCTAGCTGACTACAGGTCAAGAATTCACATCCATTCCCAAGTTCATGCTATTGTTTTCTGATCCTTCAGCCTTAAGGTCTGTCTTTCTTCCCAGGGGAGGGAAAGAGGGCTGGCATTTTTGCTTAACCACATATGTATATTTACAGATGCCTCAGTCCTGGGCACAGTGCACCTGTTAGGTGACCAAAGAGCTTGTCTCTGTTCAGATAAACTTAGAAAGTGGAGCTGGGAGGCTGTGTGAAAATATTCCAGGTGGAAACAGAGTTTGTTTATATAAATTTTGTCCTAGAAGAAAATCTGTTGGGAAAGCAATGGCTTGGAGCTGTAAAGTATACTTTTCTTTAACTCTGTTGATCATGTTCAACGTCATTTTAGTATTTTTTAATTAAGCAGTACAGTTTATTATATTGTTATAAACTATCTTATTTTCCAATAATCTTATCTGTTTATCTTGTCTACTTAGGTAAACTCTTTGGGGAGTATGGAAGAGTCTCTCTCTTGTTTTCCAGTAATCCATCACATAACTGTAGTAGATAATTATTCTTTCTGACCACCCTTCATCTGAAGCTCCTCCTCTCTTTTAGAAAACCCCTATCTTATGAGACAGAACCCAGTTCCTCCTATTGAAGCTGAAAATTCCAGTCACTGGATTTCCTAGTCTCCCTTACAGTTAGGGCATGGACATATGATCCAGGTACTACCCCTCAGCTGGTCCTTGCTACTACCATTGTCATGAAGAAGGGAACATACAGAACCCATGCCGGTGGTGAGCTTTGGATACTGTGGCAGCTACTCCGGTTCTTGGAGGCAGTAGAGTCAGTGGTTCTAGCATCAGCATCAGCATCTAAGAACCAGTGCTGGCAGCACAGGCCTGCAACGTCCAGGCACAGGGTGGTGACTTTGCTATTTTCACTGGATGAACCCTGAAGCGGAGTTTACAGTAGCATTCCTGGCTGCACAGTCTTCAAGACTGTTCTCTAGAGGCCTAGACATTCTTTGAGTTACCCAATGTCCTTTCAATAAATTCCTCTTCTTAAATTAGCTAGAGCCTATTTCTGTTGCTTGCAACAAAGCATCCCAAGAGATACAATGTTAAAAGGAAACACTCAATAAATATTTGTTAAATGACTAATTAAGAACTTCTGATATTTTCCCCAGTCCTAATGAAATTGAACACCCTCCTAAAGAATACCGACACAAACAGGGATGGAGAAATGGATGTAAAGTATTTAGGGAACAAAGAACAGGAGAGATTTGTTAGAGCAGCAGATTCACATAGAAGAGTAATGGGAACTGAGGCTGCAAAACTAGGTGGGGAGATACTGTGGAGTACCTTAAAAAGCAAGGCTAAAGAGTTTGGAATTTGTCTCCAGGTTTGGGGGTGTGTGTGCAAAACTAGAAAGGTTGGAGTAGTGGCTGTCATTTACTCCAGAGTGTCTTTAGCACAATATTCCCAAAATATTATGTGTAGAATCTACATATAGAAAATATTAACAAAGAATAAGGGAGCTGTAGTCACGGATGTTTGGGAACTAGTAGATCAATTAAAATTTGGAAGATTTCTCTCCTCATAAGATGAGTTTCCAAGAGGAACCATTCAGTAAGCAGCACTTCTCAAACTTACTGGATATGAATTTCACTCACCCAAAAATATTGATGGGAAAGAGACCCCACCCAGGGAAATTATCCTGGTTTCCATTATCAATCAAGTTGCTTATTTGAAAGAAATTTCAGTAAATCAATCCAAATGAAGAACATTTAATAAGAATGAATAAAACTGTAAGACCTGAGAATTGCTGCTTCTTGTGGCCCCATCCTGGCTTCACGCTATGTCCCTCTTTAGTTTTAATGTAACTGTTCCCAAGTGCTTTGTGACCTCAAGGTTGACACCCTATCACAGTGACTGTCCCAGGAATACGCAGTGGTCAGCTACTGGCTTTAATAAACGAAGAAGTTTGGCAAGGCTCTGAGCATAATTATACATGCTTTTTAGACTTTATTTTTTTAGAACAGTTTTATTCATAGCAAAATTGAGGGGAAGGTACAGAGATTTCCCGTGTATTCCCTGTCTCCACACCTGCATAGCCTCCTCCATTTTAAATATCCCCCACCAGAGTGGTACATGTGTTACAATCGATGAACCTCCATTGACATGTTATAATCACCCAACGTCCATAGTTTATATAATGGTTCACTTTTGGTGTTTGAAGAAATGTGTAATGGCATGTATCCACTACTGTCGTATCATACAGAGTATTTTCACTGTGCTAGAAATTCTCTGTGTTCTGGCTACTTATGTCTTCCCCCACCCTCAACCCCGGGAAAAAAACACTGAACTTTTTACCATCTCCATAGTTCTGCCTTTTCCAGAATGTCATATAGTTGGAATCATACAGTATGTAGCCTTTTCAGATTGGCTTCTTCCACTTAGTAATATTCATTTAAGGCTCTTCCATGTCTTTTCATGGTTTGGTAGCTTATTTCTTTTTAATGCCGAATAATATGCCACTGCCTGGATGTACCACAGTTTATCCATTCATCTACTGAGGGACATCTTGGTTGCTTCCAGCTTTGGGCAATTATGAAAAAAAAATGCTATAAACATCTGTGTGTAGATTTTTGTGTGAACACACGTTTTGCATTCCTTTGGGTAAATACCAGAGAGCCCGAATGCTGGATTGTATGGTAAGAGTAATTTTAGTTTGTAAGAAATCACCAAACTGTCTTCCAAATTCTCACCAGCGATGAACCAGAGTCCCTGTTGCCCCACATCCCCAGCATTTGGTGTTGTCAGTGTTCTGGGTTTTGGCCATTTTAATAGGTGTTCAGTGGTGTCTTGTTTTAATTTGCATTTCCTTGATGGCATATGTATTTTGGATAACAATCCTTTATCAGAAGTGTTGTTTGCAGATATTTTCTCCGGGTCTGTGGCTTGCTTCTCCTCCTCTTGACTTGTCTTTTGCAGAGCTGAAGCTTTAATTTTAATGGAGTCCAGTTTATCAATTATTTCTTTCACAGATTGGGCCTTTGGTGTGTTATCTAAAAAGTCATCACCATACTGATAAGAATACTGATAAGAATCAGGAAGGTCATCTAGGTTTTCTTCTGTTATCTTCTAGGAGTTGTATAGTTTTGAGTTTTATTTTTAACTGTGATCCATTTTGAGTTAATTTTTGTGAAGGGTGTAAGTTCTGTGTCTAGGTTTCATTTTTTTTTTCCCACATAGATGCCAGTTATTCCAGCACCACTTGTTGAAAAGACTATCTTTGCTCCATTATATTGCCTTTGCTCCTTTGTCAAAGATCAGCTGACTATATTTATGTGGGTCTATTTCTGGGCTCTCTAGTCTATTCCGTTGATCTATTTGTCTAGTCTTTTGCCAGTACTGCACTGTCTTGATTATTGTGGCTTTATAGTAAATCTTGAAGTTAGGTAGCATCAATCTTCCAACTTTTTTCTTCTTCTTTAGTATTGTGTTGGCTCTTCTGGATCTTTTGCCTCTCCATATAAACCTTTGGGTCAGTTTGTCAATATCTACAAAATAACTTGCTGGGTTTTTTAAATTGGGATTGCACTGAATTTATAGATCCAAAAATAAGAGACAGAGAGATTGAGGTCCTAAGTGATTTGCCCAAGGTCATATATCTTGATTCAATACTGGAGCTGGATTAAAGCTGATCCTAGTGGCCAGTCCTCTGAAATACACTGGCTAGTCAGTGAGAAGGGACTCCTCTGTGAGTTTTGTTCTCTAAGTTTCAGGAAGTAAATCTGTAGTCTGGATTGGAGCTAGGCCAAGAAAAGTGTCAGGCTCTGTCTTAAAACAGGAGGTCTCTGGAGCTTTGCAAAAATGACACTGGCCATTCACTGGCAAAAATGACACCTGGCTTAGGGTGTAATGCCAGACTTTCAGAAGTAGAGAAGAGTCTTTCAGGTAAAAATTTTGGAAGAAATGACACATAAAATATTAGAAGATTCCTTAGTATTCACATATGTGGGTTTTCATCTCCAATGATTTGGCACCTGCCATTAATTCTCTTTCCCATCAGTAAGTGGTAACCTCATAGGGATGGCATTTCTCTCTGCTGCTGCTAGAAATGGCCAAGGTCACATTCCAGCAAAGGATGCTTGCTTTGCAAAGCATACCATTCCTGGGGAGAGATAGAGAGTTAATGTTTGAAGACATTGTCAACTTCATTAACAAATAGCAAACTTACCTATCTTTCACTGTTGCTGTAACTTTGACCTCTTTCCCAGAAAGGTGATAATAAAAGTGGAATAAACCTGCTTAGACAATTAAAGAACAACGGTTTTATAGAGTTCAATCTAGTCTTTTCAAGACTACTGTTTGTATTTGGGGGCTAATGTGTTTTATATGCCATCTAGCAAGTGTCTATTTTTAAAATTCAGTGTGATGTTTTCAAATCCTGGACATTCTTTCTGCTTGACAGTGCTGGGAGTTAAGGGAAATGGCAAAAAGAAAGAATCAGGAAGGATGTCACTTGTGGGTTTCGCCTAGTTTTGCTGACACTGCCTAAGTCAAGGAATTCTTGAATTTTAGAGTCAGATGGGAAGTTGAGGGTATGTATCCAACCTACCCCTTCCTTTATCCAGTTCAGGAATCCATTGCCCAACAACCCTGACACATAGTTCTACAACTGTGCTTGGATGTCTCCAATGAGAGGACACCCAATATAGCAGGTGGCTATCATGCCATTATTAGAACAATTTAATTGCTAGAAAGTTATGTTCTTTCGTTGAACAAATTTGATTCTGCAGCATCCCCCATTGGCTTTAGTTCGGCCTGTGGAATTATGGGGGATAAATCCTACCCAAGCAGAGTGGACACTACAGTAGAGTAATGATGATCATGGCTCTGGAGCCACATGGCCTGGGTTCAGATCCATGTTCCTCTGCCCCTGCTTCACTGAGTACCTGTGTCTCGGTGTCTTTACCTGGAAAATGTGAATTCCATCAGTGCCTACTTCATAGGGTGGTTCCGAGGAAGAAATGGGTTTATATGTGAAAGAATTGAGAGAAATGTCTGGCGCTTGGCAGGCACTCAATGAATGCTACCTATTGACAATGTTATTTTTATTATTTCACCTTATATACCACTTCTTTTCAGAAAAGAGTGCTATTTAGAGTACCGTACTGAGTGTATTCTGAGGCTTTGGTGAAAGCCACGATTGATAAGTAATGTCTGACAAGGGTAGAAAAAAGGTAAATGATGTCACGTATGCCAGATATTTGTGATTTGTGCTCCAATTCTATTTTCTCATGACAGTCCTTCAAATATCCAATGAAATAGGCATTTTCCTATCTCGGCCTCCTCTCTTCCAGGCCAAAACACCTGGTAGAAACTCTATTAATTCTGTAAGCTGCCAAAAGATGGGCCCTCAAGGCATTCTTGAAATGGGCTTAAAATCAGAGCAAGGAAGAACATTGTATCTTTTTATTTATTACCTTATATTAAATGCCTTTGAGTACCCAAGACTATCATGATTATTTGAAATCTCTCCAAAAACATTGATGTTCCATTGATGTTGGCATGCAGTGTGTTATTATGGAGGGTACCTTAGACTAAGGAGTTAGGGTGTATTATGGACTGAATTGTGTCCCTTTAAAATTCATACATTGAAGCCCTAATCGGCAATGTGACTCTATTTGGAGATAGAGCCTTCAAAGAGGTAATTAGGTTAACTGAGGTCATAAGGGTAGGACCCTAATCTGAAAGGACTGTGATCCCCAGTAGAATAAAAATCCCCAAGAGAATCTAAGTTTTAACAATGGGAAAAAAAAAGTGAAAGGGAAGCAAAGACAGGTACCTCCTTCCTAAAGACCCTGGACCTTACCTTGTTTATAGTTTCCCATAGAGAATCCTGAAATCATGGGGAATCTTTGTTTAGAAGAGCCACCAAGGTGGCCTGGTCCAACCATCCTTTCAGTTCAATGCTCCTAACATTTACTGGGGCCATATCAATAATAGTCATCATCATCATTATGCATTTATACCCACTGGGGGTTCTGAAAGGATTTACGGTGGTTGAAATTACAATAACAATAGCTCCCAACTAGCAATCTACTATTTAATTATTTTCTACAGTATCTCAGCCAAGTTGTGTCTTATAGTCCCAACACAAGTACCTCTAGGATTAAATGTCTTTCCATCTGATTAGAGTCAGAGCCTTAGAGCTGGAAGGGTCCTTTCAAAATCATCTAGCCCATCAGTACTACTCTGAAAGTGAGGAAATTAAAGTCAAGTACAATGCAGTGGTTGTCTCAGGTGTCACAGCTAGTAAAAGCAGAGTTTGTACCCAAACTCCCAAACCCTGACACTTGCCCAAGACCCTGTACGGGCCTCTGTTCTGTGAGGTCAGCCCACCCCTGGCCACCCCCAGGTCATGTCCACACATTCTCATCTGATTGTCTCAGGTCTTGCCTTTGTAGCCATATTGACAGCATGAACTAGCCAATTTGATCAGAGCCACCCCAGGATGAGTGGTTGAAAGTGGGACTTGTCCGTTGTCTTGGGGTCTATTTTTTATCCCCTCTTCTCTGATTTTGTTATCAATCCCAGGATACTAGAAAGACCCCTTATCTGGCAGTCTTTGCAGCCAATAGGATTCAGCTACCCACAAAAGGTTGGCTCAAGTTAATGTAAGGGATAAGTCTGTGTCAGGAAAAGGAAAGTCCTGAGTGACTTTTTATCCACTGGCCAAGTCCTGAGTGACCTTTAGTCCAGAATTTAGATCTGTTTTAACACACTCTCCACCTGTGTGGAGGTACTTTGGTGCTCATAAGGCACCAAAGTACCTCAAATTTTAGGATTATTCAGAACTGATTGTTTGAATTAACCAATTTATAAAAATATTTTTCCAAAGGAACAGAAGTGATTTTCTTCCAAAATAAAAACAGACCTTACATAGAACTCAACTGGAGTCTCCAGAACTGGATTAATGCCAAATAATGCCTCCAGCTTTGGGACATGGCTACTTCCTTGATTCTCTGATCCTCTTCCTGCACCTCACCCCCACCCCACTGGATACTCCCATTGGTCTTTAAGAGAATGGACCACAGTATTGTCATCAGTCCCACAGTTTCAATTCTCATTTGTGTTTATATTTAGACTGGAGGGGAAAATCTCTTTCTTTTGCCCAAGAAAAAGAGACTGTTTTGAAGTCAGTTAATGAACTTCTTACTGGGGAATTCCAAATGTAGTTGATAGCTTGTTGCTGTAAAGGAATATGTGCTAAATTTTATGAAGTATGGAAGTTGCTTTCTAATTGAATGACCATGGTTTTGATAGTCATATCACAGACCTATGACCACTTGTGCTTTCGTATGTATTGGTCAGGCTGTAGGAGTTAATTGGGAGCAGAACCACCACTGTAGGAGTGGGGCAAGGGCAGGGCTTAGGTGCACCAATGTAGGAGCAAGCACAGCTGTTCTGTCCTAATAAGAATACAGGTCCATTTTAATCAGGAAGAATGTTGATAAACACAGTTCTTTAGAGCAGGTGCCAAAGGATTTCTGTCCTAAATAAGAATCAATGCCTGGTATCAGATTTAGGAAATAATCCACGAATTAGAAAGAATCATGGGTTCTAATTGGATATCTAACCCAAACACACCATTTTCATATCTTCCCTTGTGGCTTTGAGGGATTAATGTTTTTCCTTCTTTATACCCTTTTCAGTGAACAATTCATCCAGCAAGAGCCTTCCCACTCTCAACCGTTCTTGTGCGGAAGGAAGAGGGCATCCCTTTGTCTAATCCTATGAATAGGAAGATGCATCTAATGATTCAAAGTAGAATAAGTCAGAATATGTGGTAGGGAGGAAGCATCAGTAAAGATGTTTTGGGGGCATCCCTCAGCCAACAGGCAAAGAGTGGAATTTGTCCTGCCCTTCCTTCCCCTGTTCCCAAGGAGACCTCCATGCTCTTAATTCACCTAATGGCTGTCCAAGGCTCTATGCTGAGAATCTCATTAACCCTCTTCTTTCTACCTCCAAATCACCACAGTGTGATTGGAGGAATTCTGGAAAAGACTCCCAAGTCCCAGTGCCCCCAAATCCGCCCCCTGTACCTGACTCACCTTACAGATACTATGGCTACATCAGTCTCTAATAAGGCTGATTCTCAGAGAGAATGAAACTTATACTTTGTGTCTCCTCACTTGCTGGGGCCTCCTGCTTGGTAGGGGCCCTAGCAATGCAATCACATATTTGTGTGTTTTTGAAAAATTTACAAGTGTAAGATATTTCTACTTTAATTGGTTGATATGACTGTCTGTTTCCATTCTAATATCTGCTCCCTTATAATTTTTCTCCTGCAGGGGATTGAGATGGAGGCGAGGTTGGGGAATTCTAAGTAAATATTCACTTGTGATTGAATCCACATCCAAATTAGTATTTGCTTTGACACCTAACTATATATTTGCATTTTAAATTATTTTTCTTATTGAGGTCCCCCAAATTCTTCAGGCTCCGTGAAAACTGAAGGCAGGTGTCCCTAGATTCTAGGCCTCCTGCAATTAACTCTCACATAACTCTTAATCTCATTTCTTATTTCCCTTCTATCCTGATATTCAATAACTTCTAGGTTCCATACGATACCTCATTTTCCTGATCCCCCATCATGGCCTGATACAAATCCAACACGAAAAGGGATAGAAAATTGGGAAAATGAGAAAATAGTGAGTTGAGTGAAGAGGAAGAGAAGGAGAACTGAGAATTTAGGTAAATTGCCAAGTTTTCTTCTGTATCCTACATTACCCTGTTTGTTGGGAAGCTAAGCAATATTCCGGCCTGAGATGAAAATAGGGGTAAAGTAAAGGGAGGTGACAGGATGGCGAGTTAAAATGAATTAAGGAAAACACATGGTCTTCCGTAAAGGAAACAGAGTTATGAAAAGAGATGGAAAAACCAGTTCTTCCAGGATAATACCTTTTGTTGGGCCCCAGCGGGAAGCTCAGCTGAGACATGAGGAAGCTGGAAGGATA
This sequence comes from Aethalodelphis obliquidens, assembly GCF_003676395.1. Classification (NCBI taxonomy): domain Eukaryota; kingdom Metazoa; phylum Chordata; class Mammalia; order Artiodactyla; family Delphinidae; genus Aethalodelphis; species Aethalodelphis obliquidens. The sequence goes on from NW_020837948.1 coordinate 73,849,620, forward strand.
TGATGGACGCCCAGGTTACCTGACAAGAGGAAAGAGGGCTGAAGGAAAGGCAAACAGTGGGGGAGGACAAGGGGTCACGTTTTTCTTGGCATTGAAATCTTTTCAAATGAGTTATTTTTCAAAAGTTTCCAAGGAGGATCCTCTACCAGTTTCCAACCTCCATTTGGGATTTGAAACCTACAGGAAACAAACCCCTTCCCATGACCTCTTTCTTCCTTTCTAAATTAAATCTGAATGCAGAGAGCTGGTTACGCAGAGTCTGGAGCCTTTTGCTGTGCCTGGAATTGTGGCCTCTCCCTGATGCAGTCTTAGGGGTGGTTCTGCTCCCAATTAACTGTTGTTTTGGCAAGTTCAAGGAAGCTGTTGTGGTTTTCGGCAAGTTGTTTAAAGATTTGGCTTTCGGGTTCTTCCATCTGTAAAACAAGGAGTTTGGACTAGAATCATTGGTTAACTTTCGTTTCGGCGGGGGTGGGGCTGGTGGCCAAAGACCCTTTTCAGAATAGGCTGAAAACAACACAGCTGCTCTCCAGAAACAGGCGCTTACGCCTGTTCACATATCCTTTTGCATGCAACTTCAAGAGCTCATGGACCCTGCAGTGAACAGTTCTCCAGTGTAGTTTTCCTCCTTGCAGAGGATTACACTTCTTCACCCCATTCAACTCGGGCACCAGCCAATGAAATGTGAGCAGAAGTTCTGGGTAACACTTCTGGTTGAAGAATTAAGAGCAGTGGTCTTTTTTCCTTCTGCATTGAAGCCTGTAATATTCCTGATGGTGGCTTCCCCATCAGGTCCAGGAATGCGGATGACAATGGTCTAGGTGTAAAGTCCCCGATCAACCTTGGATTATCATGAGGCATAAGTAAGTGTTTATTGTTTAAGCTTTTTGTTGCTTTAAGCTAGTGAGATTTTTGGAACTGTTTTCATAGCATAATTTAACCCATCCTGACTGATACAACTCCTGAATCCATCCATGAACCCTGGAGTTTTCTGTGTGCCCATGTTACCAATCCCAAGTCTAAATAATATCTTAAGTCTTTCTATTTCTGAAAGCCAAAGAGTCTATGAGACAAACTTAAAAATGCAATTTCAGATTCTTAAATCACCTGAACTCCTACCTGGTTCATAGAGAATGTCTGTTTGGTCAAAAGGAATGTCTCATTTTGGAGTCAAGTGATCAAATCCACGATTGTGTGGATGATTGGAAGTGAAGGCTCACTGGGCCCATCTTTAAAAGGCAGTGAGGGGTCGACCAATGTCCCCGGGGGGCATCTACCTGCAGCAGGGAAGTGAGGGATCACTCCAGCCCTTGGTGTGCTGTGGACACTCCGCAGCCACTGTCTCACATGGAAAAGAAGAAAAGAGAAATCAAGAAAACAAAAGCATAATACTGAAAGCTTTAAATGACAAAAGAAGTCAAGTCAAGAGGCAGGATGTCTGCACTTTGTTTCTATTTATGGAACACAAAGTTTAAACAGAGCTCTCCATTCAGAATTCATCTGGCTGTTAAAATTGCCTTCCAAGTTTTTATCTGCAAGGAAGCCAGCCGCATTTAAATCTTTCCCTGTAGTGAGTTTGTATTTAGAGATGTTTCATGTGGATTTAATTCACTGATCAATTTTACCTTGTCAAAACAGAGAATGGTCTGTCAAAAACAGGATGAAGCTCATTAGTGGGACGCAGGAGATAATACAATAGAGGGGAGAAAAAACAGATTACCCTGAAACAAGGAAATGAGAGCCAATTCAGGAAGCAAGGGGAAATAGCAGAAAATGATATGGTAGTCATAGTAGACCAAAAGCTAGTGGGACAGCTATATGGTACTTAGTAAGTGATACTGAGGAGGAAAAAACGAAGGGGGGTAGTTTAGGAGATAAAGGATTTTAGTCTGGAGAAGAGAATAGGAACTTAACAACTAAGTAGGGATTTGACACCTTTTATGTATAAAAAAACAGCCCAGTATAGTTGTAAGAGTGCTGGACTGAGTGGAAGTCAGGAAACCAAGGGTCTAGACCTGGGTCTGCTCTGGCCTTCTGCTCAGTGTGCTTGCCCATAAAATGAACAGTTCGGATTAAGATGACTGTTGCTAAAACAATATTTTAGAAAAATATTGTGCAATGACGCTTCATCATCATAATCCAGAAAGTTCTAGTACATAAAAAACTTAACATAAGGATTAACTTAAGGATGGATAATTATTTACTTGAATAAATTTCCAGAATAATTATTTATGAAATTTTGGAAACTGGAAAGATCCTTGGTTGGTCTTTAAAATTCAGATAGAATCCATTAGATAAAAGTTTAAGAGACAGACCAGGAGACATGTTTGAGGTTTCTTCTAGCCATCAAACAATGTAAAAATATTTTATTATTGTCTTTTAAAGGAGACTTTCGCAATGACCAGCCCTTAAAAGGAGGGAAACAAAATCCAAATTGAACATTGTTGATTTATTGTCCCTGTAACAAAAAGAAGCTCAAATACCCAGCCATCGAATTGGGGATAGCAAAGGAATTGAAGTTCAGGAAATGCATGCTATACAAGCTATAGGCGAAGCCACTGAGGGTTTAGAGTGGGCTGTATTTATGGGTAAGTAGTGCAAAAAGGGGGAAGTCCAGCCAGAGTCCAAGCAGTAAGTTCATTGGCTTGAGGATGGCGAGAGATTTTTGGCGCATGTTCATTGGTGAGGAGATAAATGTAGGTCTTCTGTAAACCAGGCATTTACCAGAAATCAGTCTCTCAGTTCTTTAATTCCATTCTTCTGAGGGTACATGTGTGAGAGTCTCCACTTCATATCCTCTGGTTCCATTTTAAATTGAAGTTCTTTCACAGTACAAAGAGAAACCTAGCCAAAACAAGGCTCTAAGTTTGAATGGTGCTGTGTTTTTACATTGCCAGGTGTGGTCATGTGTTACAAGAAGCTGGTAAGCAGTAGGGTCAGTATCTGTGGTCCTCCCGCCTAATAGCTGAGCCAGGGTGTTCAGAGGGTGGCCAGTGGAGGGGACACCTCAGCTGGCTTTCTATCTACTGGATAGAATCCTAGTCTGCAGCAATTACTTGTTTAAAAAAGCAACAGGAGAGGAAAATCCCTTGTTGCTGCCCTATTTCAACATGAGGAAGGTGCCAGGCATAAGCCTCCATCAGCCACTGATTAGAAAAAAATGTACAGCCAAGAGTGGAGTTGGGTCTGTGGGAGCTGTTCTTTGAAATGGCTCTGCAGGGTTTATGCTAAACTAAGAGAAAAGGAAATCATCTAAACCCTCAAAGTCCTAGAATGGTTCCTTTGGTCCTATTTTTGGAGGTGGCTCCGTTCCCCCTGCATCTACCTTTCTGGTGACCTCTCCTCTCTGGAGCCAACTCTCACTCCTGGTTGTTCAGCACCTCTCCAGGTAGACGTTCCTTCCTGGGAATTCACAAGCCATACTTGGTGTTTCCTAATGTTTTTGAAAATGGCGACACTTTTTTAATGTGAAAAAAATGTCAGTGATTGCCATTTGATGGTAGTTCATGGTCTGGGACCTGATAAGTGAGTAATCAGCAAAGCAGATAAACAGATTTCCTCCATTCTGGATGCCACATGTTTTTCCCATTTGAGCATTTCTGAAGTCAGGATGTGTCCTTTAATGATTGATGTATAGAGCTAATGTGATAGAATTGTCCCTGCTCCCCAAGAGGTCATTGACTTGATGGTACTGTAACTGAAAATACATGAGAGAGAAAATATGAAAGTGGAGTCCAAGTCATAATAAAAATGTCAATATATTACATACAACAGAAAATGCAGGCTTAAGATTTTAAATGTCATTTATTTTTTCTAGATTATACCTTCATATACTTCATAATTCAAAAGGTACAATTGGGATATAGCAAAATTCTTCCTTTGGATTCTGTGCCCCAGCTGCTCAGTTCTCCCACTTGGAAGCTGTGTTAGCATTTTCTTGTTTATTCTTCCAGAGATAGTTTATTTATATGTCAGGAAGGATATATGTAATTATCCCCTTATTCAAATAACAGAATACTATACACACTTTTTTTTCCTATTCCTTGCTTTTCTTTCTGTGCAAGGATATATCTTGGATATTATTCGATTGCAGAACATCAAGGACTTCCAATCCCTCCTTTATAGCTGAGTAATATTCCATTTTATAGGTATACAATGATTAATTTAGCCTGTTCCCTAAAGAGAATACCTAGGTTGCTTCTAATCTTTTGCTATAACAAACACTGCTGTAGAGAATGACATTGTATTCATGTCATTAAGTGCATATGTGAATTGGCTCAATTTTAGAAGTAAAATTGCTATGTCAGAAAGTCTGTGCATATGTGTATTTGACAGATATTGCCTATTTGTCCTCCATAGGAACTGTACGATTTTATATTCCTGTTAGCAATGTATGAGAATATCTATCTTGCCACATCTTTTCAACACAGTATGTTATCAAACGTTTTTATCTTTGCCATTCTATTAGGTAAAAAGTGGACTAGCAATGTAATTTAAAAAAATTCTAATTGAAATATGATATATTCATAAAAGTACATTTATCATCAGTGCACAGCTGAGTAAATCTTCACAAATTAAACACATTGTATAACGAACACCCTGTTCAAGAAACAGCACAGAACCTACAGCCCAGAAACCCCCCTTATACTTTCTTCCAATTCGTGTAGTTTTTGCTTTTCTCTTATCTTTAGTGAAAGTAACCATCTTTTTAAAACTATGTCTTTTTATTTTGAAATAAGTTGAACTTGGCTTCGTGTGCGTAAGAGCCACTTACACTTCTTTTTCTCTGAACTGTGTGTTGATATCTTTTGTCCATTTTTAGATTAGGCTGTTGGTGTTTCTCTCCTTGATTTGTGGAAGTGATAAGGAACTTTCAGTCCACAGTAGAAAAGATGTGAGCATTATGCTGGAATTTTCAACTGTGGTTGACCCCTGAGAGTGGACATTTAGCCTTTGGAACTCCAGAAAACCAGTAAAGAGTAACACAACTCAATAACTGGTATAATCAGCCAAAGGAGCCTTCTACCCTGGACCAGCGTCTCAGCAGCCCATTGCCTCTCTTTTGTTTAACTTGCAAGCCCAGCTGTCCCCACCCCATCCTTCCCCACTCCCCAAAAAAGCCTGGAGCAAGTGGGTTCTTCTGTCAAGTGGGTGATTTATCCTCAAGCGTCGAGCAAATGTTTTTCAGGTAACCAGTTGAAAACCCAACCTGGTCAAGGAAAAGACCTGTTAAACAGCAGTATCGGAGAAGACTGTCAGGAAACATTTGGCAAGAAGCCTCTTCCAGAAGAGAGGTGCCCAGTCATGAACGAGCAGCTGACCAGGGTTCTTCCAGAGTACCCCATCCCCGTGCTGCCACAGCAAGCAACAGCATCACTCTTTGCCTGGAGGTGCTCGTTCAGAAAGAGCTTCCCAGGGAGGATACACACAGGAGGGGAGTTTCCTTTAAAAACAAAAGCAAGTAGGACTTTTCTGTTGGTTTTTATTTTTTTTTCCCCTCTTCTCTCCCTCTGACTGGACAGTAACCTCTCGCCACATGCCTTCCAGCAAACACTCATCACCCGATAAATCATGTGACCCTTTCTGTTTATTTAGAAGTGCTTGCCGGACTGGGGCCTCTAATCCAGACCCTGGTCTGTAACCAACTTCAGAGTGGTTTTCACTGGAAAGGGAACTTCTGAACACCCGATAAGGCAACTTATTCATTTGCATAGAAGAGCTCCCCTGAGTCATTCCCCGGGCTTTAGGGAGAAGCAGTGAAACGTCAGACTGTTTATAAAGCTGCCAAAAAATGTCTTCTAGAGAATAGCAGCCCTGTTTAGCTTCCACACAATAAGGAGCAGCTATAGAAAATCTCCTCTCAAAAGTAATATTAGGTTCCTTTTCGAAACTTTGTTTAATGCTTCAGATTCTGGAATCAACAAAATGCAAATACTTTTGGTGAGTGCTTTGCCAAAACCTCTGACTGAGCAATTTTAACTCTAATTTAAAAAAAAGGCTACTTATAATAAGAAGGTGGAGGCTGCTTTTGATGAGGTGAAATGCCTGCCTCTGAGTCGAGCAGTGTATCTCTGAGTGGGTCCGGAAACTTCCAAGGTCAGAATCTCTTGGGCTGAGCACAGAGGAAGTTCCCCAGGCCCTACGCCAGGTCTGAAGAATTAGAATTGCAAGAAGTCGGGCTCAAGAAATATGCTAAAAAGAGACCAACGAAACAAAAAGTGTAGCCACAAAAAAACTTTGCAGGTGAAATGTTATACTTATTGACATGGGACAAGTCTGCTTCCAAAAACACCATTTCGAGGACCTAGAAATGCCCTCACTGGGTCGTGGACAACCAAGCTGTAACATGAAAAACTTCTGGAGGGGACAGAACCTTCACTCTGTGATCCACCTTTCCAGGTTTTTTTTTTTTTTTTTTTTTTTTTTTTCAATCTACTTGCTGGCTAGTTTTTCAAAATAAATAGGCACTTTATTCAGTTAAAAAAAAAAAAAAGTCCTTGTCCCCTAGGATTGTCCTTGGAGGGCAGATGTCTTATGCAGTATAACACGTGTGGCTGTGCAGATACTGAAAGGAGTAGGGTGGGCGCAGGAACTGGAGAGGGTGAACTGAGGCTTGTAGGAAATTGTTCAACCAAACCATTCCTTCACATTTCCTGATGTCATTTTAAAGTCTGTCCAGCCTTTTACCTTAGAACCCAGTTTCTCACCTCTGAGTAAATGAATTGGGAAGAGAATCCAGTCACAGATCAGAGCTGCCTATTACGAAAACCTTGGGAGTCTTGGAAGCAAGTTCACTGCAGCATTACCGCTACTCAGGAGCTTCCTATAGGCTCCTAGAGGCAGCCCCTGAATAGAATTAGGGCTCTGTCAGCAGAGAAGAGGGGAGTAGCTGCTGAACAGGCCGTGGAGAGTAGGCAAGATCCCAGCGAAAAGGATCGTGCATTATCTTTGGTAGGGAGTTCCTTCCTAACGGCCAAGGATAAATGTCCTGCCCTAGGGAAAAGGAGTTCATTTGATTTTAGAAAATAAAAAAGCATCTGACTGTTTTCTTTTGTTTCATTGTCTGGAAGTAAAATTCCTGCCTTGCCCTAAAGGTAGAAATTTGATTTCTCTCCCAGAACCTGGGACATTTGAGTAAACTCCAGGCTTGCCAGAAAGGTCTTTCCTCTGGAAGTCTCCAGCAGGTCCTCCCTGCTCATTTTTTCCATTTGCCCCTCTGCTGCAAGAAGTGTATGTTTAGCTGGGGCATGCACACATGCACTGGCATTTTTCACCAAGGCGTTTCTAGTAATATCTAAGTGAGTTTCTGAAACCTCCAAGCTGGACATGTTTTTTTTTTCTTTTTTCCTGAAGCAAATAAAGCCTGAGCAAAGAGTTGTGTGTACTCAGCAACTTTGGTGTGTTAGTTTGTCTTCCAATCTGGCCTCACTCAGGGTGCTTATCTCTTAGAAAGGGAGATTATTACCACACAGACTGGGCTGGAAACCGCTTCGCTGACAGGTTTAAGAGTCTTAACAAAATAAACAGCAGAAAAGGCAAAACTGTGTGCAAAATGGCTTCATGTGGGAGGAGGCTGTGGTGGGGAGAGCGCTGGCATTTCCTTCCGACCAACCCCTTGTCTCCTTGTATAGAGACAGCTGCTAAACTGACAGGCCCTTCACCATACCTGCTGGTCTGGTTTATGATTCATGCCTTAAAAGGACCCTACAGTTGTGGTGATTATTCTTCCTGTTTTTCATACCCAGAAAGCTATACAAATAAAAGAATCATGCCTTTGAATTTCTCCTTATCTTGCTTAAAGGGACCAAGTTGAAGAATCATTTCCTTGGATTTGACAGAATCTGAACTATGACCTGTATTTGCAAGCAACTTGAGGACAGGAGAGTGTCATTTACTTCTCTCTCTCTCCCTTCCTAGCACCTCCTAGCACAGTACTAGAAAATGCAAGGTGCTCTATAAATGTTTGTCATATGATTGAATGAATAAATTGATGGATACATTTGCTGTCTCATTTGAATAGTACCCTGCGGTTTAGGGGGGTAAAAGTGCTTATGCATATAAATTTATTCTTCTTGTTTCTAATACCAGTAGCAATATTTTAAGCTAACTCAGTACAAAGGAACAAGTGAGAATGCTTAACACCTAAACCGGGTTCCATTAAGATGGAGGGGAGCTGTTGGGTTGGCCAAAAGGTTCCTTTGGTTTTTAAAGTAAAAATAAAAGACACATTTTTCATTTTCGCCAAGAACTTTATTGAACAACGTATTCACCCTTTCGTTCCACTACCTTCTGCCATTTTTCAGGCAGCTTCATAATTCCATCTTCCCAAAACTTTTAATCTTTTTGAGCAAAGAACTATTCCAGGTGCCTTTATACAGTCTTCCAGGGAATTGAAATTTTTTCCATTAAGAGAATTTTGTAAAGAGCGAAATAAATAGAAATCTGAAGGTGCAATGTCTGGTGAATATGGTGGATGGATCAAAACTTCCCAGCCAAGCTGTAACAGTTTTTGCCTGGTCAGCAAAGAAACATGCGGTCTTGGCGTTATCCTGATGGAAGATTATGTTTTCTGTTGACTAATTTCAGACACTTTTCTTCGAGTGCTGCTTTCAGTTGGTCTAAACGAGAGCAGTACTTGTTGGAATTAATCGTTTGGTTTTCCAAAAAAAGCTCATAATAGAGGATGCCCTTCCAATCCCACCATATACACAACATCACCTTCTTTGGATGAAGACCGGCCTTTGGTGTGGTTGGTGGTGGTTCATTTCGCTTGCCCCACGTCTCTTCTGCTCCACGTTATTGTACAGTATCCACTTTTCATCGGCCGTCACAATTTGTCTTAAAAACAGAACATTTTCCTTACGTTTAAGTTGAGAATCGCCTGCAGAAATACGGTCAAGGTTTTTTTCGCTTAACTTATGTGGAACCCAAACATCAAAGCGATTAACATAACCAAGCTGGTGCAAATGATTTCCAAGCTTGATTGGACATGTTGAGTATGTCGGCTATCTCCTGCGTCGTAATAACATTGATTGTTCTCAATTAATGTCTCGATTTGATCACTATCAACTTCAGCTGCTCTACCTGACCGTGGAGCATCGTCCAGCGAGAAATCTCCAGCACGAAACTTCGCAAACCACTTTTGACATATTTGATCAGTCACAGCACCTTCTCTATACACTGCACAAAACAAATCTTTTTTGTGTGTTTCGATTGCGTTTTTTACCTTTCTTGAAATAATGAAGCGTAATATGTCGAAAATGTCGCTCTTTTCCTTCCATCTTCAATATTAAAATGGCTACACAAAAATTCACCAGTTTTGATAAGTTTTTTAAAAAATGCATGCTGATACGACAGCTGTCACAATACAGTCTAACAAAATTGTTTCGAATGAAATTAAAGACAACTAAGCACTACTGGAGCACCTTATGGAAAAAAACAAACTTTTTGGCCAAGCCCTTATTTAGGTGGGACTTATTTATCATCTGAAGAGCATTCAAATACAACTAAACAGTTGTCAGTAATTAAAGTCTTAATTCTTCCACTCTCAAAAGAGTTTGGGAGATTCAGGTAGAAACTGTCATCTCCACCAAAGTTTAAGAATTCAGGGCAGAATTCACATGGTTTCTAGAATTAAAGGGATACATGACTGCATCTCCTTTTGGAAGAACTAGAGTCTGGCCTGTCTTTTTATTTATTTATTTTTATTTGATCTGTTCCTTTTAATTAAGAAAAAAAGCTATGGTGGAAACATTCAATATTGTACTCATATTACAAATGTTAAAATCTAGAAGTACAGATTTAGACTGCCCTTGAGTGGTCAGATTTATTTCTCTAAGAATAATCTGGAAAACCCCTGTACAAATGTAAACCATCATGTGATTCAGGGTGGCAAAAGGCCTGACATGGGACCTGTTGATTTATTTTATTTTATTTTGTTTTATTTATTTATTTATTTATTTTATATAGCAGGTTTTATTAGTTATCTATTTTATACATATTAATGTATACATGTCAATCCCAATCTCCCAGTTCATCCCACCACCGCCAGCCCCCACATCCCTGCTTTCCCCCCTTGGTGTCCATATGTTTGTTCTCTCCATCTGTGTCTCTATTTCTGCCTTGCAAACTGGTTCATCTGTACCATTTTTCTAGATTCCACATATATGCGTTAATATATGATATTTGTTTTTCTCTTTCTGACTTACTTCACTCTGTATGACAGTCTCTAGGTCCATCCACGTCTCTACAAATGACCCAATTTCATTGCTTTTTATGGCTGAGTAATATTCCATTGTATATATGTACCACATCTTCTTTATCCATTTGTCTGTCGGTGGGCATTTAGGTTGCTTCTATGACCTGACTATTGTAAACAGTGCTGCAATGAACATTGGGGTGCATGTGTCTTTTTGAATTATGGTTTTCTCTGGATATATGCCCAGTAGTGGGATTGCTGGGTCATATGGTAATTCTATTTTTAGTTTTTTAAGGAACCTCCATACTGTTCTCCATAGTGGCTGTATCAAATTACATTCCCACCAACAGTGCAAGAGGGTTCCCTTTTCTCCACACCCTGTCCAGCATTTGTTGTTTGTAGATTTTCTGATGATGACCATTCTCACTGATGTGAGGTGATACCTCATTGTAGTTTTGATTTGCATTTCTCTAATGATTAGTGATGCTGAGCAGCTTTTCATGTGCTTCTTGCCCATCTGTATGTCCTCTTTGGAGAAATGTCTATTTAGGTCTTCTGTCCATTTTTGGATTGGGTTGTTTGTTTTTTTAATATTCAGCTGCATGAGCTGTTTATATATTTTGGAGATTAATCCTTTGTCCGCTGATTCGTTGGCAAATATTTTCTCCCATTCTGAGGGTTGTCTTTTCATCTTGTTTATAGTTTTCTCTGCTGTGCAAAAGCTTTTAAGTTTCATTTGGTCTCATTTGTTTATTTTTGTTTTTATTTCCATTACTCTAGGAGTTGTGTCAAAAAAGATCTTGCTGTGATTTATGTCAAAGAGTGTTCTTCCTATGTTTTCCTCTAAGAGTTTTATAGTGCCCGGTCTTACATTTAGGTCTTTAATCCATTTTGAGTTTATTTTTGTGTTTGGTGTTAGGGAGTGTTCTAATTCCATTCTTTTACATGTAGCTGTCCAGTTTTCCCAGCACCACTTATTAAAGAGTCTGTCTTTTCTCCATTGTATATCTGGCCTGTCTTTTTAGATCTAGGTGCGAGACCCCTCTCATACCCAGCCTCTGGGTAATAGGCCCTGCAGTGGTCAGGCCCTTCCAAAAGAGCACTGAGGCATATGACCTATTGTCAGCATTTTAGGATAGGAGTCAGGCAGGAATTGAATCCTGATTCCTTGAGTGACCTTGAACTACAGACTCTGCTTTTCTAAATCTTCATTTCCTCATTTATAAAAGGGGGGGATGTAAAAGATGGTTGCAAGGATTAAATGGGAAATATATTTAAAGCACTCAGCATAGTGCCTGGCACTTCATAAACTCTGTAAATGGTAGCTGTTTCTTGTTATTATTATCACCATCATTATCATCATCATCAGTTCCCCATACCAGAACATCGTGGAACAAAGAGATCTTGATAAGAACCACTTTGAACCTCTTTTCTGAGAGGGTGCGTCCTGAACCCATGAAAATGTACGTACTTGGTCATGGACCTCAATCCACTTAGTTATCATAGATGTGGGCTGAGGTTAGGGCAGTCAAGGATAAGCTCTCAAAAATGGAGTGTGCAGCCCAGCATGGACACTGTGGCTTCAGCAGCTCTGGTAAATGCAAGGTTTTCTTCCTTAATTTTGTTTTCAAAGGAGCACATTAGGAACATTCAATCACAGTCACACTGTTTACTTTTTTCCAATCCCATCCTCCCCCTACCATCATCAAAAAATAAAATGAAAAGTAATAGACAACATTATGTTTAAAGATGGCTTTTGCTTGTAACCACTAACCCAGTGTTTGGGAAGCAGCTGAGCCAGTGAAGGGACCCTGCAGCCTGCCTGACACAGATTCAGACACCAGTTTGGCCACTTTCTGGTTGTGTGACCTGGTGCAAGTTGCTGTTCGCGTTTCCTCATTTGTAAAATGGAGATAACAATGCTTACCTAACAAGGTTTTTGTAAAGGTTAGAAAGAGTATACATAAGGCATACCTACTACAGAGATTAGGTGCTCAATAAAAGTGGTAGCTGGTTCCAGGTTTCTGGTTGCTTTTCAGTCCTACGCAAGACTTAGGATAAATGGCTTCCCAAAGCATATTAATAGCTAAGACTCCCATGTGCTTATGGTATGCCAAGCAATCCTCTAGGCCCTTTATATATATTAGCTAGTTTAGTTTTCTCAACAACCCTATGAGGCAGGTGATACTATTACCTGACTTTTCAGATGAGGGAAATGAGGCATAGAAAGGCTAAATGTCTTCTCCAAGACCCCATAGCTGGTAAATGTCAGCAGATATTTTTTCATTCAGTGTGATGTCAGAGTTCCTGCTCTTGGCCGGTCTACCAGGGTACCTCTTTTGGACAACTCACCTAGTGATGGAGGAGAGGACAAGCCACAATCTTCCACTCCAGGTGGCTTTCTGAATGGCCTAGGGGCCTAGACTTTGCCCCCAGATGTCTTAAATGGAATCAGAACAAGAAGGATACCCTCACACAGGGACTTCCCGTTGGTCCTCTTGGGATTAAGTCTAGCAAAAATGGATACTATACCACTGACGGTTTTAAAATTATTTTTGGAAGTAGAAAGAAGAGTCCACTGTGGAAGTCCAGGGTTCTGAGGTAAGAGCTCCCTGTCTCGTTTTTGGGGAGGCCGTGTGGCTTAGTGGAAAGCCTCTTAACCTTAGAGTAAACAAACTCTATGGATATATGATCATTTTTGGCTGCGTGACCTCTCTGTGAAAGGAGATTAATAAAACTTACATCAGATCACAGAATTACTACAGAACTTGCATTGTTCTAGGAATGAAATGAGATGACGCACAGAAAGCTCCCTGTACGGTGCCAGGATTACCGTGGATTTTCAGTGAAGGAACATCATACTCTGTGCCTTCAGCCATCTTGCACAACTTCCAGAACAATTTTGGACCGTCTGTCTCTGAAAGTGGCAGAACCTATTGGATAGAAGATCAGACACTTTGCTCCTTTTTTTGCTCCACTTTTGCTCCAGATTACTCCTGCCTTGAACCTTGTCACAACCTAGACCTTCTGGCTTCTACCACCTCTGATATCTGCTGTTGGCCAAACCTCTGCCGGGCAGGCCTGGCAACCACCAACTCCTCAAACAGCGCTCTCCTGCCTTCAGGGGCAGCTTGGAGAAGAAGGTGGCCTGGGAGGGGAAAAGTTTGGATATGGAACTAAAAGTCTGGCCAGGCCTTAAGTTCTGCATCTACAACGAGCTAGGAATGTAACCATGTCTTTGCCATTTGCAGCTCAAGTACCTCATCTGTAGAGCGGTGAGGTGGCTGTATTAGAGAAGCCATCGCTGAGGCCACTTCCAACCCCTCCTCAGACTAGTGACCACTTTCCCCAGCTAGGTCCCCAACAGCCCGAATTCACTGACTGAGGAGCATCATGGCTTTATGGCTCAGCATTACCAGGCTTTCTGGAGAGTGAAGAGAGAGGAAGAGAAAAGCAAAATGGCCCTCCAAGATAAAACAGAATTATGAGTCAGTCTCTCTACCTAGGAAAAAGAATGAATCTCTTTTGGACTTCCTGCAGCAGCAAAGAAAAGCCTTTAATTTCAGAGGCAAAGCTATTTGTATACTGTCTCCGAGCTCATCGCAAAAACAATAGCAAAGGCAAACGAAAGACAAGCTATTGTTTTGTTGTATTTATATCCCTAATGTAGGAAACAGCATGAAAATATTGTTAAGGAAACTCAGTAAGTCTCTGCTCCAGGGTATGTATACACTTTTGGTGCCAAAGGCAGCAGGGCCAGATGTTGGAGGACTTGATCCCCCTCAAAGAACAAAGAAGAAACATGTTGAATTCCACAAGGGGACGGCGGGGCGGGGGGGGGGGGGGGGGGGGGGGAGGGGGAAGAGTTGTGATTAATCACTCAGGTGCCCACGAAGCAAGCTCTAATAGAGGCTATGTAGCCAACAGCCTTCTCTTTGATTGTCAGTGCAGATGCCACTGCCTGACAGCTGTGGGATCTTGGACACAGTTGTCATCTCTCTGTTCCTCAGTTTCTTCATCTATGAAATGGGGATAAATATAGTGCTTAGCTCACAGGGCTGTGGTGGAAATTAACCAATTAATATATGTAAATCACAAAGAACTGTGCCTGGAATGTGCTAAATATTATACTGACTATTAGCTAATATTCTTATTACATGTAGGTCTATGGAGAATGTCTTATGATCCAAGAGCTATGATTATAAACATCCACCACCATTTTAGGGAGACTGTGTGGTACAGTCAAACTAGTGTTGGTTCTGCTACTGGACAAACACGGATGGGGATCCTGGTCCCATCACTTACCAGCCCTCATTCTGGGCAAAGCTGCAGAAACAGTGGGGTCACAGTGGGTCAAAGTTTAAGGTTTCTGAGGAATATGGTCCTGCTTCAGGTGTTCTGTGAATACTGTATTGTCCTGACCTGTGGGACCCCTTTTCAGCTTCTTTCCTCCATCATCATCACAATCATCATCATCATCATTACTATGATCAACCAGTTGGAAGAAAAGTGGACATTTGTCATTTTCATCCTCCTAACTCCTCCCCATCCAGTCTTCCATTGCCCAAAGAGTGACCATTAGGGTTGGAAGGACCTGAATAAATTGATTTTTCGAAGATGTAGAAGGATTTTCTTTTTATTGAGGTGAAATTCATATAACATAAAATTAGCCTTTTTTTTTTTTTTTTTCTTTTTTGCGGTACGCGGGCCTCTCACTGTTGTGGCCTCTCCCATTGCGGAGCACAGGCTCCGGATGCACAGGCTCAGCAGCCATGGCTCACGGGCCCAGCCACTCCACAGCATGTGGGATCTTCCCAGACCGGGGCACGAACCCATGTCCCCTGCATCAGCAGGCGGACTCTCAATCACTGCGCCACCAGGGAAGCCCAGAATTAGCCATTTTAAAGTGATCAGTTCAATGGCATTTAGGACATTTACATGTTATACAACCATCACCTCTATCTAGTTCCAAAACAGTTTCATCACCCCCAAAGGAGACCCCATACCCATTAAGTAGTCACTTCCCATTCCTCCCTCCTCCTCAGCCCCTTAATTAATGGCAGCCATTAATCTGCTTTCTGTCTCTATTGATTTACCTATTCTGAATATTTCATATAAATGGAATCATAGAATATATGGCCTTTTGTGTCTGTCTGCTTCCACTTAGCATAAAATTTTGGAGGTTTATTCACGTTGTAGCATGTACTTCATTTCTTTTTGTGGCTGAATTATATTCCGTTGTATGTATACACCACATTTTGTTTATCCATCTGTCAGTTGATGGACATTTGGTTCTTTTCACCTTTTAGGTACTGTGAATAGTGTTGCTATGAACACTGGTCTAAACAAGAGGCCATTCTATAGACCATTATGTGTACATGGTTTTGAATCCTAATTGCTTTCTCGACAAAGTAAGAAAGTATCTTTGTGTATTTATTCATGGTAGTAATTGATCATGTTCTTGAGGTCTTTTGGGTATTTGCCGTCAGAAGTTGTATTAAAAGCAGCTTGAAGGGCAGCGTGTATCAGGAGCACCTGCCATAGAGGTCAGTGGGTGGGGCAAGGAAGTTGCTCTAGTAGCTGGAAGAGCAGGACTTGAGGGAGAGTTTGGAGGGTCAGGGCCAGGGAAGCTCCCTGTCTGCCATTAGATCTGAGGGGTAAGGGCAGAGTGGAGGTGGGAGAAGGAGCAGGCCCTCAGGGGGCAGGGGGCAGGTCTACAATCTAATAAGGCAGAGACAAAGGATTCTGGATGAGGCATTAACTGTGAATGGTGTTGGGTTTCTCCAAGTTCATTCTCAGGGGTTTTTCCATTGAGTTTGGGGACAGTCAGAGTCAAAGACAAAACCTGGGCAGGCAATGAACAGCCTTTCTCAACAGGTTCCTGTGAGAGCTTATTAAACAAGTGTTAGGGAATGACTGCACTTTACGCAGATGTCTTTGCAAAGATATTGATGTCAAGATTAGATTGTAAAACTTGTGACTTTGCAAATGCAAAGTCTCCTTCATCTGAAAATAGTCACCATAGCTCATATTCTTTTCCATGTTGTTCAAAACCATAATAAGAATAACTGGATCTCAAACAGCTCTTCAATTTATTCCTAAGAAGGAGCTACTTCTCATTTTCCTGAAGCACTGTAGCAAACAATGTCCCATAGTGGGTAGATGGATCTAAAAACCCCAAGAAGTTCATTTCAGGCCAAAGGTAACTACTGATTGCTGCCCTCATATCTTTTTCTGCTGGGAACTCCACCTAAACCCCAAGGTATAGGAAATCGTATGGGGGCTTAGAAGGGTCCCAGTGCCTGACTGGGGATCTCTGGGATGACCGGGGCGGGGGGGCAGTTCTCATTAGGTCACGGAAGGAAGTCCTACTCAGCAGGGCTAATGTACTTAGGTCTCCAAACTGCCACAGAGCACAAGAGGTCTTCCTGCAACTTCTTCATTCCTCTAGGTTAAGAAACAACTCCGTTCCCTGGAATAGAGCAATGCTTATGGAAGAGTCAACTCAGGGACCTTGTGCCCTTAGCCATACCTCATCCAGCTCTCCAAAGTAGTTCTCTGTAGGTGCTGCACTGGAGGAAATTTCTTCTGGAGCTCAAGCCAGAAGCTCATAGCTCTGGCTATGCTGTTAATGGCAGTGTGTTGAGTAGGAGAGGTTTGGAGATGGGAATGTGGGGTCCAGGATCAAGAGATGTAGGCTCCTTGGAGCCCTCTGGGGTCAGTGAACTGACCATAGACAGGGTCTCCTGTACCAGGGCATACAAACAGCTGAAGATTTGACCCCCTCCACCCTTTTTTCCTTTGTGGGAGTTGTGTATGACTTGGAAAGCAGATCAAGGACATCCTGGCTCCCAGCTGACTGCCCCACCTGCAGCCTAGAGGCCACCCCCTCCCCAGCCAGCAGGCAGAGGTCCCCAAGTTCACAGAGCTAGCTCCCCTTGCCCTGGGTTTCTGCTGTCTTGTGGACTGCCCTTTCCAGACCTTTTCCTCCATAGGCAGCCCTTTCCAGGGCTCTCTCAAGACTCCAATCCAAGTTTTGGGGGAGTGAAAAAGTGAAAGCATACATCTTAGGGCAGCAGGGACCAGCTGCTGGGTCAAGTCTTCTGAAAACAGAGCTTCCTGGGGAGCGCCTGGAGCATCTCAGAATCCGCCATCTGACGTCCTGCCAGTGTTTCTAACTGTCTTTTAAAAAATGATAACAAGAAAATAAGATATTTTCATTTGACAGAAAGGGGGAGAGAGAGTGAGGAAGAGAAAAAGAGAGAAAGAAATTTACTATTAAGGTTCTCTGTGGCCAGAGATGTTAGGGGATAAGTTTTCGGAACTCCCTGAAAGCTTTTTATTGTATTTACCCAGCCACCCTGCCAAGGGGAGGATGAGAAGTCTTTGCGCCTCATGCGCGATTCAAAGCCTTGTGTGCTTAATAGGGTGACACAAATGTCTGTGTTTCTTTTCGCTTTTGACCAAAAGCTGTAGGGAGGGGCCACCCCAGGGGACAGTAGGGGAGGGCCTTGCCAATCGGTTCAGTCTCCCACCAGACCGGTTCCCAGCCCAAGGCCGGGCCGGAAGGGCCGTGGGCTGCGGCCGAGCTGCGGAGGGGCCGAGGAGGGGTGGGAGCGGGTACGGGGACTCCCGGCCCTGGCCCGCCCGGCTCGGAGAGATACGAGCCCGGGCTTTGCTAGCGTGGCCTCTGCCTCAGTCACTCCGTGTGAGGCTTTTGCCGAATCAATCTGTGTGTGTGTGTGGGTGTGTGTGTGGGGTTTGGGGGGGGGGGTGGGAGGAGCGGGGCGCAGTGTCCAGCGATTCCCTCCCTCCCTCTCCCTCCTTCTTTCCATCCCCCTCCCCCCCTCCCCTGCTCTCTTGCCCTTCTCGGCTGGGGAACGGCGCTCAGCCGAGGTCAGCTGGCTGCCTTTGTGGCCGCTTCCCAGGAAGGAAGAAGCGTTGTCTGCAGATCAGTGTATCAGCCGGCTTTCCTGTGCCGGAGCGCCTCCGTTTTCCGGGGACGGCTGCCACCCCCGTGATTCCCAGCTGGGGCTGCCGGGGGTGCGTGAGAAGCCGGATAAATAGGCCATTGTGAGGCCGCTCAGAATCCAGGTTCCTTATCAAATTATCCACCAGCGAGAAGGACATTCCGCCCCTACTGCCTGTCATCTCAGCGTCTGTTTTCTCTGTCTGCAGTTACAGCCGTTTCAGTTGATGCTGGTGGTGGTTTGGGGCTCCCCTCCCGCACGGCCCCCCGTTTTGAAGGGACTGTCCAGAAAGCGACTTGCTCGCGCATACTGCCTGAGGCCAGGACTCCGGGGGCATGCCTCCTAAGCGCGTTTTCCCTGGGGTTTTGGTTTGCAACCTTGGATTTAGCTTCTTTGGCTTCAGTATGTGCTGTTTCTACTTCCTCACTCACCGCACAGGCACATCGTTCAACACCAACTGCAAGTCCTAGGGAGACGGTGTCTGTAGGGCCTTAGACCCAGTGAGGCTTTTCTTCTTGTTGGTTTGGGGTTTTGTGGATTTTACTTATTTATTTTTATTTTTAGATAGCCTTGAACTGCTTCATAGACACTGAGGATTTAGGAGAAAAAACACTAGTGGAAACTAGTTATCTGACGGAGGCTGTGAGGAAGTGTGATAGTCTGAAGAGGGCTAATGCTGAGGTGTTGATGGTGTCCGCTTTCTGTTTCAATGCTGCAGCAGCTGGCCTGACTGCAGAGGGGTTGGAGATCCCTAGTGCTTGACTTATTAGGTAATCATTAGCCACCAGAGCTGGTTTTAGGGCCTATGTGGTTGCACAAGGTCCCTTGCTCAGAGGGGGACCTATGCTTGGTTTAATGTTCTGCTGTCATCATCCTGAAAAGCTTAATAAGTCCTATAAGTAGGAGATCAATTTCATTTATTTGAATAAGCTTGAATAATGGTTTGAGTAAGTTCCCATTTGAGATAAAATGCTGAAGGTGATTCTCTTAGTTTTCAAAATATCTGCTGCCACTGTTCTGTTGGATTAGAGAACTGGGCCCCCTGACATCGTGGCATCTGCAGGGAGCTGTGCCTGCCCACCACAGGAACAAGAAAATGCATCCAGGCAAGACTTGCTTCAGTCTGCCTGCTCTCAGTTCTTACTTTAGGAAGCTTAGAAGGCACACTCCTCAAAAACCTAGTGATTTCCATAATCAGATGCTCATTTGCGCAGTTATCACTTCTCTTTCCTTTCATCCACTCTGAAATGCCTGGCTTCCACATCTGGAAGTCAGAGCAGCATTGGAAATGGACTCGTCCTATCAAAAATCTCCCACAGTTTTGGAGACTGTGTTTAACACTTTCAGCACCTAAACGACTCTTGGGAAAATACTCCGAATCTGGGACGTGGCCCCCCTGAGAGACGGGGGTGGGATTCATAATAAAGAAGCAAAATGCTATTTTTCTAGAAATAATTTGTGTAAGAAACAATTGTCTTGGCTTAATGAGACAAATATTCCCTTCCAGAGTATATTCATTCATTTGCTCACTCCTTCTCATTAATTTATGACTTTACTTTTCATTCACTAAACAAAGATTCTATAGGACTTGTACTAGAAAACCTATTGTGATTCAACAATGAAAGAGAAGGGGGTTCAGAATAGTGAGACCATACGCAAGTAAACAGAGTACAATGATGTGTTACAGGTGCTATGATAGCAGTATTTATCAGGATAACTTAGGGCCACAAAGGGGTTACTAGAATCAGTTCCATTGCTCACCATTCATGAGTATGGTATTTTTCTTCACGAACCTCAATATTATTACTGTTGTTAATAGACAACAACATAAAGTAATTGACATGTGCTAAGCATTGTACAGGCATTTTCTCAGTTGTCTCAAAATATGATGAATTAGTTCATTCAGAAACCCCATTGTATAGAAGAACTAAGGCTGGGACATGAAGTAAATCGCTCAAGGCCACATGGGGAATTGATACAGCTAATCTCCTCCAAAGTGTACCTTTTCAAGGGAGGCTACCCTGCCTCTAACAACAGAGCTGCAGCACCATGTGTCATCACGGTTTGTACAGAGTATCAGAAAAATGTCATCTACTATTTCACACGATCACCTTCCTTTTCATAAAATACACTGGGACTAGCACCTCCGAAAGGGAGTGCTTTGTTCTCTCCTTACCAGTAAGATCATGCTTTTTTGCTTCGACAACTTATGAGTGCCAGTGATACAAATGGCTCCCACGAGATGAGACTAAATTCCTAAAATGTGGGCTGGATGCAGAGCAGTTTGCCATCCCTTTAGGAGGGGATTTTGTGGCCATTCAGATACCTCCAGGAAACGGGTGAATTCCACCCCCATGGAAGATTGTATCTCCATGTCTATACCTTAGTGGTCAGTTTTAGACTTTTCACGTCAGAAGTAGAGGAAGCCAGCCTTTTGAGGCTCATTTCCAGAAATCCGTTTAGGCTGGTTGGCACTAGTGGCTCCTAAAGACGGCTTGGGTTTGAGACTTTGGAGAATCTTTCTGGCCTTACACACAGGACTGCAGTAAGGAGAGGGTGGCAGTTCAGAGCCGGGATGGGGCTGAGGGCAGGGCAAAGCTGAAGAAGCGGCCGGGATAAGGTCACGGAGAGTCACAGTGAGTGCTAGAAATAGAATCAGGTCTAGCACTTTCCCCTCTGCGGGAGACTGGTCCTTGTAACCTGAAACAGGGTTAGCTTGGGGCGAAGCAAAGCAAAATTGACATCTTAAGGGAGATTTTTTTTTTTTTTTCCTTTCTTTTCTGCTGGAACCTAAAGACAGACTCCTTGGCTGGGTGATAAATGTTTTCACTGAGGAGAGGCCCTGTGTAGCTAAATTCAGTTCTGCCCACCCTGAGATAGTCCCTTGCTCTGACCTTGACCTGAATGTTTAACAAAGCTGTGAAATGCAAAGCAAGACTAGAAAAGACCAGCAGAGAAAGAAAAGAATCATTCATTGCAACACTGTGAAGAGCTCAGGTATCTGATTACCAGGCTCTCCATTGTTGCTTGGGCCCCAGCACATGGTTGGACTTTTTAAAAAGAGTGTTATTATTATCTGAGTAGAAAACATAAACGATCGTTCCAGTGGAATCTGATAACGTTTTTTATCCTACGTGGCTGGTGACTATTAACCTCTAGCTGTTAAGTGGAAAGTGTCAGATTTGGAGAGATCAGAAACAAGGTAAGTTGTATAAATAAAACCCCTACATGTATAAAAACAGTTGTTTTGGAAACAATATGATAACTTTCTGCTACCTGTCTTGGAATGGCTAGGTAACCAGGGAAACCGTGTAGTGGGTGTCTTTGTTCTTTAATTCATTCTTTGTCAGGCAGTGAATAGCTGTGGGTCTCTGTGCTATGGACAAAAAAGACACAAGCTCATCTGTCCTCAGTGAGCTTATGATGCCCAGGGAAGATCAAAAAGGAAAAGTACATGAACATGAGACTCAGACATATTGGAGGCTGCATGAGGGACTGATGGGGCTGGGAGCATAAACAACTCTCTCCCTGAGCTTCTTTGCTTTGGGGGAAAAGAGTCAGCAAGGGTGAGGTTTGTGTTCAGTACTGGGGGGTTTTTGGGTGTGAGGGAGGGCTAAAGAGGTCAAGCCAGTGACTATTCTCCACTCTTGCTGCGTGGGGTGGGGATGCGTCCTACAGGGAGAGGGCTCTCCAGCTTCCAGGAAATATGGAGGGGAGCCCTGCTCTGTAGTTCTGCCTGGATCACACATCAGGAGAGGTCACAGCCTGGGACGCATTTCCTAGGTGATGGCCCCCAGGGTGTGGATCTCGGCATTGTCCATGGGACCAGGTAGCAGCAGCAGGGGCAGTGGTGAGAGGCTCCAGAAGAGACCCCTTGATGGAGATCTAGAACAGGAGAAGAGCAGGACAGCACGCCCATGTGGGATGCTGTTTATTGACTTACCACTGGATGAGACTTGAAAGTGAGCTGAAACGGGGGTGCCTATTAATTGCAATTATTGTAGTGAGGGTGATTGCACTGTATCTGCAGGCTGGTGAGGCCCAGTGAAGAATTATATACGGAAGACTCTAATTCAAGGCAATGCCAGAGAAACCAGGGTGGGCTTTGCGGGAACTAGATGACTGAAGTTCCCTTTGAATTCAGAGTTTATGATTTTATGAAACAAGAACTATGGAAAATCAGGGAAGAATTTATTCAAGGTGTGTATCAGTTATCAA
Source organism: Aethalodelphis obliquidens (assembly GCF_003676395.1). Lineage (NCBI taxonomy): Eukaryota > Metazoa > Chordata > Mammalia > Artiodactyla > Delphinidae > Aethalodelphis > Aethalodelphis obliquidens. Next base: position 73,872,003 of record NW_020837948.1, read on the forward strand.
TTTGATTATGCACCTCTCCACAGCCTCTCCCATTTATGCAGACCCTCTCAGGCTCGCCTGACTCTGGTTCCAGAGTTATATGTTTTACCACAATTAAAACAACCAGAAGAATAGGTAATATTCCTCAATAATGATCAGTATACTGAAAATTGATCTAAAACCAAAATAACATTACTACTGTCACAGTACTCTTAAAAATGTTTGTAGTCTTTATGTGGGGAATTGTGAGCACAGATTTTATTTTCTTGAATGTTAACTTATTACTCTGAGGTTACAAAAAGAGTTCTTGGTATTAGTAGCACAATGTCAATGGAGTTAACACACTGAACTGTACACTTAAGAATGGCTAAGATGGTAAATTTTAATGTTATGTTTATTTTACTACAATTTAAAAAGAAAGGGGGAAAAAAAGGGCCTTTGCAAGCTTGGAAGTTTTTCAACTAAGAAAAAGACACCTAAATGTACCCAAGTACTCGATTACTCTATGCATTTTAGGAAGCCAAGTGTACTTCTTTGTCCCTGCCCTTTATTACATGATGAAGTGCATTTGCAGTTTCCATATCTTTCATGGAGAGTTAGAAAGGTGCTTTGTTACCCTTCACCACTGTGATGGAGGGTGTTGGTGCTGACATGCAAGGTCCCCTCCTCTTCTTGGGTTTCCGGTTGATGCCACTGCTCAATCCTGTGCACCAGATGGTCCTCGAGACTGGTTCTCAGCAGAGTAAACATGCCTCACTTAGGAGTGTGGCACCTTTTCCATGCACTCTCTTTGTTCCTCTGCTGACCAAATTAAGATGTTTTTAAAGACTGAGAAGAAGGTGGACTATAAGAAGGAATGAGCCTGGATCCCCAAGTGACTGTGTGGAACAGAGTTTTACTGCAGCCTTGCATGGGACTGCGACAGGAATAAGAATAAACTTATATTGCGTTAAGCCACTGGAATTTTACTCTTGTTAAGCAGTTAGCCTTCTCTGACTAACACAACCATAAAAGGTATTACAGACACAGGATGTACATTGATGAACCTGTAGGCTAAGGAAAGGTCAGGTAGGCAAGGGAAATGGAGATTACCTGTTTAATGATTCCCAGGTGTTAAGTGTTGCTCATTAATCATGTGGCAAATATGTTTAAATAAACATAGACAGGCACTTCCTGTTCAACAAATATCTCAAGGGAAAGGGGTTTTGCTGAGGCTTGGACCAGAATGTTAACGCCTCGCTTTGGGCCTAGCACAGCAGTTGTAACAGAAATCAAAGAAAAAGATTTCCCAGGGAAAAATGAAAATGCAACTCAAGGAGAGAGAGTCAGGAGCCCTCAGTACAAGAGTTCCTTTCAGAGTTCCTGCTCTCCCAAATCTTGGGGATTTAAGATGTTTTTCTACAATGAAGATTAATGCTGGGCTTCCCTGGCGGCGCAGTGGTTGAGAGTCCGCCTGCCGATGCAGGGGACACGGGTTCGTGCCCCGGTCCGGGAGGATCCCACATGCCGCGGAGTGGCTGGGCCCGTGAGCCAAGGCCGCTGAGCCTGCGCGTCCGGAGCCTGTGCTCCGCAACGGGAGAGGCCACAACAGTGAGAGGCCCGCGTACCGCAAAAAAAAAAAAAAAATTAATCCTGACACCAGACAAAGGAAGTTAAGGTCCCCTCACTCTCAGGAGTTCTCCAAGCAGTATCTATCCAGTCCTGCCTCTGGTCCCATCCCAGCCTTTGTTCTAAGTTGTTCTCATGGACAGTTTGTTGGAGACTGGATTCCTGCCTGTTGACCCCAGCTCTGCAGCCCAGGACAAGCCGTCTGCCCTGCCCTGACTTGGAGGGAAGCCCTCACTCTTGGCCCCAGTACAGTCCATGGTATACTTTGGTCAATGGTACTCTCAACCAGATGGTGCTTCCCAGTGTAGAATGACCACTCAACTTCATACATAGTTCTTGGAGGTTAGTAGGGTACATTTGTAGGACCCTTCAATGAGTTCACACTCACTTAAAATAAATCTTTATCATGCCCTTCAAGGCTCTGCATGATCTGGGCTCCGCCCTTCTCACTCTAACATCTTGGACTGCCTTCCCCTCACTTACTCACCATAGCTACCCTGATTTTTCAGTTCCTCAACAATGCAAGCTCTTTCGCAGGGCCTTCCAACATGCTGTTTCCTGTGCCTGAAAATGCTCTCCTCCCAGTTTTTGCTGTCCTAGTTCTTTTTTCCCTAGGTCTAAGCCTAGAAGCCACCTCCACAGAGAAGCCTTCTCTGACCAACCACCTAAGAGGGTCATCTCTTGCCCCTTCCTCAAACCCTCTCAGCTCAACTCCTAACTCCAGTCATTGTGACAGCAAGAGCCTTGTCCAGGTGTCACCTGCCAGGACCTTATCTCGGCTGTTCCTGGCTTCCTTTGGTCACTGCTTGAGGGTTTCTCCAATGCTGCAGTGGGAACTTCACACGTACAGCCTGGGAATGGGAGGGAATTGATGACACATGACCCGTGGGAGCTGGTAGGCCAATGCTCCTCTCTTTAGTCCCTCGGATGGACAGTTTTGAGGTGCATGCTATATGGTTCCTCAGTGCCCCGACAGGATCGCTACCATGGACCACAGCAGTGACCAACTTGAGACTATACCCTAGTTTCAGCTTTTCCTCTTTCTTACTTTTCCTTTCCCCAGTCCTCACTCCTCTTCCCTAGGGTTGCTTCCCCAAATAAACTACCTACATGCAATATTTTGCCAAACTTGCCTTGGAGAACCTAGGTGAAGAGAGTCCTCTCCCTTATTTAATATCTTAGGATCTTCATTTCTCTCATAGCACTTATCACAGCTTACATTACTTTTATTTATTTCTATGGTTATTTTTTGCTCTATGCAACTCATCCATACAGTTAGTTTGTAGACTCCAGAGGGCAGGAACCTAGTCATTTTCAACTGTCTGTATCCTCAGCTCCCAGTGTGAAGTAAATATATATGAAATGAATGAACACATCTTGAAAATGTTGTACTTTATTTTAGGAATGACACTTGTATTCTAGACATTGAGAGGCAATATGACATGCTGGTTAAGAGCATATGAATCTAGAGTCACACTTTCTTGGCTTAATTCCTGACTCTGCCACTTAGGTAGCTCGGTGGCCTTGAGCCTATCACCAAACCATGCTGGACATCAGTTTCCCCACTTGTAAAATGGGATTAGTAAGAGTACCAAGTGCGTGGAATTGTTATGATGCTTAAATAAGTTTTATATATAAAGCACCCAGGACACTGCCTAACACATAATAACTACCCAATATACTTTATTTATTTCTTTACTCTTCCCCCTTTTATAGTCATTTAATGAAATTCAGACTTGCACAGATGTAATATCCATTTTAGATCTCCATGCTTATCAATCCTTTAGCTACATTTTTCAAGTATGCCTGGGTTGAGTAATACCAACCTACTGACCCAGAGCCAAGAGTCAGAGAATTTAGGGCTGCGGTACATTAGACATTTCACATGTCTTTGGTTCCCCCCAAAAAGTGCTTTGAGAACATACATAGATTAACCAAAACTAGACAAAGACCAATACTAACATACCACATGTTAATTTCCTCCATTTCTTGTCTTTTGCGGTGTTTACTTCAGTGTGGTTGCATTTTAAAGTTATCAGCTAGAACTAACACCTAATGGTAATCATGATCACAAGTTCCTAAATGTTTTTTGGAATTAATAATCTGTTTAAGCAATGATCACATGTCACATTAAGAAGTGCTGCTAGGGTGAGGGTTGGGAATAGATGGCTTTATTGATTTGAACACAAACCAAGGACTGCTTACAATCCTGCCCTGTCCCCTCCCAGCTCATCAGGAGTAAGACCCTTCTTTTCCAGGTAGAAGGAACTCATGCCCCATCAATATTGGCTTTTTCTGGGTCACTCTGATAAGAGAATTTGTGCCTATCTAGGGACTGGAGAGTGTTAGGGTCTTGGTTCCAGCAAGCTGCTTTCCTATAGAGTCACTCCAGAGGAAGAGCAAAACCCACACAGCACTCTTCTGCTTGGGTCACAAGCCCCCCGTTCAAGTGACTTCAAGGAACACTTCCTGAATTCATTTAACTCTTGGGAGAAAGAAGACGTAGACAGTGGGTTCTAGTGCTGATAGTTTCAAGCCAAGACAAAGAGGCTGTGTGTTGGCCCATGGGAGGCAGAGATGCGGATGCCTGGATGTTGTCCTGGGCTGTGGAAGGCAGGCAGTGCTGCATTCTCCTGTCGTTGCTGCTTCAGCTTCCCTACTTGCGGAGAGGAGCATGCCCCCTCTTCTCCTGACTTCCCTCTTAACCGCTCCCTTCTGATGAATCCCTGCCCACATTGGGGCAGGCAGGTGGCCAGGCCCTGTGGATCAGAGTTGGGTAAGGCAGGTGGCAGGGTGGCATGACTCTAGGAAATAAGGGAGTGGTGCACAGTGAGGGAGTAGAGGTCTCAGCAGTCTCCCTCTAACGCAGGGTTGCAGTGTACCATCATAAGGTAAGAATACTGAGGGAGGGAGACCACTGAGTGCTGTTGAGCGTAAAAGACAGGAGAAATGGGCCCTGATTCTCCCACTGACTAGCTCTGTGATCTCCTCTTTGACTCTTTGTTTCCTGGAGATTGGACAAGTGCTTTTTATTTTATTTTATTTTAATTTATTTATTTTTGGCTGTGTTGGGTCTTTGTTGCTGTGCACAGACTTTCTCTAGTTGCGGCGAGTGGGCGCTACTCTTTGTTGCACTGTGCGGGCTTCTCATGGTGGTGGCTTCTCTTGTTGTGGAGCACGGGTTCTAGGTGCGTGGGCTTCAGTAGTTGTGGCACGCAGGCTCAGTAGTTGTGGCTTGCGGGCTCTAGAGCACAGGCTCAGTAGTTGTGGCGCACGGGCTTAGTTGCTCCGTGGCATGTGGGATCTTCCCGGACCAGGGCTCAAACCGGTGTCCCCTGCTTTGGCAGGCGGATTCTTAACCACTGCGCCACCAGGGAAGTCCCTGGACAAGTGCTTTTTAAACTTGAGTATTTGCTGATTCTGTGTGAGCTGATTTTGAGCCCTTTGCTTTGTATGGTCTGGTTCTGCCCACATCTCACTGTCATATGTTCCGTGACCCTACAGAAGTCAGCAGGGAAGCTCATGTGTGGCTTTTGCAATAAGAATATGATTTTAGATGCTATTATTTTTGAAGCATATTAAACTAATATTTTGTCTATTATTTTTCAGTTGTTGTTTTAGCCTAGAAGAATAGACTGTAGGGTTGCACTTAGCCTAGGACATGGCCTGTGGATGAGCTTCATAAAAATGATAAGATCTCCTGAAATGACACATAGGTGTACATATACATTTATATGTGTGCATATATGTGTACGTATACATATGTGTGTATGTGTGTGTTTGTGTAATATTGGATTTAAATAACATACCACTTTTTCAAAAGTTCCTTCGTGTTTTTCTGTGTGACTTCATTACAATTTTGTTCTGTTCTGCTTATATCCATTACTTTCTTGCCTCATTGCCAACCCTGTCCATATTGCTGCTCAAAGCAGAATTTTAAGAACACCTCAAGGTGTTTCTAAATGAAGCCAGTAAACAGCTTTAGCTGACACCTCCAGCGTGGCATGGTGATACAAGCCAACACAAACAGGGAGTGGGAAGTTTGCTGACAGCTCTGGGCACAGAAACCTCAGGACTGGTTTGGTGAGGCAGCCTCGAAATCAAGCAGTAACTTGTGGGGGAGCCGAAGAGGACTTGATCATGTTGTCTCTTGTACCAGCTCCCTGCACAAGGAAAGGAAACTCTAGAAGAGGCTGAGTCCTCTTTTAGTCAAAGCAGGAGAAGAAACATCCATGACCAGCCCAACTGGGGCAGGAATGCAGGTACACGGATACTAACTCAGCACCTCCTGTGTAAGGTCTCAGGCAGGGCTGGGTCGACATATCTTCTTTTGTGTTTGGTGTCTGGGAGCCGTAACTAAAACTCCCAACATTATCCTGTGTATTAGTTAGGATACAGATTGGGTCATTCTAATGACAAGATTCCCAAACACAGTGGCTTAAATAAGAAAAGAGTATTTCTTTCTTATATATAGGCTCAGGTATCCTGTCCAGAGTCAGCTGGTACCTTGTGCTGTTGGGGACCCTGCTCATAAAGTGCCTTGCTCCCCTAAGTGTTCTTCATTTATCCTGTTTAAAAATGAAGCTGTTCCACAGCTATACGGTAAGCCTTAAAAATCTAAGACAGTTTGTGGAAAAACAAAGGAAATAGAGACAATCAAGCATGCATTGCAGAGTGTTGGCAACATGGTGCAGAGATTACATGGCGCCTTATCACATTGCTTATCATTTTTCCTCTGCCACTTCCTAGCCTGTGAGCTTGGGCAAGTTCCTTAACTTCTCTGTGCCTAATTTATAAAAGGATGATAATAGTACCTACCTTGAGGTTTGTTGTAGGTTTGCATATATTAATGATTTAATACATGCAAAGTGCTTAGAACAGTGCCTAGACCATAGTTAGAGTCCAAGAGTGGATACTGTTGATGCCCTACCTTTATCCATTGATACTCACTGTTTTGTAAACTTCAGTAGGGTATTTACTGCAAGAATTTGTGACTCTGCCTCCAGGCTCCCTCTGGCCTCTGAGGGTGTGTTCTGCTACATGCAGGGCAGATCCTAAGTGCTGAGAATTTAAAAGATATCAAGTCATTCTCAACCAGGAGGCTGAGCTCCCTTCAACAGCTTCCTTGTCTCTTGAGTGAGACAATTCTGAGATGTGTTCTATATCATTCCACAGAGGTCCCCAGGTTGACTGAGCCCTGGTTGCCTACACTAGAAACCTGCTCATTGGCATATTCTGTATTGCTTCCTTGCTTTCCACGGTTCATTTCCCCATCCTCCTGGTCTTCCTGGCATTACCACCCAAATTAACTACTCACATTCAGGGTCAGCCTCTGGGATATGCCAGCTAAGACACGCTCCCCTTACTATACACTTTTGTCCAGCCGTGATGATCTTAGGATGCACTCTGATCCCGGCAGCCCTAGCTCTTCCCTTTTCATGCACCTCTACCTTCTGGTGTTCCTTTTCTCACTTTAACAATAACATCCGCACCAGGGTGAGACAAATGCAGATTCCATACTCCTCAAACCCACCCCCTGCACTGATGTACGTACTGAGTCCCATGAAAACCAGGCCACAAAGGAAATGGAATATTTTGGCAAGCAATATTCAATGTCTTTGGGGCTTGCTCTCCTGCCTAACTTCCTGCAGGTTTCTTTTGATTTCTCTTGGGGACTGCACATATGGCATATTACTTAGATTTGTGCCTGGGTTATGACTGCATTAAATCTGAGACATGGGGGAGGACTCAGGTACACAGCTCTACATCCTGTTGTGATGGATAAGCACTCTTTCCATTTCCTCCCCAGGGCAGGGAGAGGATGGAAGTGTTTTTCATGAAGACAGGAAATATCTTCACTACTATATTGTGAGCTAGATGGAATTATCCTAAAAGAGCAGGTCCATAGGGGTGAGGAGAAATTTATGTGGGCTGGATTGTTAACGAAATGATTAAACAATAGTGCTCTCTGTGGCCACACCCTACTATTTTACACAACGGAAAAAAACAACCTGGCAAAGTAAAATCAATGCTGCCTTCTTTAAAATGTGCTATCATTTCACTGTTACAGGTGTGCAAGACCCAGTGCCAAGAAACCCAAAGATAATACAGGTAGTCCTCATTTTGTAGGATTCCAGTATGCGTGAATTTCAGTCACCACAGTTTAGTTAGTTTAGTTAAATAAAACCAGTCCCCTCCAGCAACATGGTTTAGATTTCAGTCACCCTGGTATATGAACCGTGAGTACTTGCATGAAGTACAAACGCTACCTGCTCATCAGTGCACATATTTAGGAAGCTCATCACTTCTGAAATACGCGCCTCAACATCACAACCATTGCCACTTCTTTCAAAGTCTGTTGGTGATTGGTCTCTGTGCGTCTGTTATTCAGTTTACACACAAACAGCAAAGTGTGCAGTTGGGTTGCCTCCTAGTCTTGCAGTGATAACCTATGTGACATTTTACACAAATGGATAATCAATGGAATGAACTGTCAACAAAAATGAAAGCGAAGAAAGAAACAAAAAGTGATAATTCAGGAAGTAAAATTCAAATTGGATGTAAATTGAGTTTAGAAAATATAGCTGAGCATGGGCATGTTGACACTGGAGCCATTCTAGAGACTCAAGGTAAGCGACCAAAGGAATTTAGGAATTTATTTCTGTAAATGTGGAAAATGACAAAAAGATGATGTCTCAGAGGAAATAACACCAGCACCCCCTACCACATACACACATTAAAGGGACTCTCAAGTACTTCATGGTATTAAAAGTGCAAAGGATAAAATGGTGGAAACATCCAAATTTAGAGAAGAGACTGACAATTTACCAAGGCATAGAAAAGATACTTACTCTGTATTGTAAGTTATATGACAAGAAGGCAAGCACAGTCCTAATCACTCTAGATAACGTTTTTACAAAGAAATAAAACACTTTAATACTAAATAATATGTTAAACTACAGTGTGCTAAATAAATATTTGCTTTATTAGTTTTTTCATTATACATTTATAACTGACAGAGTTTTTACTATTTTGACAAAAATTTCTAAAGGTCACCGAACAATTGTAATTTTTCCCAGTGATCATTAAGATCACTTTGTACAGTTTCAGCCTGCATGGTTAGTTTTACAGTACTGCACTACAGCACAAAGACTGCCTGTATTTGAAGTTTTACCTTATCTATTAGGATAGTAAGAACATGTGGGCTTTGGAGCCTGGGTGCCTGGTTTCAAGTCCTGACCCCAGCACTGAACTGCTTGCTGTCTGCTGCTGACCAACTAAACCAACTTATCCGAGACTCAGGTTTCATATTTGAAAAACATAGAAACAATAATAATTACCACGTAGAGTTCTTGAGGTAGCAGACGAGGAGGCCTCTGGAAATGCACCTAACATTCAGGAAGCATTCAATAAATAAGCTCTGTGAGAATGGAGACCCTGTCTCTTTTCTCCATTGTAATATCCCATCTAGAACAAAGCCTGATATAGAATAGTTGCTCAATAAATATTTGGTGTAAAATGTTAAATAGTTGTGTTTAATGTTCAACAAATGTTAGTGACCTGATTCTCTTCCTCTTTTCTTTTCTTGCTTTCTCAGAGCTGTACACTTTCAGGGAGTTGAGATCATGTGACCAGTTTTTCTGAGAACCCAGGAGGTTCTTCAGTGTCCTTCCCTCGCCGTCAGTGCTGTCTTGTTTGTCCCAGCCCGTTTGATTTAGGTGGCAGGTCACTCAGCAAGGTTAACATTTTTCACATAAATAATGAACTCATACAAATCTATAGGAAAAACATTAAGTCTTCGAAGATGGGAAAAGAAAAGAACAATTAATTTGCAAACAAACTTAACAAATATTTAGACAAATTCAGCCTCACTTCACAACCAAGGAAATATAAATCAAAACCTGAGAGATGTAAAAAAAAAAAAAAAAAAAAAACCTGAGAGATGTTCTCTTTGTGGTCACAGATTTCCAGAGTGATGGAGACAGAGACTAGTGATAGTGAGGTAAGAAGACTGTCTTCTCAACGGCTTTGCTTGTCAGAATTGGTATAATCCTTTTAGAAAGCAATTAGAACACAAGGACCATGGACCTTTAACCCAGTAATTTTACTTCTGGAGACTGATCCTGAGCATTCAATGTGGATGAAGCTTTTGCGTAAAGGTTTTCATCACAGTGTTATTTTTAAGAGTGAAGATGGAAAGCTACCTATATGCCCAACAATAGGGACTGTTTATGTGGAAGATGGTATATACACTTTTTTTTTTTTTTTTTTTTTTGCGGTACGTGGGCCTCTCACTGTTGCGGCCTCTCCCATTGTGGAGCGCAGGCTCTGGACGTGCAGGCTCAGTGGCCATGGCTCACGGGCCCAGCCGCTCCGCGGTATGTGGGATCTTCCCAGACCAAGGCACGAACCCATGTCCCCTACATCGGCAGGCAGACTCTCAACCACTGCGCCACCAGGGAAGCCCCTATATACACTTTTTATTAAGCAGTAATATCTGTAAAGAGTTCGTGTATAAAGAGTATATGTCAAAATGTTTGTGATTGTGATAGAACATTGTATATAATAAATATTTTAAATTACATATAAAATGCAAACAACTGATATCTAAATGCCTTCCTGGAAGAAAATGTGAATAACTACCATTTATTGTGATTTTACCATTTTCCAGAACCTTTGCATATTTTATTTCTAATTCTTATAACAATCCTGCTTGTTAGATATTGTTATGCCCATTTTACAGATGAGAAAATGAGGCTCAGAGGGCCAAGTAACTTTTCTGAAGCTCCAGCTACTTTTGTACATCTGTTTTATAGTAAAATCTGTGCCTCCTTGCCAAATCAGACTCCTTTATTTGGTTGAGGTTGTTTTTTCAAGTTATGAACTAATGAATAATTTTCTAAGTTTCTGTGTTTTAAAATATTTAGAAGCATAGACTACTTTAATAATGATCATGGTTAACAAGAAAACAATGCAAACTTAATAAGTCGTGTAATCACTCTGAGCCTCAGTAGCTATTGGATAGCTCATTTTATAGGGCTGTATATCAAAATTAAAGTGAGATAGCAGATAACGTGTACAAAACACTCCAAGTTATTAAAGGAAAGGTGTTAACTGGAAAGGTGTTATTAAAGGAAAGGTGTTAGTTTTAACTGCTCTTTTCCTAACATCTTAAATCGAAAGTTTTATCTACTTCAGTTATTTATGAGTTATCATTTTTACTTTAAATATTACAAGGGTTGAAAACCTGCAATAAAATGAGTGCTTCCTCACTTACAGATTTTAACGTCTATCTCAGTTAAGAAAGGGGGGGGGGCAGTAGTCATTGTTTTGCAGAGTTGATATGGAAAACCTAACATACATCCAGCATTCTTTGGGAAAGGAAATAGAAGGCTCCTGTATCAGATGTTTTGGAAAGAAAGTAACTGCGGAATAGGCTGGAAGTTCCAGACAGGAGCTTTCCCAAAGCACTTTTATTGATTCTTGTTGAGTACTCATGGAGTTGAAAATCTCTGTCTCTATTTTTCATATTCTGAGTCTGACACATTGCTGTCAGTGGTTATCTAGCTGTTTTTCTGAGGATTTGGTGGTGATGTTTTTGCTGCTTTTGGCTGTGTATGTGTGTGTGTGTGTGTGAGAAGAGCATCACCAGATCCTAAGCACTTATGGAGCGTTACCTTCAGGGCTGTTAACTCTGGACTCTCTCCAGGCTGCCAGGATCGTCCTAGATGACTCTTCCTGAAAAAAGGACAAGGTGCGGCTCATCCTCAAGGATGATTCAGATCCCCTGTGAACCTCATCAGTTTATCTGGGTTTTGTCCCTGGGCGATCTGGAAGTGCCCGCAGAAATTTAGGAGATGCAACCATCTTGTTGTTTCTGCACCAAAAGAGACTCCTGAACAGCTTCTAGGAAAGCAAGTAGAAATGTTTGGCTGGGGCAGCTGCACCTCGACTTTCCTATAAAGTTCAAAGGGTTATTTGGCCAGTGACTCCCTCCCAAAGCCTGCTTTTGTGCGGCCACAGTTCTAACTATAGGACTGCCTGCCACCCAGATCCCTTAAAGGAAGGTGCCTTCAGAGCACAGCTCAGCTTGGGGTAACTTTCTAAGAAGAACTGACCTTTTTTTCTTTAAGAGAGAAGGAAAATTGGCATGGAGTCAGACATCAATAAATATACAGTTGGTTCCATTTACACGACACACTTTGAGTCCTGCCTTTTACACTGAATAGTAGTTATCTCCCCAGCACAGGTTTCAACTGTGAAGTATGGGTGCTTCAAGCTTGCCTACTGGAAACTGTTCAGGGTCCTTTCTCTCTCAGCTGTAATAACATTCACTGTGATGTAAGTTCCACCAACATCTTTCAGCCCGGGAGGAAGTTTGGTTTGGCTGATTTAAACTTAAAATAGGGAAAGAAAAGCTTGTTTTCTTGTTCTTCTTCTAGACTAGGCTGCAGTTTTAAATTAAGTTGTTATAATCACCTGTACTTATTTATAAGTGGAAAACAATCTCACGCATTGACTACAATCTTTGGCAGACTCTGATAAGATCCCAGATGATCTAGGAGATGATTGTAAATTGTTTCCATGCATGCTTATTTATGTTCTTCTTGGACGCTTTCTCAATGGATAGCACTCTGTCTTATATGTAGGAATATGGCCAAATGACAGGTTTAAAAACTTGTGTAAAGAAGACAACTTTTGGAGAAACTAGAAAAACAATGTCCAACAATAAAAAAAATGGCTGTGTTCAAGGATGGCAAAAGCTTGTGAACCTTTTCTTTCAGGATCAGATAGCCTAATTTTAGGTTTGTGAGCCATTTGGTCTCTATCACAACCACTTAACTTTGCTGTTGTGATGCTAAAAAGCACAGATAATGGTCTGTGGGTGAGGCTGTGATCCAATAAAACTTTATTTACAAAACCAGGCAGCTATTTGCGGGGGACAGTTTGCCAATTTCTGAATTACGGTATAATCCATTTGATGCATGCATTTGGTATGTTGCTTTCAGCTGAAAGTAAGGGAAAACCCAACTAAAGACAGCTTAAGAATCATGTTAATTCACATAAGAAGATTATCTCATGTAAGAAGTCTCATTATAGGGAAGTCCCAGGGCTAGTTAATTAAAGCAGTTTGATGATGTCATCCAAGGCCCAAGTTTGTTCCATCTTTCATCTTTCTGCTCTCCCATCCTTGGCTCATTGGCTTGTCCTCAGGCTGACATGGCTTCCACAGTTCTAATGTTACATGTAGATGCAACAACATCTGGCAGAAGAAATAAGACTTTTCCCCTACGTATTTCTTTTTAAGAGCAAGACAGTCTTTCCAAGAAGACCCTTCCATTCCATAGACCATGTCTTATCGACCAGAATTGGACAGAACATTTCAAGAAGGGTTTGAACAGTATTTGCCTACAGCTTCCATGACACCAAACATGGTGACATAAAACAATGGAAAATTATTCTGTCACAGTAGTTCTGGAGGCCAGAAGTCCAAAAGCAGTATCAAAATCAAGGTGTCAATAGGGCCGTGCTCCCTCTAGAGGTTCTAGGGGAAAATTCATTCCTTGCCTCTTCCACCTTCTGATGGCTGCTAGCATTCCTTGGCTTGTGGCCACGGAATGCTCAAATCTCTCTTTGTTCCATTTTCATATTACCTTCTCCTCTGTGTGTCTGTGTGAAATCTCCCTTTGCCTTTCTCTTTCTCTCTCTCTCTTTTGTTTAAAATATGGAATGCTTCACAAATTTGCATGTCACTCTTCTGCAGGGGCCATGCTAATCTCTCTTTGTTGTTCCCATTTTAGTACATGTGCTGTGGAAGCAAGCAATGCCTCTCTCTTATAAGGACACTTGTGATGGCATTTAGGGCTCACCCAGATAATTCAGTGTACCTGACTTATCTCAAGATGCTTAACTTAATGACACCTGGAAAGAGCCATCGTCCAAATAATGTAACATTTACAGGTCTGGGTATTAGGATCTTATAACTTTGGGGACCATTATTCAACCTGCTACTGTCATGGAGAACTTTGATTGTCAAAGTAAAAAACTTTGACTTTTTTTAAAGTAATAGCCATTAAATCAACTACCAGCAAGAGGGAACTACCATGATTTTTTAATATTAATTAAGATTTACTTAAGTCAAATAAGGGAGGTGTCGGCCTAAAAACGTTGAAATTCAGCAGGCATGGAAAAATCTGGAATATGACTGTTAGATAGGCAAACATCAGTATCTGCTATAGCATACTTGTATGCAACTATTATGTTTAGCAAGAGCACACGATGACTTAAGAAAATAATTTTTATAAAGTAATAGGAAAAATTTTTTTTCTATAGTATGGTCACAACACAGAGTGAAATACTCCTGAGCATAAAAAAAATGGAGACAATACACTAAAAAAGTTACTAGTGGTTTTCTGGAGGTGGTGGGAATTTGGGTTATTGACTTTCTTTTCTCTCCTTTTTTGTATTTTCCAAAATGTTTATGAAAAGTATATATGTTGCTTAAATTAAAATAATAAATCAATAGCATTATATTGTTAGATGATATTACTAGAGTATTTGTTTTTTACATCTTTATTGGAGTATAATTGCTTTATAATGGTGTGTTAGTTTCTCCTTTATAACAAAGTGAATCAGTTATACATATACATATGTTCCCATATCTCTTCCCTCTTGCGTCTCCCTCCCTCCCACCCTCCCTATCCCACCCCTCCAGGCAGTCACAAAGCACCGAGCTGATCTCCCTGTGCTATGCGGCTGCTTCCCACAAACTATCTACCTTACTTTTGGTAGTGTATATATGTCCATGCCTCTCTCTCGCTTTGTCATAGCTTAACTTACCCTTCCCCCTCCCCATATCCTCAACTCCGTTCTCTAGTAGGTCTGTGTCTTTATTCCTGTCTTACCCCTAGGTTCTTCATGACATTTTTTTCCCTTAAATTCCATATATATGTGTTAGCATATGGTATTTGTCTTTCTCTTTCTGACTTACTTCACTCTGTATGACAGACTGTAGGTCCATCCACCTCATTACAAATAGCTCAATTTCGTTTCTTTTTATGGCTGAGTAATACTCCATTGTATATATGTGCCACATCTTCTTTATCCATTCATCCGGTGATGGACACTTAGGTTGCTTCCATGTCCTGGCTATTGTAAAAAGAGCTGCAATGAAAATTTTGGTACATGACTGTTTTTGAATTATGGTTTTCTCAGGGTATATGCCCAGTAGTGGGATTGCTGGGAAATATGGTAGTTCTATTTGAAGTTTTTTAAGGAACGTCCATACTGTTCTCCACAGTGGCTGTATCAATTTACATTCCCACCAACAGTGCAAGAGGGTTCCCTTTTCTCCACACCCTCTCCAGCATTTATTGTTTGTAGATTTTTTGATGATGGCCATTCTGACTGGTGTGAGATGATATCTCATTGTAGTTTTGATTTGCATTTCTCTAATGATTAATGATGTTGAGCATTCTTTCATGTGTTTGTTGGCAGTCTGTATCTCTTCTTTGGAGAAATGTCTGTTTAGATCTTCTGCCCATTTTTGGATTGGGTTGTTTGTTTTTTTGATACTGAGCTGCATGGGCTGCTTATAAATTTTGGAGATTAATCCTTTGTCAGTTGCTTCATTTGCAAATATTTTCTCCCATTCTGAGGGTTGTCTTTTGGTCTTGTTTATGGTTTCCTTTGCTGTGCAAAAGCTCTGAAGTTTCATTAGGTCCCATTTCTTTATTTTTGTTTTTATTTCCATTTCTCTAGGAGGTGGGTCAAAAAGGATCTTGCTGTGATTTATGTCATACAGTGTTCTGCCTATGTTTTCCTGCCTATGTTTCCCATTTGTTTATTTTTGTTTTTATTTCCATTTCTCTAGGAGGTGGGTCAAAAAGGATCTTGCTGTGATTTATGTCATACAGTGTTCTGCCTATGTTTTCCTGTAAGAGTTTGATAGTTTCTGGCCTTACATTTAGGTCTTTAATCCATTTTGAGCTTATTTTTGTGTATGGTGTTAGGGAGTGATCTAATCTCATACTTTTACATGTACCTGTCCAGTTTTCCCAGCACCACTTATTGAAGAGGCTGTCCTTTCTCCACTGTACATTCCTGCCGCCTTTATCAAAGATAAGGTGACCATATGTGCTTGGGTTTATCTCTGGGCTTTCTATCCTGTTCCATTGATCTATCTGTTTTTGTGCCAGTACCATACTGTCTTGACTACTGTAGCTTTGTAGTATAGTCTGAAGTCAGGGAGCCTGATTCTTCCAGCTCCATTTCTCGTTCTCAAGATTGCTTTGGCTATTCGGGGTCTTTTGTGTTTCCATACAAATTGTGAAATTTTTTGTTCTAGTTCTGTGAAAAATGCCAGTGGTAGTTTGATAGGGATTGCATGGAATCTGTAGATTGCTTTGGGTAGTAGAGTCATTTTCACAATGTTGATTCTTCCAATCCAGGAACATGGTGTATCTCTCCATCTATTTGTATCATCTTTAATTTCTTTCATCAGTGTCTTATAATTTTCCGCATACAGGTCTTTTGTCTCCTTAGTTAGGTTTATTCCTAGATATTTTATTCTTCTTGTTGCAATGGTAAATGGGAGTGTTTTCTTGATTTCACGTTCAGATTTTTCATCATTAGTGTATAGGAATGCCTGAGATTTCTGTGCATTAATTTTGTAGCCTGCTGCTTTACCAAATTCATTGATTAGCTCTGGTAGTTTTCTGGTAGCATCTTCAGGATTTTCTGTGTATAGTATCATGTCATCTGCAAACAGTGACAGCTTTACTTCTTCTTTTCCAATTTGTATTCCTTTTATTTCCTTTTCTTCTCTGATTGCTGTGGCTAAAACTTCCAAAACTATGTTGAATAAGAGTGGTGAGAGTGGGCAGCCTTGTCTTGTTCCTGATCTTAGTGGAAATGGTTTCAGTTTTTCACCATTGAGGACGATGTTGACTGTGGGTTTGTCATATATGGCCTTTATTATGTTGAGGAAAGTTCCCTGTATGCCTACTTTCTGCAGGGTTTTAATCATAAATGGGTGTTGAATTTTGTCAAAAGCTTTCTCTGCATCTATTGAGATTATCATATGGTTTTTCTCCTTCAGTTTGTTAATATGGTGTATCACGTTGATTGATTTACGTATATTGAAGAATCCTTGCATTACTGGAATAAACCCCACTTGATCACGGTGTATGATCCGTTTAATGTGCTGTTGGATTCTGTTTGCTAGTATTTTGTTGAGGATTTTTGCATCTATGTTCATCAGTGATATTGGCCTGTAGTTTTCTTTCTTTGTGACATCCTTGTCTGGTTTTGGTATCAGCGTGATGGTGGCCTTATAGAATGAGTTTGGGAGTGCTCCTCCCTCTGCTATATTTTGGAAGAGTTTGAGAAGGATAGGTGTTAGCTCTTCTCTAAATGTTTGATAGAATTCACCTGTGAAGCCATCTGGTTCTGGGCTTTTGTTTGTTGGAAGATTTTTAATCACAGTTTCAATTTCAGTGCTTGTGATTGGTCTGTTCATATTTTCTATGTCTTCCTGATTCAGTCTTGGCAGGTTGTGCATTTCTAAGAATTTGTCCATTTCTTCCAGGTTGTCCATTTTATTGACATAGAGTTGCTTGTAGTAATCTCTCATGATCTTTTGTATTTCTGCAGTGTCAGTTGTTACTTCTCCTTTTTCATTTCTAATTTTATTGATTTGAGTCTTCTCCCTTTTTTTCTTGATGAGTCTAGCTAATGGTTTATCAATTTTGTTTATCTTCTCAAAGAACCAGCTTTTAGTTTTATTGATCCTTGCTATCATTTCCTTCATTTCTGTTTCATTTATTTCTGATCTGATATTTATGATTTCTTTCCTTCTGCTAACTTTGGGGTTTTTTTGTTCTTCTTTCTCTAACTACTTTAGGTGCAAGGTTAGGTTGTTTATTCGAGATGTTTCCTGTTTCTGAAGGTAGGATTGTATTGCTATAAACTTCCCTCTTAGAACTGCTTTTGCTGCATCCCATAGATTTTGGGTCGTCATGTCTCCATTGTCATTTGTTTCTAGGTATTTTTTGATTTCCTCTTTGATTTCTTCAGTGATCACTTCTTTATTAAGTAGTGTATTATTTAGCCTCCATGTGTTTGTATTTTTTACAGATCTCTTCCTGTAATTGATATCTAGTCTCATAGCATTGTGGTCGGAAAAGATAGTGGATACAATTTCAATTTTCTTAAATTTACCAGGGCTTGATTTGTGACCGAAGATATGTTCTGTCCTGGAGAATGTTCCATGAGCACTTGAGAAAAATGTGTATTCTGTTGTTTTTGGATGGAATGTCCTATAAATATCAATTAAGTCCATCTTGTTTAATGTATCATTTAAAGCTGTGTTTCCTTATTTATTTTCATTTTGGATGATGTGTCCATTGGTGAAAGTGGGGTGTCAAAGTTCCCTACTATGAATGTGTTACTGTCGATTTCCCCTTTTATGGCTGTTAGTATTTGCCTTATGTATTGAGGTGCTCCTATGTTGGGTGCATAAATATTTACAATTGTTATATCTTCTTCTTGGATCGATCCCTTGATCATTATGTAGTGTCCTTCTTTGTCTCTTCTAATAGTCTTTATTTTAAAGTCTATTTTGTCTGATATGAGAATTGCTACTCCAGCTTTCTTTTGGTTTCCATTTGCATGGAATATCTTTTTCCATCCCCTTACTTTCAGTCTGTATGTGTCTCTAGGTCTGAAGTGGGTCTCTTGTAGACAGCATATATACGTGTCTTGTTTTTGTATCCATTCAGCCAGTCTGTGTCTTTTGGTGGGAGCATTTAATCCATTTACATTTAAGGTAATTATCGATATGTATGTTCCTATTCCCATTTTCTTAATTGTTTTGGGTTTGTTATTGTAGGTCTTTTCCTTCTCTTGTGTTTCTTGCCTAGAGAAGTTCCTTTAGCATTTGTTGTAAAGCTGGTTTGATGGTGCTGAACTCTCTCAGCTTTTGCTTGTCTGTAAAGGTTTAATTTCTCCATCAAATCTGAATGAGATCCTTGCTGGGTAGAGTAATCTTGGTTTCAGGTTTTTCTCCTTCATCAGTTTAAATATGTCCTGACAGTCCCTTCTGACTTGCAGAGTTTCTGCTGAAAGATCAGCTGTTAACCTTATGGGGATTCCCTTGTGTGTTATTTTTCCCTTGCTGCTTTTAATATGTTTTCTTTGTAATTAATTTTTGACAGTTTGGTTAATATGTGTCTTGGTGTATTTCTCCTTGGATTTATCCTGTATGGGACTCTCTGTGCTTCCTGGACTTGATTAACTATTTCCTTTCCCATATTAGGGAAGCTTTCAACTATAATCTCTTCAAATATTTTCTCAGTCCCTTTCTTTTCGTCTTCTTCTTCTGGAACCTCTATAATTTGAATGTTGGTGTGTTTAATGTTGTCCCAGAGGTCTCTGAGACTGTCCTCAGTTCTTTTCATTCTTTTTTCTTTATTCTGCTCTGCAGTAGTTATTTCCACGATTTTAACTTCCAGGTCACTTATCTGTTCTTCTGCCTCAGTTATTCTGCTATTGATCCCATCTAGAGTATTTTTAATTTCATATATTGTATTGTTCATTCTTGTTTGTTTCATCGTTAGTTCTTCTAGGTCCTCGTTAAATGTTTCTTGCATTTTATCTATTCTATTTCCAAGATTTTGGATCATCTTTACTATCATTATTCTGAATTCTTTTTCAGGTAGACTGCCTATTTCCTCTTCATTTGTTTGGTCTGGTGGGTTTTTATCTTGCTCCTTCAACTGCTGTTTTTCTGTCTTCTCATTTTGCTTATCTTACTGTGTTTGGGGTCTTCTTCTTGCAGGCTGCAGGTTCATAGTTCCTGTTGTTTTTGGTGTCTGTCCCCAGTGGCTAAGGTTGGTTCAGTGGGTTGTGTAGGCTTCCTGGTGGAGGGGACTAGTGCCTGTGTTGTGGTGGATGAGGCTGGATCTTGTGTTTCTGGGGGGCAGGTCCACGTCTGGTGGTGTGTTTTGGGGTGTCTGTGGACTTATTATGATTTTAGGCAGCCTCTCCGTTAATGATTAGGGTTGTGTTCCTCTCTTGCTAGTTGTTTGGCATAGGTTGTCCAGCACTGTAGCTTGCTGGTCGTTGAGTGAAGCTGGGTGCTGGTGTTGAGATGGTGATCTCTGGTAGATTTTCGCTGTTTGATAATATATGGAGCTGGGAGGTCTCTTGTGGACCAGTGTCCTGAAGTTGGCTCTCCCACCTCAGAGGCACAGCACTGACTCCTGGCTGCCGCACCAAGAGCCTTTCATCCAGACGGCTCAGAATAAAAGGGAGAAAAAGTAGAAAGAAAGAATTAGTAGAAGTAGAAAGAAAGAAAGAGAGGGAGGGAGGGAGGGAGGGAGGAAGGAAGGAAAGAAGGAAGGAAGGAGTGAAGGAAGGGAAAAAAGAAAGAAGATAAAGTAAAATAAAATAAAGTAAGATAAAATATAAAGTTATTAAAATAAAAAAATAATTATTAAGAGAAAAAACAAAAAAAAGGAATGGATAGAACCCTAGGACAAATGGTAAAAGCAAAGCTATACAGACAAAATCTCGCACAGAAGCATACACATACACACTCACAAAAAGAGGAAAAGGGGAAAAAATCATAAATCTTGCTCTCAAAGTCCACCTCCTCAATTTGGGGTGATTCGCTGTCTATTCATGTATTCCACAGATGCAGGGTGCATCAAGTTGATTGTGGAGCTTTAATCTGCTGCTTCTGAGGCTGCTGGGAGAGATTTCCCTTTGTCTTCTTTGTTCTCACAGCTCCCAGGGGCTCAGCTTTGGATTTGGCCCCGCCTCTTCGTGTAGGTCGCCGGAGGGCGTCTGTTCTTTGCTCAGACAGGACTGGGTTAAAGGAGCCGTTGATTCGGGGGATCTGGCTCACTCAGGCTGTGGGGAGCGCGGGGCACGGAGTGCAGGGCGAGCCTGTGGCGGCGGATGCCACCATGATGTTTCACTAGCCTGAGGGGCGCCGTGCGTTCTCCCGGGTAAGTTGTCCCTTGATCCCGGGACCCTGGCAGTGGCGGGCTGCACAGCCTCCCCTGAAGGGAAGTGTGGAGAGTGACCTGTGCTCGCACACAGGCTTCTTGGTGGCGGCAGCAGCAGCCTTAGCGTCATATGCCCGTCTCTGGGGTCCGCGCTTTTAGCCGCGGCTTGCGCCCATTTCTGGAGCTCCTTTAAGCAGCGCTCTTAATCCCCTCTCCTCGTGCACCAGGAAACAAAGAGGGAAGAAAAAGTCTCTTGCCTCTTCGGCAGGTCCAGACTTTTTCCCGGACTCCCTCCCGGCTAGCCGTGGCGCACTAACCCCCTGCAGGCTGTGTTCACGCAGCCAATGCCAGTCCTCTCCCGGTGCTCCGACCAAAGCCCGAGCCTCAGCTCCCAGCCCTGCGTTCCCCAGCGGGTGAGCAGATAAGCCTGTTGGGCTGGTGAGTGCCGGTTGGCCCTGATCCTCTGTGCAGGAATCTCCCCGCTTTGACCCCCACACCCCTGTTGCTGTGCTCTCCTCCGCGACTCCGAAGCTTCCCCCTCTGCCACCCGCAGTCCCCGCCTGCGAAGGGGCTTCCTAGTGCGTGGAAACCTTTCCTCCTTCACAGCTCCCTCCCACTGGTGCAGGTCCCATCCCTATCCTTTTGTCTCTGTTTATTCTTTTTTCTTTTGCCCTACCCAGGTACGTGGGGGGTTTCTTGCCTTTTGGGAGGTCTGAGGTCTTCTGCCAGCGTTCGGTAGGTGTTCTGTAGGAGTTGTTCCACGTGTAGATGTATTTCTGGTGTATCTTTAGGGAGGAAAGTGATCTCTGCGTCTTACTCTTCCCGCCATCTTCCTGGAAGCTGAATCTAGAGTATTTTTAAAGATAATATCAGTTTATTTTGTATCATGTCACTTAATTTCTCTATCTCATTTAGTTTACCATATCATGAAATTACACAGAATAGTCACAGATTCTACCCAATTTTTTCTGCTTTCAAAAAGACCTAGAACCCTTACCCTGTCACTAGAGTTATCTTTCTGAAACACAGGTTGTGAGATCCATCATGTTTCTCATCAAAAACATGTAATGTCTTTCTGTTGCTTTAGAAAGTGTCTTTTCTTTTTTAACTTTGGCACTCAGAGCTCTCCACTACCTCGTCCAAATTCTTTTTCAAAGTCCCTGACACCAGATGTCCACTACATTCAGTCATGTACTTCTTGCTCTGCCATGCCCTTTTACACTCTTCCCCAAGATGATTTCTAACTCAGGGGTTCTCACTGTGCTCCCAGATGGAGGAGCAGCTCAGCTTCCCCAAGGATCCTATTAGAAATGCAAATTCTCAGGCCCCATCCTAGACCTACTGAATCAGAAACTCTGGGGGTGAGCCTACGGACGCGTATGTTAACAAACCCTCTAGGTAATTTCAATATATGCAAGTGTTTGAGAGGCTCTGGGTTAGCTCTCTTTGTCCTACTTTCTTTATTATTGCATTGTTACATCTGTAGCTATCAACATTGCTAGAATAACCACTGTATTATTCTTCCTAGAGAATTAATTTGTAAATCAATTTTATAAGCATATATTGTGCCAGCCATCGGCCTTCCAAATGAATAACATACCTATATTCCTATGATTTTCTTGCTATATCAGTCATTTTTCCTTTAGGTAAGTATTTCTTATCCTGTTTTAATGTATTTTATGCATACAAGTCAATGAACCAGGGCAAGAATGAACACGTTTTCTTAATGATCCTCTGGATCACTTATTCTAAAATCATTGAATGCCTGCTTTGAGCCAGGCATTGTCTATGATTCAAAGCCGTTCCTTCAGCTGTGGTTCATTGAATAGGCCTGGTAATACAGGACCATCCCTCCATCTCTCCCTTTTTCCTCAGCTAAACCGAAAACATACCCAGAAGAATTATGGCCAGTGTGTCTAAAGGCCCAAGAGAACCCTCCACCAAATGTACTTGTAGTTTTAAGACCTTGGGGAGATCATCTTTCCCCAGAGTCGTACATTCATCGTTGGTGGAAGTAGAGATGGTAAGGGTTTTTTCCTTTGTATATATGGACTCTCATGGGCTGGAATTTATGAGCTTCCATAGAGCTCTGTGGTGAGGGAGGGCTCAGGTCCTACTTTTTTCTCCACTGCCATCTGAAGGAAGTGTGTTTTGACCTCTGATCAACACCTAACCCCATGGCTGGCACAGAGTAAAGGCCTACTAAACAACTATTGAATAAATGGAAGAAATAATGGAAAGAACGATGGATGGACAGAAGGATAGAAGGAAGAAAGGGAGAGAGAGAGAGGGAGGAGGGAAAGAGAAGGAAGGAAGGAAGGGAAGGAGGGAGGGAGGGAGGGAGGAAGGAAGAGAGAAGGAGGCAGGGAGATGGCTAAGGGTAGATCAGACACAGCTTCTGATGTGGGGAAATGCTTATGGGAGACAGGTAGAATTGGAACTCCAATACCTAACCTGTGCCAGATACGTAGGTAGATAGGTAGATAGATAGATAGATAGATAGACAGATAGACAGACAGGTAGATAGATATGCTCTAACAGTAAATTAACTGTTCCATTTGGTTCCCTCCCCTTGGAGGATGTTTTCAGCAGCTCCTCCCTGGTGCAAAGCATGGGGCCTCTCTGCAAGTCTGAGAAAAGGGCTTTGTGAATTATAAAGCAGAATGCATATGGCGATTAACTAAGGCATCACAAGCAAGGACGAGTCTCCTCAGCAGTCCCAAGAGAGACTGTTTTGACTTCTTTTTGTCATTTGAATTCTCAAAATTGTCCCCAGCTTAGACCATATCAACCTCAAATGATCTATGATTTAAATTTCCACTCTGAAAATCTAAACAACTTGGGAATTGTAGGAACTGGACCACTTGGAGATAATTTATAAATAACATTCGCCTTTCAAATGGCCTGTCTTCCCAAAGAGCCCTCTGTCCTGTCAGTGGGACTGCTCCCAAGGCCCAAACTGCTCAATTGGGCCAGCAACACTGAAGTCGCTGGTGGGAACATCTTACCTCTGATTCTTCTAAGAATTTTGGACACTTTATTGAAACATTTGTTTTTCCTCATATAAAATGTAGACTAAAAAGTTATTAGCTATCTTTAGGTTTGGAAAGGCTTTCAGGATTTTAATGCATGTGATTCGCTCAGCATTTACTTTGTCTACTGCTAAAATAGTTGAAACTCAAATCAAATACTAAGCAGAGCCCAAAACATCCTGGATACATAGTGATGTTCAGGGGCGTTAAACAATGACTAAGCCCTCCGCTCCTTTTTCACAGAACTCTGTGGACATGAAAGGGAGCCATTAACACCATCTTTTCCCCTCCCTTTCTTTCAGGTCAGTCCTGGTGGGCACAGCCTTACCCTGTGTTTGTCTGTGCCTCTGAAAGGCCAGTCCAGCTGTGTTAAGCTGGACAGTAGTGTTTTGTGGGACCAAGGCAGACAAGACCATGCAGAGTTGACTGGCCTGGGAAATGATCCCTGTTATCATATGTCTGTTGGGTTCTCATGTTGATATTTTTTTCCTTGCCTCTGCCGGGCTGGAGTGATCGAAGTCTCATGTCTGTTCACACTCTGGGATTATGATACATCTCATCAGCCCTCATTACTGCTCAGGGAGGGGCAAAATTTTTAAACGGTCAAGTTCAAAGGAGAGTACTGCTAGCTCTGATCTCTGTTTCTCTAGCAGAATTCCACCAGCCCCATTCCTACACCTAAAATGCACACGCTCAGCCCTCCCCTGCCCCTGGCTGGAGGTTGAGGTGAACATTTTTTCATTTGCGAAATATACGGCATAATACACAGAGGTGTGCTGTTTCAAATACAATGGGCACGTGTACATGTTAAGACAGAACACATACCCATTTCTGAGAACATTGTTCAGCTTGGAAAGCATCTGAAAAGGCAGCTTCATAGTGGGACTCTTCTCTGTTTCTCTCTGGGTCCCACAGAGTTGTTCTTTTTATTTATTTATTTTTTATTTGTTTATGCTGGGTCTTAGTTGCAGCTCGCCGGCTCCTTAGTAGCAGCAGGCAGGCTCCTTAGTTGCGGCACGTGGTCTCCTTAGTTGCGGCAGGTGGGGTCCTTAGTTGTGGCTCACAGACTCCTTAATTGTGGCATGTGAACTCTTGGTTGTGGCATGCATGTGGAATCTAGTTCCCTGACCAGAGATCCAACCTGGGCCCCCTGCATTGGGAGCACAGAGTCTTATCCACTGTACCACCAGGAAAGTCCCCACAGAGTTGTTCTTTGTGTGGCCTCCACCCCTTCTCTTTTGTTCCCCCTTATGTTTTATAGCATTGCTTTTCTAACGGGGGAAAGAAAGTTCCTAGGGATGTGTATCAGCATTTCTATGTATACTTTAAAAAAATATGTCATATTATAACAGAATTCCATAATTTGGGAACCAATAAAAGACTACTGTTCTCATAATATAAGCAAAGAAAGTAAAGTTTGACAAGTTCTCTTTGCTGGAGGGAATCTGCAGCATGAGTCTTCAAAGGGGCACCTGCTGGGGGTGCAGTCTCATCTTCCTAGGTGGGTCACGTCAAGATCTTCTTGGGTGGTCGAGCATAACATTTTTGTTTATAAAATAGGAAAAGAAAACATTTTTAAGGTTCAAAACAATTCTAGGCAAAGATAACAGGAAACACCTGTATCTTTCCTGTAGGATCAGACTTGAGGTGACTGAGCTGAGACAGGAGTCCCCCTGCCAAGGTAGGAGCCACATATTCGGGGCCTTTGGTCCAGGATCACGATGAGAAAGGTAAGTGTTGTGTGTGAAGACAGCCGTGGCTTCAACAACACAGGCTTTGCCTTCATTGCGTGGACATGGTTGCCCTAGGCAAATGGAAAGAGAAAGAGGATTAAGGGCAGTGAGTCCAGCAAGGGGCCTCAGAATGGGGCCTGCAGAGCTGGCAGCCAGGAGGCTGCAGTAGCTTTCCTTGTGAAGCATATGGGGAGGAAGAGGGACAGAGGCTCCTTCCTAATCTTCACTGATGGTGCCCTGGGCAGGGGGTGGGAGCAGAGGCCCCACCTGAGCAGAGCAGACAGCAAAGTTAATTCCTAAAATTCTTAGCGGGGAGGCAGCTCTCTGCAGGTGACTTCATGGTGTCACTTCTGCAGGGCCTTCTGAACCTACCCAGGTGTGTTAGTCCCACAGTCTTCATGCGCAATGGCTCTGGGGCACAAAGAGAGTGAGTTGGATAAGAGTGGCGACACAGGGGACAACATCAGAATCATAGCAAGCAGATCTAATAAGTGAGTTAACGGTGAAAAGAAGAGAAAGCCCAGTGAGCACCAAATGCCACAAAACTCCCCACGTCCCACAGCTGTAGATGGGGCAGGTGAGGACAACTGGGACACAGTTTTGTGGAAGAGCTGGTGGGACACTGTTTTGGCGAAAGGATAACCTCCCTGTCATGCTAGGGACGCATAGCAAGCAGCACCAGGGGAAACCAAGCTGCAGAACAGGATGGGCCTGAGAGAGGGCTCTAGGAGCTGAGCATGGCGCCAGCCAACGTGCAGCAAGGAAACCGTGACTTCAGTCTTCTAACCCCAAGGAACTGGATTCTTCCAGCACCCTGAATGAGCTTGGAAGTGAATTCTTCCCCAGAGCCTGCAGATAAGAGCCCAGCTAGCCAGCACTTTCCTGTTGGCCTGTGGGACCCTAAATAGAGAACTCAGCTAAGCCCACTCAGACTTCTAACCTGTAGAAGTGGAAATGATATGTGAGGGTGTTAAGCCACTAAGTTTTTGGTCATTTGTTGTGCAACAATAGAATAGTAATACAGCAGCCATGCTCATTCATGTGTGTATCGTTTGTAACTGCTTTTACAATACACCCGCAGAGTTAAGTAGTAACAACGGAGACCTCGTGGCCTGCAAAACCTAAAATATTTACTATCTGGCTCTTAACAGAAAAAGTTTACTAATCTGTGCTTTAATCAAAAACATAACCTCACCTCAGATATGTTTAGTGAGAGTTTTATGCCCGACCCAAGGCCTGCAAGAAACAGGACTGACATCTAGGAACGCTCAGCAAATATGCCTTTCATCAAACTGAAACAGGCCAAAAAAACTAGTAGATACGAGGCTGTCCTGCAGACCCATTCTCCATTCCAGTTTTTAAAAGGCTGGGGGGAGAGAGAGAGAGAGAGAGAGAGAGAGGGAGGGAGTTCATTCATACATTCAGAGGAAAGAACTCAGAGCGATGTGTACCATCTGCATATTGGAGATTGTCATTTTCCACATTATGAATTTTTATAGTAGTTAAATTTTGTGTAACAAATTTGTACTAACTTAATAATAATTATAACCATATGATTATTAAAGGGTACATTTATTAAAGGGTACATTGTGCCCCACTGTGTGCTCCTTGGAGCAGTGGCCTGGAGGAAGAGAAGGTATGAAACCTATTGCTTTGTGATCAGAACTTGAATTCACTCCACTGATTCTTGACTTTTCCTCCCTTCATAGTGCCCCTTCTACCTTCGTAGTGGGACAAGTCAGGGTGATGCAATTCTTCATTCACCATTGTTGTTTATCTAGAAGAGTAATTATCAACCATTTTAGAGTTACAGTGCCCTCTAGACACACACACACAGACACAGACACAGACACACACACACACACACACACACACACACACACAAGATTTGGCATGGTATGTATTTAGCTAATTTGAATTAAAATTCATATGATTCTGAAGATTGGAAGAAAGAGTTGAAGAGTTATATTGGTACCCTCAGGCTGTGATAACCAATTACCACAAACTGGGTGGCATAAAACAACATACATTTATTCTCTCACAGTTTTGGAGGCCAAAAGACTGAAATCAAGGTGTTTTCAGAGTTGGCTCCTTCTGGAGGGTCTGAGGGAGAATCCATTCCATGCCTCTCTCCTAACTTCTGATGACTGCTAGCAATCCTTGGAGTTCCGTTGGCCTATAGCTGAATAACTCCAGTCTCTGCCTCCATTTTCACGTGGTCTTCCTCTTCCTGTGTCTGCATCTCAAGTCTATCTCTGCCTTTCTCTTTTAAGGACACCTGTCATTGGATTTAGGCGACCCTAAATGCAGGATGATCTCATCTTGAGATCCTTGATTATACGTACAAAGACTGGTTTGCCAAATAAGGTCACAATCCAGGTCTTGAGGGTTAAAACTTGGGTATATCTTTTTGGAGGCCCCAGTTCAACTCACTACAGAAAGTATTTGCATGTTCCTGTAGCTGATAGCAAAAACTTTTTCTCAATTTCCTAACTACCAGTTAAAATCAATAAATCTGTCCTATATAGTAGGAAGAATTGTTTTGCTTTTTCTCATGGGGCTTAATGAATACTCAGCTCCTCTCATCACGATCCTGTGAATATAGATGGGACAATTCCTCAATGGCAAGGCCTGTGAGAGATGCCAAAACCTTCGCCACTGTCCTGTATGGGTGTCCCCACCCTCTCTTGTCCTTTTCATCCATTTGGACAAAACCCAAGTTAGGGCAACATTAGGTGTGTCAACAATCAGGGTAGTTATCCTCAAGTGTTAAGTCTAGGATAGAACCCTGTGGAGTCTTTCTGTAGGTGGGAAATTGCTTGTGCTCTCTAGCAGAGGAGTATGGGTCTCTCCGGAAACAAGTCCATTGCCACTATTGTCCATTTGGCCTTGGGAAAATCTGATGTTGTGATCTGGGTTCTCTCTCTGTAAAGAAGGTACGACAATGCCTTGCTACCTTACCAGGGTGTTGTGTGAATTTGCTGACACCCGTAAAGCTCCCTGAAAATGAAGAGGCTTACATAAGTCCCTGGTATTATTCACACAGCAAACGTTTTCCCCTGAGAATAAAGTAATAAATGGTACCATTGTGCAGCTGGTGGAACGTATTCAAAAGTTTCCGTTCACAACTAGTAGATCAAGTTGTGGGCGGCTGTATGGACTTTCTGTGCTCATGCCAAGCTGCGTCCAAAACAGCGGCACAATGGACGCTCCTGGAATGAAAAGCCGCACTGTAAGAGACGGCCACATCGTGGCATTGCATCATATAGGACAGTCCTGTGTAGCCAGTGATTTCATATGCACCTCTTCCTTATGGCAGAAAGGAACAATAGCAGAAACAGTGGCCACATGGATATCTGACGTGACAGCTATTGAGAAGCAACTGTCTTCTTCCACCACATTGACAAACTGCCCAAGCCTATGGATGCTCACGATTGAGGGCAGGAGGAGGGATTATAATTATAGCTCTTCTTTCTTTTTTCCTTTCTGAATTCTTGGGCCAGGAAAAGCCAGCGTTCTAAATCAGATGGTGTACAGGTTAAGGACCTATTCTCTTTAAATACAATTCATCTGGGTGGGAGTATGTGGGAACAGTCTGGACAGAATGCTACTGGCTGGCCTAGGAGATAAGAGAGGATTGCTTTTCCACCATTATAAGCCCTGGAAATACTCCAGGACATGATGTTGGGAAAATGCCTTCTTTCTTTTTTTTTAAATTTAATGTAACTTAATTTAATTAATTAATTAATTAATTAATTTTGGCTGCTCCGTGTCTTAGTTGCGGCACGTGGGATTTTCGTTGCAGCATGTTTAGCTGCGGCATGCGGACTTCTTACTTGCGGCATGTGGACTCAGTTGTGGCATGCGGACTTCTTAGTTGCAGCACACGGACTTCTTAGTTGCGGCATGCAGACCTCTTAGTTGCAGAATGTAGACTTCTTAGTTGCAGCATGCGAACTCTTTGTTGCAGCATGCATGTGGGATCTAGTTCCCCAACCAGGTATCGAACCCAGGCCCCCTGCATTGGGAGTGTGGAGTCTTACCCACTGGACCACCAGGGAAGTCCTGCCTTCTTTTAATTTTGGGACTTTCAGCCTCTGGATGCCACATCTGAGATGACAGGTATTTTGATTAAATAAGAGGAAGATTAGCTACTGAAGATGTTGCATTTAATTTTTAAAAGTAATCATGTTCGATGAGAAATATTTGGGGATTACATTAACAGACTTCCTTGGATCAGGGTTATCCCTTTGGTGGTAAATATTCTCACATTAAAGAGCTGAGGAGGAATCACAGATCATGGAATTTTTTAGCTGTTAGTGGTCTATCTTGATATTAAACTATTTGATAACTTTTTAAATCCCATAGACAAGCTTGCATTTTTTCCCTCTTTGTTCAGTGACACCAAAATTAGAAAAGAAGATCTTTCTAAGTATTTAAGCTTCGAAGTTGGTTAAAACCTTTAGATTGTGATGCAAGGGCTATGGAGAAGGATTGTGCAACCCACAGGGTACATTGGATTCCCTCTGGCCTCTCCCTCCCACATTTCTGTCACATCCTGTTTTCAGAGAACCTTTCATTCATTCATTCAGTGCCCTACTATACCCTAGACAGTGTGCTAAGTGCTAGGGATACAAAAAGATGATGGGTGCACAGCCACTGCCCTCAGCTAGTGAGGAGCAAAGTGATGCGTATCATCATGGAAGCAAGGTGAGAGCTAGAATAAGTGAAGGAACGTGGGGTGTTCCAGGACACGTAAATAGGTCAGTATTCTTGGGAGAGTCGAGTTTGACTGGGGGAGTTGGAGGAGGATGGCAAGAAGCAATGGGAATTTAGGCAGGATGTGGGCAGGAGAGGTGATAGAGGGTTTCATATGTGCTACAGATGAATATGATGTATCCTTTAGGTGATAGGGAGGCAGTGGAGTGCGCATCCTGGCAGCAAGATTAAAGATGGCTTGTAAGGGAGTAAGACTGGGGATAAGGTCAAAGCAAGAATCCCGGAAACAGGGGATAACAACCTGAGCCAAGGCAGAGTTGGGATGGAGAGGAAGGGATGCAGAATTAGTGGTGTGTTTGGAATAAAAGACAAGGAGACATTCCAGGAGGATCTGGCACGTTGCATGTACCTCTGCATGAATAGACAGATAATATTTTTGGCATAGAGGTCATGCCAAGAGGCAGTGAACAGTTTTTTTAGTGGACTACAGTAAAGCATGACTGGCTTTGATAAAAGCCCATGGAGATTGTGTCTGGTGAACTGACACCAGGAGATTCCATTCAGTCAGCTTTGTGGAAACCAGAGACTAGTTTCTTACACCTAGTCCAGGCCTTTCTTGCCTTCTTCAATGTGCCTTTGTGTTCAGTCCCCTGTTTGAATACCAATTACTCTAGAATGTCTTTTGTATTCATCAACATCATTCTACATGGGCAATAGTATTAACAACTACCATCGTTGGGAGACTACCATATGACAGAAGTGTTACATACACTTTTAACATTTCTTAATAGCCCTGCAAAGAAACTGTTATTAACTTGAGGCCCAAGAGGTACCCTAAGGCTACACAGCTAGTGAGGCAGAATGTGATTTGCACCCTGGGCCTCCTGAAAAAGCCTGTGCTGTTTTCACTATGCTTCAGGGTTAGCCACCATTATAACCCATTGTCCAGTCACGACCCTGGGCTCTGTATTTTGTCCTCAGTGACAGAGACCAGTAAAAGTGTGTTATATACAAAATACTTCCGAAAATATACAAAAGTGGGTTTTGCCTGATTTCCATGAAGGGGTTTGGGTTTCAGGGTTCCAAAGCTTTTAAAAGACTAAAGACTGTGTACTAACAAAAAAATTTAAGGAACAAATTACTTATTCTGATAAATCGTACTTTACAATACAAAATGGTCCAGGTGATTAATAAAAATTACATAACTCTTTCAGAGAGAATGGAATCAGGAGGGATGCTTCAATTCCTTAACCATAAGGATGTGTAGAGCTTCTTTAGGAGTAAACATTCTAGAACCTAAATGTGGGCAGGACCTGACAGTGATTACTGGGGATGATGGATGGGTGAGTTCAGATTTTATTCAGTGGTGTTGTCCCATCGCTACTCAGTAATTAGTCTACTAATCATCTACTCTATTTGGAACACTGCTTTTGGTACTGGGAAGGTGAAAAGAAATGGAGATACAAAAAAAAGTCAAAGTCATGGTCCCTCTTGAGACTTTCAGGAGAAGTGAAAGACAGTTATCAATGCCCTCAAAGGTTAAAGCAGTAACAGGTATCTCAAGGATACTACTCAGGACAACAGAGTTTAATAGCTGGGCCTTAGAGACCACTTTGTCCAAACTTTACAGTTCGCAGATAATGGAATTAAACCCAAAGGTGTTTGTGATTGCCTGAGGTCAGAAAGATAGCTGATGTGAGCGCTACCTCTGCCATGAGCTGCTTGTATTGCTGTTATTTTTATTTAATATTTAATTTAAAAATATGTAGTACATTCACTTGAGACGGAGAAAAAAGAGAATCTTCTGTTTAACTCAGGAAAAAACACCAACAAACCAAAAAGATCTCAGCCTGTCATTTGGGAGGGACTGATCATGGAGAGTTGTTAGGCATATGCCTGGATCTTCATTGCAGCGTTTTTAAATAATAGTAACATATAGGAAGCAACTTGAATTTCTATCATCCGTGGACTGAATATATTAGGATTAATCCACACGTTGAAATATTATACAGCCATGAACAAAATGAGGCAGATCTATGTGTAATTGATGTAGATGTATTTTAGGTGAGAAAATTGAGGTGTAGATCAATGTTATATATCCCTTCAACAAGTTTTTTACAGTCTCAGCTCAATGTGAGTTAACATAAAATAATTTTTCCCAATGATAGCTATAGTAGATACTATCATTTTTGTTGTCCGAGATCTATTATATATCTTTTCCATATTTTAATACTTTCCCACAATTTAAATTCCAGTTTTCCAATGTAGAATAAACAACAACAACCCTAACTGCCATTTCGCATGCCCCAAGTTTGAGGACATATAATTTAGTTTCCATAAATAAGATATACTTACAAAAGATTTTAACTTAGAACTGACATTTGTTTAAAAAGGAGCATCCATCTGTCCCCTCTCAGCAGAAGCAGTGTGTTGGAGCCAGAAGTTGTGGTAGCTTTCTGACTTTGGGTTTTGTTTTTATTTTTTATTGTGACAATAAAATTCCTGAGGTGAGTTCCTTGGAGCTCAGCCTGGGGTCTGTTTCATCAGTCCTATCAGAGGTTCAATGACTTTTCTGTATCCCCCCAAATGAACCCCTTTTTGACAAAGGGATTTATCAGAAATCCCTTTATCAGCTAGAGTTGATTCCGTTGACCTGCAACTAAGCACCATCACCAATACAAATACTTTCACCCTACTCTGTCAGATTCTCCTCTACCATTATTTAATGATACCTCGGGCAGGTCTCATAGTTATAATTAAAAATTAAATCTAATTTACCTTAGAATTTCCATTGTGTCCTTTTTAAATCTTATATCCAGTTGTCTACCCACATCAGGCAGGCAGCCAGGCAGGGAGTGAGACATTAGTCACTCTTTCTTGCAGATACCCTCAAATTCTACTACCAATGATTCCCTAAGTGTCTGCTTCCCTCATTTGTTAGTTAGAAGGTTTGGTAGAAGCCCTGCCTGAATGAGGATGGATGAAGGGTGTGGAGTTGTTGGGTAGGGCCCAGAAATAACCCTTGCAACACGAACACTGCACGCCTGATAACTCTGACCTCTTTTAGGTGCCATATAGACTGGAAAGAGTGAAGCTAGGATGATGGCTGGGGTAGAAGATCCAGTGCTTTAGCCTCTTGAAAAATCCTGAGAGAGGTGTCTAGAAATCCTCTTGAAAATACAGGGTACAATTAGTTCTCAGGTCTGGGTCTTTTTGACTAGCTGTTTGGTGTCAGGAAGAGTCTCACTCAACATCCTAATAGTATCTGGTTAGAAGTTTTTATGGCAGATACAGCCTGACTCCCGTCGTAGAAACTGAACACTTAAGCCACTCACTCTCCCAACTGCTTTTGCAGCTAGGATAGAGGCATACGATCTGGGCTCAGCCAGTTAGACCCACAAGCTCTAGAGTATGATGAGAGAGTTGGTGATAATAAGAAGTAGAAACAAGACATTCTGGTTATGAGTGGCAACAGCTGGGGTGATAAGAGCCAATTTCTAGAGCCAGTAGAAACTTCCAGGCAGCCTATGGTGGTCAGTGGCCTACAACTCATGCAATGGTGCTCTCACAAGATGGGTGGGAGGTGTGATATTGGCTCTGGGCCTAGATATTGTCTCCTCCCTTGCTCTTGCCTGTTGTGTTTCTCCAGTCTTCCTTTCACTTCTGTGAGTTTCCCAATTACCTTTCTGATACAAGAATTTAACACTATACATCTTCCTCTAAGACTGCTTTAGCTGCACCCTACAAATTTTGATTTACTGCATTTAATTTTCATTCAATTCAAGATACTTTTCAGTTTCCCTTGTAACTTTTTCTTTGACTCATGTGTTACTTAGAACATATTGTTTAATTTCCACATATTTGGGGATTCTAAGGATATTTTTCTGTAATTGATTTCTTCTCTAATTCTATCATGGTCAGAGAACATACCTTGGATGATTTCAATTTTTTAACCTTTTTCAGGTACTGCTGTTTTAGGTGAAGTGTTATATAAATGTCAATTAGATCAGATTGGTGGATAGTATTGCTTAGGTCATCAGCATCCTTACTAATTTTCTCTCTGTTTGTTCTATTGATTACTGAGAGAAAAGTGCTAAAGATCCCAACTATAACTGTGGATGTGTCTATTTCTCCTTTCAGCTTTGTCAGTTTTTGCTTCATGTATTTTGAAGCGGTCTTATAAGATGCATACACATTTAGGATTGTGATATCTTCTTTACAAATCAACCTCTTCCGCATAATGTAATGTCCATTCATCCCTGGTAATAATTCCTTGTTCTTAGGTTTACTTTGCATGATATTAATATAGGCACTTTGGCTTTCTTTTTATTAGTGTTTGATAAATGTTTGTTTCTCTTCCTTTACTTTTAACTTATACATGTCTTTAGATTTAAAACAGGTTTCTTGTAGGTAGCATATGGTTGAATCTTGCTTTTTTCTTTTTTTTTTAAATGAATTAATTAATTTATTTATTGGCTGTGTTGGGTCTTCATTGCTGCATGCGGGCTTTCTCTAGTTGCAACAAGCAGAGGGTACTCTTTGTTGCGGTGCGTGGGCTTCTCATTGCGGTGGCTTCTCTTGTTGTGGAGCATAGGCTCTAGGCGCATGGGCTTCAGTAGTTGTAGCACGTGGGCTTCAGTAGTTGTGGCTTGCAGGCTCTAGAGAGCAGGCTCAGTAGTTGTGGCACATGGGCTTAGTTGCTCCACGGCATATGGGTTCTTCCTGGACCAGGGATCGAGCCTGTGTCCCCTGCGTTGGCAGGTGGATTCTTAACCACTGTGCCACCAGGGAAGTCCTGCTTTTTTCTTTTAATCCAATCTGACAATCACTATTTTTTAAGTAGTGTGTTTAGACCACTCACATCTAATGTTCTTATTGATATGTTTGAATTAAACGCCATTGCCTTTTTTTTTTTTTTTTTTGTGGTATGCAGGCCTCTCACTGTTGTGGCCTCTCTCGTTGTGGAACACAGGCTCCGGACGCACAGGCTCAGTGGCCATGGCTCATGGGCCTAGCTGCTCCGCGGCATGTGGGATCTTCCCGGACCGGGGCACGAACCCGTGTCCCCTGCATCAGCAGGTGGACTCTCAACCACTGCGCCACCAGGGAAGCCCTCCATTGTCTTTTATATGGCTGCTTTTGGATTTATGACTCTACTTTATCCTGACTTTGAAATTGTTTTTATCATAGGAATTTATTTTCTAGATAGATAGATAGATAATGGAATGAATATTTGTGTCCCCCCCACCGCAATTCCTATGTTGAAACTCTAACCCCCAATGTGATGGTATTTGAGGGTGGGGCCTTGGGGAGATAATTAGGTTTAGATGAGGTCATGAGGATGGGGTATCCATGATGGAATTAATGTCCTTATAAGAAGAGGAAGCGAGGCCAGAGATCATTCTTTCTCCACTGTGTGAGGACATAGCAAGAAGACAGCAGTCTGCAAACCAGAAAGAGGGACCCCATCAGGAACTGAATCTACCAGCACCTTGATCTTGGACTTCCCAGCCTTCAGAACTGTGAGAAATAAATGTTTTTTAAGCCACTCAGTCTATGGTACTTGGTTATGGCAGCCCAAGCTGACTAGATAGATAGATACATACATACATACATGCATGCATACATGCATGCGTACATAGTTTTTACTATTGCTTTGAAGAAGAAAATATTACCCTTAAAACCAGAAATTTCACTTCTCAGAACCTGTGCTAGACAAAACACTGCCCAAAAAGGTATGTACAAGGGAATTCCTCATAGCATTATTTGTAATAGTGAAAAAATTTTAAATAATCCAAATTTCCATCTTTTGAAAATAATCAGATAAACTACTATACATCCATCTGTGGAAGATTATGCTTCCAGTAAAAAGAATGAGATCAATAAATAGGCACTGATATTAAAATATGTGTGCAACATATCAGTATATTCGTAAGTGAGAAAAGCTGGTGGTAGCATAATATACAGAATATGGCACAATTTATGCATTAAACAAAAACTCCCACCACACAAAATATATGCTTTCTTACATGTGAATATATATGTGAATGTATATGCTTTAGAAAAAAATCTAAAAGGATACATAGTGGATAAATAACAAGGATACACAGTGCGGGAGCAGTGTAGGATTAGGCGAATAGACAAAGAGAAGTTTTGATTTGTCTGTATTGTTTTAATTTTTATCAATGAGAATCTATTACTTATATAATTAAAAATTAATTCATTATTATTAAGAATGTTAATTAGGATTATAACATGAAAAGAAGTGGGAAAAAAGGAAAGAAAGATATACCTAAGTTGGGAATTTTTTTCTCTAAGTCTTATGTTTTATTCATTTCATTAGGGGTAGTAGATTTGGGAGGAGGAAGCAAAAATTGTCTTCTGCCTTTTGTCCTACAATGACAACAACAAAAAGCATGGTGAGTGTCCAGGGAGTGCACACTGTGTCTGG
Organism: Aethalodelphis obliquidens; assembly: GCF_003676395.1. Classification (NCBI taxonomy): domain Eukaryota; kingdom Metazoa; phylum Chordata; class Mammalia; order Artiodactyla; family Delphinidae; genus Aethalodelphis; species Aethalodelphis obliquidens. Next base: position 73,908,538 of record NW_020837948.1, read on the forward strand.
GGTGTGTCCCAGTGTGTTTAGTTATACTCATTCATGCTGAGACGTTGCTTTTTTGCCCATAAAAGGAGAAATTACAACATCAGACCTGGATCGTTCTAATTTCCAAACAGCCTCACAGTGTCAACACAAGACTGTCAATCTCTTGTTCTCTCCCCCTCTCACAAACGTTCCCTGGAACCCAAGCCAATAGTCAAAACAGATGTAGGCAGGCACTATTTTGACAATACTGGAAACTCCTGTGATTAGGAGTCAGGAGAGTGTAAAAGTGATTAATATGCTCCTAAAAGAGCAGGGAGTGTGCCTCCAGAAGAGACTGTTGGATGGGTATCCCTGCTTGTGTACACTGTCTCATACCCAAACAAGGGCACATGTTCTCACACAGGTTTATCCTAAGCAGCCTCTTGCTGAGTGTTTCCTGCAGCATTTGCATCATGGCAAGGCAGGTGGGGTGGAAGGTTCCTGGAGGATGGGGAGAGGTTGGAGGATGGCAAAAGAAGTGCCAATGTCTCCCTTCCCATAAAATACATAATCTTCAAGCAATAAAGTGGATGTTGGTATCATTTTAAACTAAAAGACAAGCATTCTCTGAATTTAGCAGTAAGCCATGGGATGAGGCTTTTGACAGTGCAGTTATTAGTTCTTAATTTATGAGACAAAAAATCTTTGTTTAGTTCATTGCATGTAAATCAAGGTTGCCCTTGAGTAACTTTAATTATGTGCCCATCACTTTACCAAGTGGTTGTCTTTTTCCTGTATATTCTCAGTTTTGAGTTGTCTGAGCTGCAAAGGGCTGTACCTCAGGGAAAGAATGAACCAGAAAAAAATCCCACCAATCAGCATAGGGAAGCTTGTCTGTCTCTGCCAGAGCTCCGTGGAGGGACAAAAGTTTCCCTGATAATTTGCACTCACAAGCCCCTACTTCGTGAGTTTGACTATTTTTATATCTATATAGGCTTAGAAACCCTGGATGAGAAATTATGTTAAAGGTTAGCCGTGGGCCTGTGGTACACCAGGGGTACCTCATAGAAGTAGAAGGAAAGCCAGTCTACACAGATCCACAAGTAAAGTTCTGCTGAAGATGAACTCACAATCTAAAATTACCAACTGTTAAGGAAACAGTCCTCCAAGAGATAGAATTAGACACAAAACAAATGACAGGATTAAGACCTAAGAACTCTAAATAACTTAATAATTTGATGAATAACTTGATTAACATGAATAATTTTGTGATTAAGGACATAAAGAGAAAAAATCCTAACCACAAGAAAAGACACTTGATGGAAACAAGACACAAGACACAAGATGGAAAAGGTAAAATTAGATCCCTACTTCACCCTGTGTACAAAATAAATACCAGCTATATTAGGATTTAAATTTGAAAAAGGCAATTTAAAACTTTTAGAAGAAAACATAGGAGAATGGTATTATTATATTAAAATAGGGGAAAATTTCTTATATGAGACACAAAAATCATAAACCATAGGAAAATATGGATACCCTTGAACTTTATGAAAATGAAAAACTTCTGTGGAAAAAAGATACTATTAATAAAGGAAAAAGAAAAATGTGGTCTGAGGAAGATACTTGCACCCTATATAAAAAGAAACTCTCCAGTTTAATAAGAAAAAGATAGTCAATCTAATTGAAAAGGATATTAACAGTTCACAGAAGAGGCAATATAAATGGTCAGTAAACATGAAAAGGTGCTTCAGTTTACAAGTACTCAGGGAGTTACAAACAATAAGAAAAGGTGACAGGATGTGAGGAAACAGGAACACTTCTGCATGCAGGCCAGGCATATTTTGGAACCACCATTGTGGAGAGAAATTAGGCAGCATCTAATGAAGCTGAAGAGGTACACACCATCTCTCCCACCTGTCCACAAGGAGACAGGTGGTGAAAACCAGTTGACTCAATCTGAGAAATTGAAAGAAGATGTGTACGTTGATGTGCGTGGAGAGGATTGTTTTTCTGAATAACTTTTAAAATACCTGCTGTGCCTGCCAACAAGAAGAGAAAAGCAACTAATTAAAATTACGCATTTCAGAATAAGTGGGCATGAGAACTTCTTTGAAAATGAAGACGTTGCTTTGGGTTTAACAAATAAAGACAACAAAATTTACAGGCACGAAGAGAGGAGGCAAGTAGTTTATGAAGTCAATATAGAAAGGCAAAATAAACCAGCTCCAAAAATGTCTTACTCAGCAATCAAATTTGTTCAAAGGTGCAATATTGAAGTCAGATTCTGTAGTGCAGGCTAATCATGTGGTTCTTAAGATTTTAGCTGTGAGATGAAACTCAAATGCTTACATAGAGTTGCAGCTATTACATTTCCTGATTTTTCTTAAAGTTCTGTTTCGGTTGTGTGTTTGTGTTTTTAAATACAAATATATTTGTACCTTAAGCATCTTATTTTTCTTGAATAGGCCCTTGTGCAGAGGTTTGTTCAACACTGCCCTAACTGTGTGTTGTAATGAGGAACAAAGGCTACAAGGGAGGGGATTCATCCAACCCAGCCATGTTGAAGGCAGTCAGAATATTTTCAGGAGCTGTGGCCTTTTTTTTTTTTAACATCTTTATTGGAGTATAATTGCTTTACAATGGTGTGTTAATTTCTGCTTTATAACAAAGTGAATCAGCTATACGCATACATATATCCCCATATCTCCTCCCTCTTGCATCTCCCTCCCTCCCACCCTCCCTATCCCACCCCTCTAGGTGGTCACAAAGCACTGAGCTGATCTCCCTGTGCTATGTGGCTGCTGCCCACTAGCTATCTGTTTTACATTTGGTTGTGTATATATGTCCATGCCACTCTCTCACTTTGTCACAGCTTACCCTTCCCCCTCCCCATGTCCTCAAGTCCATTCTCTAGTAGGTGTGTGTCTTTATTCCCATCCTGCCCCTAGGTTCTTCATAACTTTTTTTTTTAGATTCCATATATATGTGTTAGCATACGGTATTTGTTTTTCTCTTTCGGACTTCACTCTGCGTGACAGACTCTAGGTCCATCCACCTCACTACAAAAAACTCAATTTCGTTTCTTTTTATGGCTGAGTAATATTCCATTGTATATATGTGCCACATCTTCTTTATCCATTCATCTGTTGATGGACACTTAGGTTGCTTCCATGTCCTGGCTATTGTAAATAGAGCTGCAATGAACATTGTGGTACATGACTCTTTTTGAATTGTGGTTTCCTCAGGGTATATGCCCAGTAGTGGGATTGCTGGGTCATATGGTAATTCTATTTTTAGTTTTCCAAGGAACCTCTATACTGTTCTCCATAGTGGCTGTATCAATTTACATTCCCACCAACAGTGCAATGAGGGTTCCCTTTTCTCCACACCCTCTCCAGCATTTATTGTTTGTACATTTTTTGATGACGGCCATTCTGACTGGTGTGAGGTGATACCTCATTGTAGTTTTGATTTGCATTTCTCTAATGATTAGTGATGTTGAGCATCCTTTCATGTGTTTGTTGGCAATCTGTATATCTTCTTTGGAGAAATGTCTATTTAGATCTTCTGCCCATTTTTGGATTGGGTTGTTTGTTTTTTTTATATTGAGCTGCATGAGCTGCTTGTAAATTTTGGAGATTAATCCTTGGTCAGTTGTTTTCGTTTGCAAATATTTTCTCCCATTCTGAGACTTGTCTTTTCGTCTTCTTTATGGTTTCCTTTGCTGTGCAAAAGCTTTTAAGTTTCATTAGGTCCCATTTGTTTATTTTTGTTTTTATTTCCCTTTCTCTAGGAGGTGGGTCAGAAAGGATCTTGCTGTGATTTATGTCAAAGAGTGCTCTTCCTATGTTTTCCTCTAAGAGTTTTATAGTGTCTGGCCTTACATTTAGGTCTTTAATCCATTTCGGCAGTGGCGTTTTCATTAAGTCTCAAAAGGGCCTCCCCAGCATCCAGCCACCGTGATACTGCAGGCTGCCATGGATTTGCCTGTTTTTAAGCCCAATCATTACAGGCACATAGAAAATAAAAACTCACCCTAGTGATTTTGAGGAATGAACAAAGGAAAACTGTTTCTTTACTGCATTAAACCTGTACACATGTATACCTTTGAATGAAGGTATGTCTGGTCTGTGTGGCTAACTGGAGATCCTTCACCAGCTTTCACTCTGGGAACGCATGACCCCAGGGTAAGGGGCCTTCTCTACCCCCCAGAGCCAAGACCTAACCTGAGGCCTTATTTGATCAGGTAAGAAGGTTAAAAGTATTAAATAAGGAAATCACGAGTGCTGTGGGAGAGATTGCCCAGGGTTTATGATTAATTCCTCTACTTGCAACGTTTCTTAAGCAATTTGTGGGTGGAGTGGGGAGTGGACTCTCTTTTTCCTTGAAAATGATTGCCCTATTCTAGTCTAAATTAAATGGGGTTGAGGTCTTAGAGTGACAGCGAGGTGACAGCTGCCCTTTCAGACCCTGTTCTTCAGCATTTCCCTGGTTTTCAGAGAGGACAAGGAGGAGATAATTAGAAAAAGGGAGGCTTATTATTATAATAATGTCAGGCCTAGGGAGAGGTAGAAGATGTTCACGGGCCCTTGAAAAGAGCTTTTCAAGTCAAGCTCTTCAGGCTGGTGGGAAACAGAGGCACACTTTCAGGAGCCCTAGCACTATAAAAGATACCTCTGATGCCCACTTCAGCAGGAATGTCTGCTTTGGACCCTGGATGTGCCCAGATGGGTCTCAGCACACAAAGCCCTCGGGTAGGCATTCTAAGGAGGGGAGCAATGTACCTTCTTCAGTCTTTACCATCTAATAATACTTTACAGATGCTTCGTAGCCTTATCAACTCCCACTGCCTGAAAATGCCTCTCTGTTGGTAATGCCTCATGTTCTAAGCCCTGTGAGCACACTCGTGGTGGATATGGCCTGCCCCTTCTCTCACCAGTATCTCTAGGATTTGTCTCAAGGTCACAGTATCAGAGCATGTTAGAGCTGGAAGGAAACTTAGCATTCTTTGGTCTAAAGAAAACTTTTAAAATGAGGAAACAAGGCCCAGAGAGGTGAAGTGACTTGCTAAGCTAGTCACTGGAAGTGTCAGCTTCAGAAATAGCTGTGTAGACTCAGTCTTATACTGGGTCCCCAGTGTCCAGGGATGAAAGGTATCCTGAGTCTTGGAGAAATCCTTGTCCTCCCTCTCAGGTTCTCATCACCTCCACTGTCCCCACCACCTTGCAATGCCCCAAGCCATTTCCAACCTATTAAAGAATACCACCGACTTTAAATCCTGCACAACAAGAGACCTAGCAAATCCCTAGGCCATGAAAAAGTCCTGTGCAGGAACAAAACCAAGTACCCATAGACCTGGCACTCTAGGTAGCAAAGTTACATCTCTGTGCAGTTTAATTACAAAAATACCCTTTGTGACTGAAACAGAGAGATAGGTTATTCCTTTTTTTTGAAAGCCAGTTTTCCCCTCTTACCTGGTACCTCCCAGGCATAGTTAAGGCACTTCAGCTCATGAACTCCTGCAGCCAGAGTAGACCTCTAGGTATATTGCAGGAAAATACACTCAGACTTCACAGACACTTCCACTGGGGAGGCTGGGATCCAGGAACTCTTAGAAAGGCAGCTTAGCATTGGGTTGGAATGGAGTTTCTTGCTGAAAATTCTGATTCTCATCATGTTTTTCTCAGTGTTTATAAAATGTCCAGATTTTATGTGTTTTCAGCTTTAAAAAAATGCATTAATGGCCTTTGGGGGTCTTGGGCAGTGTTGTTTATATTCTTTTAAAAGGCAGATCTCTCGAAGATAGGGTTTGTAATTAGAGCCAGAGACCAGGCTGGAGCAGCTCTCCCGTTGCTCCTCCTGGGATCGCCCACCCCTCTCTCCCTCTGCTGTCCCAAAGAGGAAGGATAGGAAGTGTGAGATTATTTATCTATTTGCCAATCTATGGCAGGTGGGGATGAAATCATTGATAAATACTGTTAGACAGTCATCATAGGTAAAAAGCAAATACTCCTATACACAACAATTAAGATATTGTGACTCACAAATAGATTGTTTTCCAATTGAGAAGAGTAATATAATTTTTACAGAGAATTGAATTAGAAACATTTCTTACAGACTGCACTTACCAGGACACATTATTTCCCGCGGCTTCCCAATGCCAGCCCTGGGGTTCTCTTGTGCAGGCCTCTTCACTATCCACCACTGTGATGCACTGGTTCCTATCTCTGCCTTCCCTTATGCTAACTTCTCCCTGCTACCTGGAATGAGCACCCCCATCCTCTCTCTACCCCTCTGGTGAAGCCAAGCCCTGCCTTAGGTCCAATCCACTTCACTGGGGTCATTTCCCCTGTTGGATGGGCTCTTAGCTAAATCTGTCCACATTTACAGTCTCAACCCCTCAGTACAGTAGACAGCTACTGCCTGCTGTCCCATCTCTCTTTCCATCTTCTCCTGACGATGTCACCTCTTCCTTCTTTGGGGAACTGCACATCACACATTCTGTGGGGTTTCCCTGATGTACATCCCAAGGATCTTCATTTCTAACTCTCTCCTCTTTTTTAGTGGCCTCCCCAATAGAATGAAAATTGCTCTAGAAGGGGGGACTGTGTCTACAGGGGTCACCACTGTGCCCTCCATGCCCACCTTGCTGCCTGGCACATAGTAGGAGCCCAGGGGGGATGCTTACAGTAGAAAATAAATAACCAGGGGTTAGAGCTTCCTGACTAGCAAAAGAAGGAAAATTCACTATTCAGGTATTTAAGACAAAACTTCACTTTTGCACAGGCAGGTCAGTGCTGTTCTTATCCACCCATGTGGACATTTCTTCTCCTCTCTACTTCAGTTTGACCGTGATTATGAGGCCTTTAGAACTGAACCCCTTTGTAGACCAGACGGTCTAGGAGGAAGCCAGAAGTTGTGGTAGAGACACTGGGCAGAGCTTCTGTGGGAAACAAGGGGAAGTGCCAGGAAGTGAGGGCTGCAAACAAGGGGGAGGGTTGGGGAGGAAGAAATGGGGTGGGGGAGGGATGGGGGGTCAATCTTGCAGTGCTGTACAAGCAGTCTTGAGACATTTAGAAGTGTCCAAACAGAATCTTCAAGCCACAGAGAAAACACTCTTCAGCCTCCCTATCAGTTGGCTACTTTTTGTTTACATTTTTTGCATAATTAGGCATTTCCAGTTTAGAGGAAGTAATGCAAAGGCCTTCTCTTCTCCCCATTGTTTCCCTGGGGGTTTGTTTGGAAGAGCTATGAATAGCAGGACAGGCCTTCTCTCTCCTGACCCTCCCTTACTTCATTTCCATGCTAGAGTGGCCAATGGGATCTTTATCTGAAAACTTCCATACTTTCTGGGATGGAGTCTCAATTTTCCATAAAGCTTTTCTAATGAAAATCCAAGCCAAAGAAAGAATGGTCAGAAAAATCTCAGATCACCTGCCTTTTCAGGAATTATTTCAGCTGGCTCAGAACTGACCCTGAGCTAAAATGTGAGTCACCTCAGTGTTCCCCAAACTCCTTATAGGGGCCCATTTCTCCTCCCTCCACTTCCACTCTTCTTTCTTCAGGTCCCTGGAACCTTCATGATGGCTCTAATTTTCCTCTTAAGTGATGGAAAAAAAGTAATGTGTCACTTATTAGGGGTACTTGCAATTTAGAAAGGGACAAATCTTTAAGCCCAGGGAATGAGTCTCAAGGTGTGGGATTTAGGTGCCAGGAGGGATTTTTCTGCGGTAAGAGCCTTTTCCAGAGTTTCTGAAATCATGCCATGTATGTATCTGTCAATCAGCGTATTCCTGAGACCAGCTCTCCTTATGGAACGTCCCTATGTGTGATTTTTATTATTTCTGGGTCAGATGGCTTCTCAAGCATCCTTCCCAACCCTAAATCCAGCAGTCTGGGGCAGGGCAGTCTTATTTCCCCAAGAAAATACAATAGCCCCTGGAAGTTTTGGGCCTTTTTGAGAATTTTTACTAAACAAGAGTTTTTCAGAGCAGAGACCATGTCTTGTTTATATTCAAGTTCCTAGTACTTAGTACAGTCCCTGGCTCATGTTAGGTGCTCAGTAAATGTTTAGTAAGTTGAGTTGAAGTGACTCTAACCATACCAGTATCTACTGGAAAAAATGTACAACCTAAAAGTCGAGAATTAAAAATATTTTATTTGGCTGACAAAACTGAGGACTTAAGCCCAGGACACAGCCTCTCCGATAGCCCTGAGACATGGCTCCGAAGAGGTGGGAGAGGGCAGGATACATAGGAGGTTTTGCAACAAAGACCAGGTAGTCAGAACTTCAAAGGATACTGTTAATTAAAGAAAACCAGATATCTCAAGGCATTTAGTGCTTGTCTTTGTATGGGAAGATGCAAGAGTCTGGGCTTACGGAAATTATTCCTTTGATATGCACCTCAGCTATCTGGGGCCAGTATCCTGTGCTTTCCCATCCCAAGTCTCCTCAGGGTGCATCACAGCCGGTGGCTGCAGGACTGAGGGCTTGGCAGCCAGCAGCCCATTCGTTTCCATCCTGAGTTCCCTCAGGGCTCACCGTCCAGGGTAGATGTAGTGGCTTGAAGGCTGCAACATCCTTTGTTTACGGATATGGCAGGCAACATCTTTTTCCATTGATACCAGTATGACTATCCCTTGTTCACTTTAGAGCAGATGCTGTATTTGCCGGGAATCTGCATGAGCAAAACAGACTGGTGTTGGTTCGTTATCAGTTTGTTTGCTCTTGAGTACATGCAGCAGAATACCTACCTAAAAGTTACTTAAGTAGAGAGGTTTATTTTCTCTCCACACAAGAGGACGTCCAGAGGTAGGGTCTGTTCTGAGGCCTGATGAGGACATGGGGGAGTCAGGTCTTTCCCTTATTCCACTGCTCATTCCTCAGTGGGTCAGTGTCGTCTCCTCTCCTAGTCCCAGCATGGCTGCCACAGCTCCAAGAGCTACCTCCTCAGCAGTTGCATGCAAGGCAGAAAGCAAGGATCAGGGTAGTCTCTCTGACTTTCTCTCTATCCTTCATCAAGAGGAAATCTTCTCCAGAAGCCTCAGGATACTTCCCCTTACATTTCATCGGCCCAGAGTGGATCACATAGTCCCTCTTACACTAAACATGGTGCAGAGCAGTGGAATCACTCTCAAAGGCTTCCACAATCTGAGGCGTCTCTTACCCAGGGGAGCAGTTTCTCTTCCCTAGCCACATTGACCCCAACACCTGAGCAGACTGGACAAAGGGGGAATGCTTTGGTAAACAACCAAGAGTGTCAGCCCAGACTCAATCTCCATCATCACAACAGTCTGCTCAGGCTTTCGACCTACAGATATAAGTCTAAGTTGTCTACTTTCCAGGGCAGATAACCAGTTAATAGAGAAAGAGGAGACTTTAAGAGACCCAGGACTGTATTATTATTTTAAATTCGTGCCTTTTCAGAATTTACAGGGAGAGTTAAACTACCCTGCCACAGAGTGATTTTATTTTATGGGAAATTGTCTTAAATGTTTTCACGAGGTTAAAAATCCCACCCAGATATACTTCTCCTCGTAAAGGAGAAATAACACAAACTTTACTCTGAGCTATACTTAATCCATATACATGGGAGTACGTGACATTTTGACTGATATGAGATCTTTAATATTTGAGCCTATAGTTTTTACAGTACAATTTTGTTATGCCAATCTAAATTCTGTAGGAGGATGTGGATGAAGGAACTCAAACTGATGGCAAATGTAAATTTCTCCGGTATGCTCTAAAATAGCAAAACAGCCTGTTTTAAAGATAAATAGGCTATTTGAAAACAGTATTTTGTTGGAGTATAGATGAAACAACACTGGCCATGAGTTGATTGATTTTGGTGGGTACATGGGGGTAACAGTATATGGAGATTGTATATTCGTCTATCTTTCATATAAAAAGCAAAAATATAAATAAAAAGGATTTTTAAAAATTAGTGATAGTAGATGCAAGAGGGAAGAGAGATGGGAACATATGTATATGTATAACTGATTCACTTTTTTATAAAGCAGAAACTAACACACCATTGTAAAGCAATTATATCCCAATAAAGATGTTAAAAAAAATTAGTGATAGTAATAAAAATGTTAAATGATTTATGCACATTTTCCATACTGGTATACAAACTCTTCAATATATAAAATGAAAGGTTTAGAGTTTGAAAGAAGCACTGGAAAGTAAAAACAAATTCTCCAGATGTGCAAAGATTTTCTTATAATTTCCATTTATTTTATAGCTTTAGGAGCATAAATATTAGATAACTAGGAACTGTAGTAATTCAGAAATCTACAAATTGATTGAAATGTGATCATTTGGAGCAGTGGGTTATGCAGAGAAATACCATAAGGCAGAAGAATGGCAAAAATATTTACTACCCTTTCAGATAGCTCGCGTTGGAGGAAGCGCAGGAATCCAACTCCCAAGGTCTGGTTTAGAATTTCACCTGAGACCTGTGAGGTCATTAAAGAAAACACACTTCCTGCTAGTTCTGTGTGTTGCTAAAGGAATAAAGAAAAAGAACATCATTCTATGCAAGCATGTAACAAAGGAAGCTGACCTAAACCCAGGGACGAGGCAGGCTTTCCCTGGGAAGTTGTAACTGAGGTAAGATCTAAAGGAAGTAGAGGAGTTAAGCAGGTGATGGGTGACTTGGAGGAGGAGGGCACTGCAGTCAGAGGGAATACCCATCCTGCGGTGGGAGGGGCCAGAGTGCTTCTCCAGGAACTACCTAAGGCCTGGGTGGCTTGCAGGGCCTGGATTGAGGAGAGAGAAGAGGGGAGATGGAGCTGCAGAGGAGAGCAGGGATCAGACCACATGAGACTTGGAGGCCACATTGAGAGAAGCAGAGGACCAGGAGTGATGGGAGAAGGGACTCCTCTGAGGATGGGTTCAACAGGCCTAGGCCAAGAAGACAGAAAGCCAGTATCTTAGTCTGTTCAGGCCACCAGAACAAAATAACCTTAGACTGGTGGCTTAAACAGTAGAAATTTATCTCCTCATAGCTCTGGAGGTTGGGAAGTCCAAGATCAAGGTGCCAGCCAGTTTGGTTTATGGTGAGAGCCTCTTCCTGGCTTGCAGATGGCCTCCTTCTTGCTGAAGAAGGAGAGAAATAGAAGTAGAGAGGAAGTGAAAGAGAGAGAATGAGAGAGAGTGAGCTCTCTGTTGTCTCTTCATATAAAGACACTAATCCTATCAGATTAGGACTCCCACCCTGATGATCTCATTAACTATCATTATTTCCTTAAATGCCCTATCTCCAAATATAGTCACATTTTGGGGTTAGGGCTTCAACATATGAATTTTGAGAGGACACAATTCAGTCCCTAAGAGCCAGTAAGTGAATCTCTATGATGGTACCTGGCCAGTGGCTTCTCAAAGTAGTTGTAGTCCTGAAACCCGATTTTGAATCATTTCCTGTTTGCTGGGCACGAATCCCCCTCTGGCACAGCCCAGCCGTGATAAGACTCTGAGATCACCTTGCGTGAAGATCACCTTGAGTGAAGCTAGAGCGCGTGGGAGTGTGGGTGGTGAGGTAGGTGGGGTGACGAGGAGCCAGGGGCAGGAGCTGGAGCAATGTTAGGGGATAATCAGAATCTCTTCCCCGATGGGTCTCAGATGTAACTGGGAGGTGCCTGAATGCCAGCAGTCAATGCAGAATGGGGGCCTGAGTTAGTGAATTCGGTGGTTGACAAAAGGGGTGACACAAGAAGGCTGGAGCACCAGAGGACAGTTGGATGAGAACGGTTTGTTTTCTCTGATTCTGTGACTAGCTTCTTTGGCTATTTGCTGGAAAATACAGTGTGTAGGAGTTATTTCCTCTCAGCTGTGGAATGCATTTATTATTTCTTCTCTTTGATGCGGAAGACAGCATCTGTTTGGCCTTCCACAGGATAGGAATTCCTGGTGTAAAAAAGTGATGTGAATGCTGTGGAGCAATTATTCTGAACCAAGGGAGGAGGCTAATAGCCTTCTGGGAGTGACCTTTCTCAGTTACAGGACTAACAGCTGGCCCGGTGTGCATATTGTAAAATGTCTCCAGAGAGAGCTGATGATTGATGCCCCTAGAGGAAAAACGCATGCAGAGTCAGAGAATGTTGGCAATGGATGGAACCTTGGGACCACCTAGGGCAGCCTCCTTCCCTGGCAGCTGAGGACAGTAAACCAGGGAGAGATTTGTGTTTGAGTCAAGGTCATAGGCAGTCAGTGGCAGAGCAGGGACAAGAGTCTGGGCCTTCTGGGTCCCAGTCTCTACTCTTTCTGTCAAACTTTTTCTACCTGTATCAGGTAATTGCACAGGGTCTAGGAAATCCCCCCGGACAGAACTCCTTTTTCCAACCTCCTTTTTCCTCTTGTCCAGAGGTTTTCCTTTCCTCTCCTAAATACCACAATGAAAAAACCCAAAAGTTGAATAACCTTGTGAAACCCAGAAAGAGAGAAACTACAAATGGAAGAAAGATCAGGGTCAATTGAGGGTACTATAAACTAACCTGGGCTCCAAATAAAATAGGCACAATTTTAATGTTTCCCTTGGCTTGTTTCTCTCACCTCTTTCAGTGTTATTATATTTTGCTTGGTTAATTGCATTTTTTGTAAGACATTCTAAATCTTTTATGAAACAAGTTTGAATAAGCAAATATGAGAAAGAAAAATACATTTGTGGACAAAGAGCAAGAAGAAATATAGAAGGACAGAGAGGCAACTCCCTCTCTGCATGGAAGCTGCGTGTAGTCATCGTACACATCACCCTTGGGGGCAAAGATAGATGCTGAAGCCCTAGTTTACTTTTGGTTTCCCATTTTCTTGCTATTTATATGGCACACAGAATCACTTATCAAATTCCACATTTCCCAGGTCAGTCTAGTTAAATCAGTCATTAAGACGACACTTCACTTTACACATATAATGTTGTGTGTGTGTGTGTATACTCTATATACTCTTAAAAATATGAAACTAGTTCAAGAGTTCAGGACAAATAGGCAAATGGAATGGAATGGAGATCTAAGAGAGAGAGAGAAAGACCACAGAGAGTATATCAGGGAACTTGATCTATGACAATGGTCATATATTAATCAACAGGGTGAAAAACTGTTCAGTGACAGTGTTAGGAAATTGGGGTCACTATATTAAAAAGCAAAACAGGATCCATTCTTTATACCAATACAAAGCGAGACTCCAGTTGGATGAGAGACCTAAATGTGAAGATGAAACCCTACATCTAGTAGAATAAAATGTAAAATAATTTTTTTTGTATGGCTCAGAATGGGGAAGGGCATTCTGAAAAGACCGAAAACCCTCTACCATGATAGACAGAGATGGATGGCAGATTGGGGGAAGGATTTCCACCACAAACCAAATATTTATAATGACTTAACTGGTAAAGGGTTTATACAGGATTCCTACAAATCAATGAGAAAAAAGACAAAATATTCAATGCTAAAATGGGCAAGGTATAAAAAGGCAGATTACATAAGAGGAAATCTAAATGGCTAACACATATATGAAGACAAGATAAAATGAATAGTAATCAAAGAAATGACATATGGGTTTATTCCCCTCAAATTCATAAAATTAGAAACTTGATAATGTCAAGTGTGTGTGTGGCGGGGGGAGTAGATGGTGAAACAAACTTGTATGTGCTCCTGGTAGAACTGTAACTGGGTATAGACATTCTGGAGAGCAATGTGGTAGTATTTAGTCCACTAATGTTCATGAATCTTACTTTGTGCAGTAATACCACTCCTGAGAGGTTCCTGCACAGACCTTTAAGAGTACAGGTACACATGTGTATCGTTGCTTTTTCTTTTTTTGGCAGTGGAAAGTTGAAGGGCAAATTAGGAGTCCATAACTAGGGAAACTGACAGGGAAAAAGTGGAATATGATGTAGTCAGAAGCAATAAACTAGATATACACACAAATAAATCTTAAAATCATAATGATGCATGAGAAAAATGAGGAAAAGGACAAAGTTTTTCTTTGCACACTATAATTTATGTAAAGTGAAAAAACATACATGTAAAAAATACCAGACAATTTACAAAGAAACATACAATTTCAAAGATAAGTGTCAAACACATTCAGGGCGTAGCCTAAAATGGGGAAGAGGATGGTGGTAGTTGTTAAAGACCACTTGGAATATGTTTAAAAATGAAACAAGATTGAGGCATGGTGTGAGTGATGATGTTAATGTCATGAAATGAGGCTGATGATTCAATCAACCCTCAATATCTGAGGTCAAACATAAATATGTAAAATGAAATAATATAAAATAAAGTAACATAAAATAAGTAAAAACAAAGCCATTGAAAGATCTTAAATGTTCCCTTTAATTCTAAGGACTGCAGAAAAAGTAAATATTTGATGACGGGTTCATTTGATGCCCCCCCCCACCCCGCTTTTTCTCTCTGGTTGTTTGCTTCCTTATTAGTAATAATTTGAAAAAAACTAATTTGGGAGACAGCGATTCCTAGCTATCTTCCAGTATTACTTACTCCTTCTTCTATAGTAAAAGTATCCTGTATTATAGCTGGACATGTGGCTGTCTGGAATAAAGATGTCATTCGAAGACCCCCTTGCAGTTAGATGTAGCCATGGGACTAAGTTCTAGTCATTGAGGTGTGAGGAGAAACAGTATTTCTCCAGCCATGCACAAGGATGTTTTCAATCTTCACATCCTACTCCCTAACACCTAGCATTATCCAGCTGTCTGACTTTTACAAGTTCTGGGATGTATAAATCCAGGCACAGACTAGCTCCTTAACTTTAATCAACAGTGAACGTTTGTCAACATCATAAATAGCACAAGTACACTTGACAACATCAAAAATACCATAAGTATGTTGAAACCAAAATTCACAGACTGATAAGAATGCATCCTTGGGGCGGGTTACCCCTGCAGAGACAGAGCAGGAGGAAAAAAGAGCCAAGACAGACTTGTCCTAAGTGGCCATTGCTCTGGACTGGGTCCAAAGGCCCTGAAGTTGTAATTCCAGTTTGGGCACTAATTCCCACTGGACCCCAAGCAGGTCAGTTCACTGCAGTCAGCAAAAAGGAGAGACTAATAAGGGCCTCTCCTCAGGGCAATGAGAAGTAAAGTTTGTGAAATACTTTGAAAAGAACGCTTGTTGTTACAGTTTGCAAAGAAGGAAGCACTAAGAAGCAGAGGTCTTCGGCTTAGCAGAGACAGAAAAGGTCAGCATATCCCAGCCCATGCACTGATCTAATTAATCACTGGGCAACCCTCCCACCAGCCAAATTCAGATGTCTGTCTTTCTTTCCATATAATGTCTAGAAAGTACAGGTGAATATGAAAGAGTCTAAGTTTCTACTGAGAGGATAAAATGGTGTACCCCTGTGAGTCTGTGTATATGCATGTGTGCATGTGCATGTGTGCACATGTGCACGTATGAGCATTGTTACAGAGCTGTAATACATGTCAGTATGCATCTCTCACCTTAAGAAATTCTTCTCGAATTAATTCTTTTTCAGGTGAAAATCATATCTCCCTTTTACCTTTGCATTTGGAGAGACTTGCGATAGCTCTTCTCTAGAGAGAAACAATTTAAGGCATGAGTTATCTGTTCATATTCTATGTCTTACCAATAGAATGACTTGTCTTTTTTTCCAGGGATAAAACTGAACCCAAAGACATTCTGGCTTTATTCAAAGCATTCACAAAAGGGAGACATTAATTATGGTTGCTATAGGTCTGCACTATTAAGCAAAGTTCATATACCTGTGGGTCTAGTCCTGTGAGCTTCCAGAGGGAGCTGATCAAACATAAAAATACTAATCACACAAAAACTAATAAATGAATTCAGCAAGGTAACAGAATACAAGAGTAACATACAGAAATATGTTGCATTTCTTTACACTAACAATGGAATATCAGAAAGAGAAAGTTAAAAAAATCCCTTTTAAAATCACATTAAAAACAATAAAAAATAAAATAAGAATACACCTGACCTAAGAATACACCTGACCAAGGAGGTGAAAGACTTATATGTTGAGAACGATAAAACATCGATAAAGGAAATTAAAGGTGATTCAAAGAAATGGAAAGGTATCTTATGCTCTTGGATTGGAAGGATTAATATAGTTAATATGGCCATACTACCCAAAGCAATCTACAGATTTAATGTGATCCCTATCAAATTACCCATGAAATTTTCCACAGAACTAAAATAAATAGTCCTAAAACGTATATGGAACCATAAAAGACCCAGAATTGCAAAAGCAATCCTGAGGAAAAAGAACAAAGCTGGAGGCATAACCGTCCCAGACTTCAAACAATACTACAAAGCTACAATAATCAAAACAGCATGGTATTGGCACAAAAACAGACATATAGATAAGTGGAACAGAATAGAGAGCCCAGAAATAAACCCACACACCTGCAGTCAATTAATCTTCAACAAAGGAGGTGAGAATATACAACACAGTGGTGGTGCTGGGAAAACTGGACAGCTACATGTAAAAGAATGAAATTAGAACCTTCTCTAACACCATATAAAAAATAAACTCAAAATGGATTCAAGGCCTAAATGTAAAACCGGATACTATAAAACTCCTAGAGGAAAACATAGGTAAAATACTCTTTGACATAAACCACAGCAGTATTTTTTTGGAGCTATCTCCTAGAGTAATAGAAATAAAAACAAAAATAAACAAATGGTACCTAATTAAACTTACAAGGTTTTGCAAAGCAAAGGAAACCATAAACAAAGTTAAAAGACAACTAACAGACTGGAAGAAAATTTTGCAAATGATGTGACTGACAAGGGATTAATTTCCAAAATATACAAAGAGCTCATGCAGCTCAATGTCAAAAAATCAAACAACCCAGTCAAAAAATGGGCAGAAGACCTAAACAGACATTTCTTCGAAAACGACCTCCAGATGTTCAACATGAAAAGGTGCTCAATGTCACTAATTATTAGAGAAATGCAAATCAAAACTACAGTAAGGTATCACCTCACACCAGTCAGAATGGCCATCATCAAAAAGTCTATAAATAATAAATGCTGGAGAGGGTGTGGAGAAAAGGTAACCCTCCTACACTATTGGTGGGAATGTAAATTGGTATAGCCACTATGGAGAACTGTATGTAGGTTCCTTAAAAAACTAAAAAAAGAGCTACCATGTGATCCAGCAATCCCACTCCTGGACATATATCTAGAAAAGATGAAAACTCTAATTCGAAAAGATACGTGGACCCCAGTGTTCATTGCAGCACTATTTACAATAGCCAAGACATGGAAGCAACCTAAATGTCCATCGACAGAGGAATGGATAAAGAAGATATGGTACATATGTACAATAGAGTATTACTCAGCCATAAAAAAAGAATGAAATAATGCCATTTACAGCAACATGGATGGACCTAGAGATTATCATACTAAGTGAAGTCAGTCAGACAGAGAAAGATAAGTATAATATGATATCACTTCTATGTTGGACAACGTGATACAAATGAATTTGTTTACAAAGCAAGTTCACAGACTTTGAAAACAAACTTACGGTTACCAAAGGGGAAAGGTGGGGAGGGATAAATTAGGAGTTTGGGATTAACATATGGACACTACTAAATATAAAATAGGGAATCAACAAGGACCTATGTATAGAACAGGGAACTCTTCTCAATACTTTGTAATAAGCTATATGGGAAAAGAATCTGAAATAGAATAGATATATGTGTATGTATAAATAAATCACTTTGCTGTACACCTAAAACTAACACAACATTCTAACTCAATTATACTCCAATATAAAATAAAAATTTTAAAAATAGAAATAGAATTTGAAAAATAGAAATAGAATTTGATTAATAAACAGATGTGATGGGATCAAAAAGGCAGGCTGTGGCAACAGAATTTCAGTGACTATAAATATGCATGGCAGAGGTTTTCCTGCGTTCTTGGGGCTGTAATCTCATGAACAAGCTAAGTCCCATTCTGATTGCTCTCTGTTTTCTAACAGACATAGTAAACAAACTTATGGTTACCAAAGGGGAATGGGGGGTGGGGTGGGGCAGGGATAAATTAGGAGTTTGGGGTTAACAGATACATACTACTTAACATAAAATAGATAAAAAAGAAGGACCTATGGTATAGCACAGGGAACTATATTCAGTATCTTGTAATAACCTATAATAGAAAAGAATCTGAGAAAGAATATATATATTCATATATACATACACACACATATATATGTACACCTGAAACTAACACACACACACCCATATGTACACCTGAAACTAACACAACATTGTAAGTTAACTATACTCCATTTAAAAAAATATACCAATAATATGAAAGTGCTTTGTAACATTAGCTGTCCCCAAAATAAGACTAAATTTGCAAAGTATGCAGATGAGAATGTCTGTCACCTGCTTATACCAGAAGTTATTAAGTCTTAGTGAAAGATACCTAATTTGTGATAAACTGAATGTTCAAAATATAAATTTGTTTTCTGTATTTTAAAAATACCTTCTTATTGACAGGGCATCAAAACCAGTTCATTCATTCAACAAACATTTTTTAGGAAAGTACTTTATGCCAGATGGGGAACTTCAGCATAGAAATAAAAATTCTATAAAAGGATTAAGTGGAAATTATAGAGCTGAAAACTACAATATCAGAAACAAAGAATTCATTTAATGTGTTTAACTACATGGCTGGACACAGGAGAAGAAAAGATCAGTGAATTTGAAGACAGGTCAATAGAGATTATCCAAACTGAACCACAAAGAGGAGAAGAAATGAAGGGGGAAAAAAAAAACCAACACTGAATAGAAAGTTCTAGATATGTGAGACAGTATCAGATGGTCTAATATACATTTAGTTGGTGTCACAGTTGGATAGGAGGAAGAGAATGGGGCAGAAGAAACACTTGTAGAGATAGGAGTAAGAATTGTCCAAAGTTGATGAAAGATATTGCCCCACACATCAAAGAAGCTCTCAAAACTATCCAAGAGTTTCCTATTCCCTCTAGAATAAACCCCAAGTTCACAGAGTACATAGTCAGGCTCTTGCTTACCTCTCCAACTTTATCTTCATGCAGATTTTCCTCATCTAAGTCACTCCAACTGCTCTCTCAGTTCTTCTTCCAGATTTTCCCCTGGCTGGTACATCATCTGCATATTCACATTTTAGTTCAGATGTCAGCTTCTCAGAGAGATCTTGTCTGACTATTGTATCTAAAGTTGTCAAACCTCAGCCCCAGTTCTCATCTGCCTATTACTCTACATTTTATTATTATGGATTTTTTTATAGCAAAGATAATTATTTGAATTTATCTTAATAATTTACTTTCTGACTTCACTATTTTATTTCTTCACATATTGGAATGTAAGCATTTTGAAAGCAGGAAGCATGATTTCTCATTCAATAGCATAACCTGAATGCTTCAAAAAGTGTCTGGCACATAGTGGGAGGTGAAGATACATAGATAGGTAGATGTAGAGTGTGTGTGTGTGTGTGTGTGTGTGTGTGTGTGTGTGTGTGTGTGTGT